>NW_022589735.1:7493781-8043790 GCF_004348235.1 Phoca vitulina | reverse complement strand
CTTCCTTCCTTCCTTCCTTCCTTCCTTCCTTCCTTCCTTCCTTCCGCAAACACTTTTGGAGCACCTCCTTCTGTTCTGGGTTCTTAGCTTAGACTAACGGTTTCCCAGGGAAGGCTGAGCTGTCCTGCCTGCAAGGAGTTCACACCTGCTTCCCCCCCTCCACTGCTTCTACCACAGAGGCATCATCCCCCTGATGGGCATGGAGCCTGGCACTTAGTAAGAGCACATTCAAATTCTGTTATTTGCTAACTGATGTGTGGTAAGAAAACAGCTTATAAAACACATCCTTATTAAAATAAATTGTTCTCACAGAATTCTTCCTAACCTTCATTAATGCAACCAACACTGGTTCACGCTGTGCCTGGCCCCGGATTGAGGCTCACAGACGAGAAACTCTGGCCTTGCCCTCCAGGAGATCATAGTGTAGGAGGCCAAAGGCTGCAGGTCAGTGGAACAGGCATGCGGAGCGCAGGGGTAGGGTCCCCTTGGCCACCCACATGCCCAGTTTGGGCTATGTTTCTTTGACGTAGCCGCTGCAGACACAGAACAAAGCCCAGGTGCCTGGGCTGGAATCCTAGAGCCTGCAGATCCCAGCCCTGGTGACCTCACTGGCCAAGCAGAGTTTGTCCCGAGATTTCCTTCACTCCTACGGCCCGTCTTTCCTCATACTGTCCTTCTGCCAGGAATGCCTTGTTTCCTTAACTCCCTTTCTGGAGGTCAGAACCCTGTGCCTGCTTTAAGGAAGGCCTAGCTCGAGCTAACATTTAAGGGGACCTTTCCTATGTGCCAGCCCTGCTCTTAGCTCTTTATGCCAGTCCTCTCTTTAAACCCTCCTCCTCCCAAAGACCGATCCTTTGCTTGTGCCCTCTGCTGAGCCTGCTGGAGGGCTCAGGCACCGGCTGCTCGTACCTGGTGGTCCTTCCCTGGACTGCAAGTCTGAGAGGATGGCCTGGCTCCTAGCTCTTAGGAGTGGCTTCCCCTCTGTACCTCCCTGAGCCTCACTGACTCATCTTAAATGGGGATAACAGCACCCCAGTGTTGTGGGAAAGATTACATGAAAGCTTCGGGAACTGTAGAGCACGGTGCTTGACACACGGTAGGTGCTCAGGGAAACAGCAGTTGAATCAGTACGCTTGCAACAACACTTCCCCTCCACCCCATAAAAACAACCCCCCTCCCACAGTACTTCATTGAATGAATATTTGAGTGCCTACTATGTTCCAGGCTAATTACATGGCTAATGACAAAGTGCAGCTCATGTTATACAAACGCCTGTAAACGTTGCCTCCTTTTGCAAACAAGCCAGAGCCTCATGCTCATTTATCCGGCTTGCTATGGGTATGGGACAGCCCTGGCTCCCATCTGGGCCTGCAGCCAAGCCAAAGTCAGCCTTCTGAAGGTCAACCTGAGAGCCCTTACAATCACGTGAGACAGAAAACCAGCCAGAGAGCAGAATGGCCAGGTTCTGATGCCCTCTGGTGTCAGTGTGCTGTCACTGGTCGGACCCTCGTATCCCACCACAGGCCGGGCAAGATAAGGCGCTGAGGTCAGAACTCTCCCACAGGGCAGTGCACGGTGTGCAAATCTCAATTTTCTTTTGTGAGGCATGCCCTCAGCTGTTCTGCCTGGAGGTCCACATCTGTCAGGGTCCTAGGTGCCTACTGGGGTTCCCTGTAAGGCTCTAGATCTCATACTAGTCCTCCACCCTAATGGGAGCCTGGAATCAGGTGAAGATCGGATAGGGCTGAACTCAGCCAGGCTGTGCACGTCTGCACCTGCCCCAGACACTTACAGCCCAATGGCTGCCACATCAGTCTCTGCCACCCCGGCCAACCCCATTCCCCAGGGTCACAACTTGGGCCTCCTACCTTCCCCTCCCAGGAGCCCAGCCGCGACCTGAGCCACATCTAATCTCATCAACAGCCTCTCTGCGCTCTACCACCCTCCCCCTGCTGGCCCAGCGTGGCCACTGCAGCTGAATGGAGAGCTCCTCTACAGCCTAAAGAAACCCCCCCACCCTTTCCTCCAGAATCCCCTGCTATCCAGACTCCATCGTCCTCCCACAACCTAGCCTCCCCGGGCACAAGACCCTGAAGACCCACTCCCCCACAGTTCTTCGTGCACCCCTTGGCTGCCCTGACTTTCTCTACCCAGAGTTTGGCCTATCTGCCTCTGACAAACCTCCCTGCATGCTGCAAAAGCCTATTAAGATGCCACCAGTGGTCAGGTATGTGGTTGAGCAGAATGGACCTTGTCCAGGGGCATGGGGCTGCATCAACCTAGAGGCAAGGCTGCCCTTTTAGAAAGTCACCCACTGAGAGGGGTGCCTCTTTCTACTTTGCCCAGTGGTGCCATATGGCAGAAGTGCCAATCCATTGCTCCCACAGTCCTCTGAGTGCTCACCGCACAGAGACCAACCATGTTTTCCCAGGCCAGGTGCAGCATCTGACTCAGGCTGGATCTATTTTATTTGTTTCCTTGTTTACTACTCAACACACAGGTGGGATCTGGGCTGGCCCAGGACTCAGAGATGGCCTCTTCAGTGGGGAAGAGGACAGAGGCAGCTCTTGTTCTCCTAGGGTTCAGAGCACATGGCTGCCTCTCTCAGACAGACAGTTCTTCCTCCAGGGGGCTTCCTCCTACCCTTCACACCATCCTCTCCCTGCAGTGCCCTGAAGGCAGCCCTTGTCTCCTTAGGCCCAGAAGCACAAAACTCTACCAAAGAGTGACATCGCCTTGAGGGTCGTCTCCCATTTCTAGCTGAGCCAAAGGGATCTGATAGCTGCCCAGGGACCCTGGAGATTACAAGGCCGAATTGTTGTCAGTCTTAGCCTAGCAGTTCTCTCTCTCTCCCCAGAGAAAAGCTGGGGTCCAGGCAAAGTCCCAAGCAAGGTGGACACATGATCTGGGAGTGCCCCTACAGGTGTACGGGGTATTCCATCCAATGATCACTACTCAGTCTCTTACTCTAATGCCAAGTGTGGCATCTTTGAGGAATTTCCTGTTTGCACCGAGCAGCCGGCCCCGTATGGAAGCGGCTGTCACCTGCACCAAGAGTCTCCTTCCCTGACCGCTCCAAGGCCTCCGTACAGTCCCTCAGTGAGGCAGTTCTCCCATTCAGGGAAGCACGTGACCACTTTGGGAAATGCTCCACAATGAAGCAGGACAGAAGGCCAGTTTGAGTCAGTGTCTGCTGAACCCCAATTTCAAACCAAGGACCCAATACTGTGAGGGGCTTTTTCTCAAAGGTCGCTGATTACTCCTGGCACATGTGGCCCTGTGGTCCCCAGACCTCTCCCTGTGGCTGCAGAAGACCAAGGTTCCAGAGAGCTGCCCTTGGATCCACCACTGGGTGAGGGCCTACTAAGGGTAGAGCAAAGGGTCCTGGCACTAGAGAAAGGCTCTGAGACCATCACCAGTAAATGGTGGCTGTTGCTATCACCATCCTCCTCCTCCTCATTACTTGGTAACTCCTGCTCCTTACCTGTGACCCCCGCTCTATCCCAGACCTTGCCTGCTGGATGAGCACATCAGGCCCAGAGTGGCCCTGCACAGCCGGTCCTCAGACGCTGGCAGACAGAAGGAGCTTAGGGAGCTGAAGGGATTAGAGAGGCCTCACTCACTCCCCAGCTCAGGGGAAGTATCCCTGTGGCCCAACTCAGGGCAATGGGGGGGGGGGGGTGATTACACGGCCCACCAACCCTCAAGGTTCAGGCCTGATACCACCATGTACTTAGCAATGATTGCTCAATTAAAACCTCACATCAAATCCCACTCTGCCAGATATTACCCATGTGACACTGGACAAGTCAATTAACCTCTGAACCTCAGTGAGAAAGGGAAAGCACCACCAAACTCCTAGTCTTTGCTGTGAATTTTAAATAATGCATGTAAAGTTTCAGGTAAGGATTTCAGAAGGGTTGGCTTCCCCTTCTTTGGTTCATAAAGAACCATATTACCTCCTCTGATGCTGCAGTTTGTGAAATAATAATAAACACTAACATTCTTAGAATATTTGCTCTGGACTAGGTCCCTTTCAAGGTCATTTTAAGGTTTGAAACTTCACATACCTTATCAGGCTTAAATCTGCACATGGGCAGCCGGAAGTGGAGACCCTGTAGTGGTATTATACCCTGGAGGAACACGAGGCTCTCAGAGGGGACTGGCTGGTGCAGGCAGCAGAACTGGTGGATGAACGGGCCTGTGGTGAGACCCCAGGTGTGTGTGTGGCCGGGGAGGAGGAGGGAGGAGTGTTGGGCAAGGATTCAGAGAGGGTCCTCACAGCCTCCTAAAAGAACGCAGGGGCGAGGGAGGAGCTGACTCCTGTGAGGGGGAGGGGAGAAGGCTGGGAGCAGTGGGGACACAAGCACTGGGCAGAGCTGAGGAGTCAGGTGAACACCCTTTTACAGAAATCTTGCGAAGATTTCTGGCTCAAGGGTGGGCAGTGAGGGGTCTTGAGGAGACCCCTGCCCAGGATCAGGAAGCCCCAGGTCGGTGCTGGTTATGTCTCCGATCTGCATTAAAACGTCGGGGACCAACACCCTAGGTTTCTGGATACTGGGGATGGACAAGGATGCACCACGTCTGTCCCTTGGGGGACGGGGGGGCTCGGCCTAGTCTGATCACCGATGATGCGAGAACTGGAGCGAGGTTGTGCGGTCCTGAGAGCAAGGCCCCTCATTTCCACACACCTAGCTGCTTCTCAAACCCGACCGGAGCCCGCCAGAATTTGAGGGGGTGGGGGGACGACCTGGGTGGCCCGGGTCGGGGGAGGAGGCTTGAAGGGACGGCTCAGCAGCGGGGACTGGGGGCTCACTTCCACCCGGGGCCAAGATCCTACAGCGCGCTGGGGATGGGGGTCTGGGACGAGGACAGAACGGGGACTTACCCGCGAACAGCCAGAGGGATCCCCCGGAGACGAGGAAGAAGGTCAGCATGTCGGTGAGCGGGGCCCAGCCTGGCCCCGCACGGCCTCCCGGGCCCGCTGCCCCGCAGCCCCGCAGCCCCAGCAGTCGCCGCGCCGCCGCCGCCGCCGCCGCCGCCGCCGGGTATTTTTAGCCCCCGCCCCCCGGCTCCGCAGCGCCCCCCCCTCCGCGCCGCTGCGGAGTCCTGGCAGGAGGGGGAGGGCGCGGCGCGCGCTCCGCACCGGAGCCCCCCTGCCAGCCCCGCAGCCTGCCGAGTCCGGAGCGCCCCCCGCGCTCCCAGCCGCGTAGGAACCGCCGAGGTCCGGGCGGGGGAGGGGCGGGCCGCAGCGCAGACCAGCCCTCTGCGCCCCCGCCCCCAACGTCAGGACCGGGCGTTGTGGGGAAACGGGCAGGAGAGGGGCGCACGGGAGACGAGCGCGGGAGCGTGACGCCGCGCCCACCCCCCTGCTGCGCGACCCTTACCCCGCGTGACCCTGCCTTTGATTGCTGGGCAGGCTCGGGTGGCAGAGGGGTTGCGGTCACCTGTTCTAGGAGGCACACGTGCCTGTGAGCCGGTTCCCGCTGTCGCGGACGACCCCTAGGACCCAAGTTTGCAGATACCAGGAGCCTCTGGGTGCCACGCCCGCAAGCTAGTGAGGAGAGAGGTGGTGAGGGTCTCTGTAGGCTCTGGCAAAGGGATCACGAGGCCTGATCAGTGCCCAGATTCCTTGGGGACCACAAACCTCAGATCTCCCCTTCTGGGAAGGTTGGATCTGAGGCCACCAAGGTCACAGGAGGCTCCATGTAGTCACAGCCTGCCACATGGGGTCACAGGAGGTCACAGGAAGCCACATGGAATCACAGGTGTTTCTTGAGGACACAGGCCATCATGGTCTTCATACATAGCTATTTGTGGCACATGAGACCTTAAGAAGCCCCTCACAGCTACAGTGTATGGCTACCCAGCCACCCACAGCCACAGATGGTCACACTGTTGGCTGAGGGGTTGGACACCTTCTGTTTCAGTGTCTGGGATGAAAGGAGAAAGCCCACTGGTACATTCTTCTGAAAGAATAAGTGTAGAATAAATGTAAATATCCTGCTGGGCCCTACACCACCTGGATTTCAAGGTCACCTCCTCCCAACACTCTTGCTTGTTCTCAAATGTGCATGTCCCACCAGGCATCCAGCACCGAGGACAGCGCTCAAGCAGCCCAACCCAGAATATATGCAACCCTCCCAGGCCAGGCACTTAGCTGACCCACAAAGAATAGGATGGGAAACCAGAGGATAGAGGTCAGGCGGCACAGAATGGAAGAGCCACAGAATGGAAGAAGGTCTCTTCAGACCCACCAGAGACTACCTGCCCTGTGTGCATGTGCTCAACAACTTAGCAGTTAGGGTGTGAGTTTGTGCTGTGGCCTCTGCTTGCAGTAGTAGTATATGGCGTGTGTGTGCCTGGCCCCATCCATGTACACTCTGTAGGTGCAAATGTGCACATGTGTGCCTCTGAGGCACTTCCCAGGTTTACAGTAGGACCTTCCACCTTCTTCCCCATCGCAGGATCTGGACTCCTGGGAGAGATGCTCCTGCTGGAACCCAGGCACACAGCCTAGCAGGGACTTTGATGGAATCTCTCATGCTCCAGGCTTGGAAGGCTCCTCCAAAAGGGTGTCATAAGTCTGTCAGAATCCGCCCCCCCCAAATTCCCACTGGCAGCAGATTAACTGAAGACCTACTGGTGCTCAAAAGGAGACCCGGGGAGGGAACCAGAAGGCTGGGCTGAAAGAAGGTATCTCTTCAGATCAGATTAGTCTACAGAGATGGGCAGGCAATTTCTCCATAGGGCAGGGGGGCAACAAAGAATTTCTTTGTGGAGCAGGGGGCCCAGAAACCATGCTGCTAGCCTCAGGTCCAGCCTTCTCCTACAGCACTCAGGTGCAGAAATACTCCAGGCCCCTGCGTGGCTCCTGGCAGCCTCCTCTCCAGAGTGATGTCATGGGACACATTTAGCCTGGCATCCAGCAGGAGGTCACATCCACTTACTCTTCCTACAGATGTCTCTGCTACTTGTGAAAAATTTGATTCAAAAAGATGAGCTGGAGCTGTGACAGATTACAGCTTAACTGAGTATTTTTCTGTTTTCTTTGAGCATGGCTTGCCTCCCCCTACTCCCTAAGGGGTGGGGATTGGAAGACTATAGGTCTGGCTGTGGAATCATGGGCCAGGTATCTTTCCTCTTTAGGCCTATTCTTACCACTGGCTATAGGGACTTGTTCTTTTCTGTCCTTGGCTCCAGAGATCTCTTTCCCCTTCTGTGGGTCTCAGCAGTTGTGACTCTGAAGCATCCAGACTGCATGGGTATGACAGCCATGGAACCCAGCAGGAGGGGACCCAGGGCCCAGAGATACCTAGGCCAGGCTGGAGGGCCCTTGGACTTTTCTCTCAGTCAGCGAGATCAGCCACAGTAGTGGCCAGCTCTGTTCACATCTATCTCCTCCCAGCTCAGCACCTCTGAGAGAGCAGGCCAGAAGGATCCTGATCATGTTTTCAGACCCTGGCACGGGGTCTGGTCCAGAGAATGCAGAGAATATTTTCTTCTTCAACAGAGTAGGAGACCATTGTCTAGAGAGCAGAACATCTGCCTTAGGTCATACAGCAATTCTGGCCTTTAGACTCCCATTCATTCCTTCATTCCTTCATTCACTCATTCAGCTAATGTTCACTAACACGTGTTTGGCCCCCTGCTGGGAACCAAGGAGGGGGAAAAAGGCAAATAGGAAACAGGGGTAATGAGCAGTTCAGGTGGTGAGCGTGAGGACACACATTTGATCCTAGCCTTACCTAGGGGAGACACCCTGAAGGAGGAAATATTCAAGTGGGGCCTTACAACTTGCCAGGCATCAAAGAGAAACAACAGACACCACTCCCAGTCCTGGCTGTAGTTCTGCCATGCTGTGCAGCCCTGGGCAAGCTTTTGTCCCTCTCTGTGTCCACGGGTACAATGAGGGGTTAATCTAGAGGTTTCTGAGCATCAGGATTAACTAGCCATGACTCTGCTGCCTCTTTATCATCACAAATGGCCTCTGGTTTGTGAGGCCCAGTGTCCATCACTCTGTGTCTAGCCTGACTGTGGCCCTAAGAACCAGACAAGGGTAGGCTCCGGTTTTCCTGAAGTTAGGATATCTGAGCCATGCTTCTCTGACAGTGGTGGACCCTCTGTTTTGTTTTGTTTTGCTTTTGAACTCTCCAACATTTTTTAACACTCTCCTTTATTTTGATAGTCTCCCACATAGTTACCTCTTCCCCAAGGTAGAATACAGAGAAGTCTCTTTTTCAGCCTCCTTTGCAGGAAGGGGTGGATAAGTGACTTAGACCATGCCAATGAGATAGAGCTTTGTAAGCCTTTGATTCAAAACCCGGTAATAAGCAAGAGGAAGTCCTATGTGTGCTCTCCATCTTACTGGCACAAGCTGATAGCAGAAGCAATGCATAGAGGACAGTTTGTGGTGTTGTTCCTAGAAGCTGAGATCTGACCCTTTTTCTTGAACCTTCCCCCAAATTCTGTGAGCTACCTAACATTCTTTAATGTGCTCCTTTTCTGCTTAAAATAGTCAATATGGAGTTTGTTGCTTGCAATCAAGTACTCAGACTGACACTGACCTACTCACTGTCCCATTGCTAAAGGTCTTTCTAGCCTCGACAGCATGAGGCTCCCACACCCCCATCCCTGCATTCGTGAGGAAATGGAAGCTCTATCTGGTGGGCCTGTGGGAGCTGAGCCTGGTTTTTGTTTCTCTTCACTCTGACAACCACAAATATGAAGAGCTCAGCCAGAACCTGAAACCCTATCCAGAGCAAAGGCTTGCAGTATGTGATGAAATGGGCAAAGAACTGCAAACAAGTTGCAACCCATGTCTTTTATTGAAGAGTAGTATTTTCCCCCAGATTAATAAAATTGTTCAACATAAAAATGTTAGAAAATACAGGAAAGAATAAACTAAAGTAATTTGTAATCTCATTCCCCGAGGATAATGACCAATGCGGTTTTGTATATTTTCTAACAATAATAATAGTAATAATAATATCGAACATTCATATAGTGCTTAGTATGTGCCAGGCATTCTTTCTTTTTTCTCTTTTTTTTAAGAATTTACTTTTAGGTAATCTCTACACCCAACGTGGGGCTCAAACTCACAACCCCGAGATCAAGAGTTCCATGTTCTACCGAATGAGCCAGCCAGGCATTATTTATAAGTATTTTACATATGTGTTACAGACTGAATTGTATCTTCCCCCAACCCCCAAAATTCATATGTTGAAGCCCTAACCTCCAATGTGATTGTATTTGGAGACAGGGACTTTAAGGAGATAATTAAGGTTACATGAAGTCATAAGGGCAGAGCCCTGATCTAATAGATCTAGTGTCCTTATAAGAAGAGGAAGAGACACCAGGAGGGCACACACACAGAGAAAGACTGTGTTGAGGACACAGTAAGAAGACAGTCATCTGCAAGTCAAGTAGAGAGGTCTCACCAGATACCAACCCTGCCAACATCATGATCTTGGACTTCCAGCCTCCAGAGCTGTGAGAAAATAAATTTCTGTTGTTTAAGCCACCCAGTTTATGGTATTTTGTTATGGAATCTCTAAAAGACTGATACAGTATGCTAAGTCATTTAATCTTTATATCAGTCCTGTCTTTCCCCCATTCATAGCAGAGTTCAATAAATATTTGTTAAATGAATGAATGATGGATACAGTTTATTCAGTACCATAGGTTTCTTTTTTAAACTTAACCACATGAGTATTTTCTCCAAGTTATTACCTCTTTAAAATTTAAAAAATGGGTACATGATAATCGTTCATGCATTTATTCAGTTAACAAGTATATGTTGAGTCCCCACTAGGTGCAAGGCATTGTGTAGGTACTGGGGATGTAGCAGTGAACAAACAAACAAAAAGTCCCTGCCCACATGCAGTGTGCCTGCTCCATGGAAATCCCATTGCCTAGCTGTCAGACATGGATTAACCCACGTATTTGGGAAGGTTTTTTTGATTGAAAATTTTCTGATGAGCCAACTAGACAAACACAAGCAACCAGATTCTTTACTTTTGAAAAGGCCAATTACATGACTCAAGGGCTCCTGGGGTTTCCCCAGAGTCACAGAAGGACAAAGATGAGGGCCTTGGAATTTGTCCTGAGTCCACAGGTCTGGAAATTATGGCTAATCAAGCCACCAGCACCAGATCCTGAGGAGACACCTGTGTCTCCCACTCACACAAGGTCAGGATTTGATGGGAAATAAGTCACATTTTTAAGCTTTGAAAATAAAGCAAACAAAAAAAAATTGAAGGAAATAGAGATGAATGTTTATACCATCCAGGGGTAGGGAAAATCTTTTTAAGTACAACAAAGAAGGCAGAAACCACAAAGGAAAACACTGGTGATTTGAAGATCTGACTGCATGCAAATTTTAAATGTCTGCATCTTAAAAACCATTAAAAGAATCTAACAGATAAATAACTTGCAAAAAATATTTATACCACAGACAACAGGAAAAAGTTTTGACATGTTACCCCAATCAAGAAGAAAAAGATTAATAAGCAAAGGACATGGACAGGGAGTTGAAGAAAGAAGCAATACTGCCTTTCTCTACATAGCTGGCCATGGAAGTGAATGATGAAGCTACTGCCTGAAGGTCACCATCCCTTTTCCTGTTTCCTTCCGCCAAAAACTGGTGGGGTCCCCTCTCCCAGCCATGTCATAGGGGCGCTCAGAGGGCCAGCATTCCATAAGCTCTGCCTCACTCATCTGGAAGGATCTCCCCAGCCCCCTACACTCTTCCCATCTAACAAGAATTCAGACCGTTCTTCCCGGTGACCACTTAGGCAGCTCAGCCCACTGGCCACGCTAGATGATCTCAATAATAAAAGGAAGGTAGAGATCAGAAAAAAGTATAGGCATCTGAATGTCTGACATCCTGCAAACCTCTCTTGAAAGGCAGTTTGGCAAGGTGTATCACAAACCTCAAAAAATTCTTACCTTTGACTACCACCAGTGGGTTTGCTTAGGAATGAGCACAAAGGAGAAACATGAGGAATTATTTGTTCACAAGGACTGTCATTGCAATATTATTTACAACAGTGCCAGATTGGACACTGCCCAAATATTCAATCACAAAGCTGAATTCGTTTTTGTACATCTATAAGATGGTATATGCACTGCTACCCATAAAAATGATGATGCAGAACACCGCACAATGACACAAAGAGATGCTCATGGCATGTGGCCAATTGAAAAATGCAGCTTATAAAAACAGTATATTCAGTACAATTCCAATTATGTTTGAAAGCATTTATACATTCATGGGAAAAATGGACAAAAGATGAATAGTTGTTATCACTGAGTGGTGGGATTATAAGGTTTTTTTCTCTTCTTTGAATTTATCCATATTTTCCAAATTTTCTACAATGAATAGATATTTTTGTAACAAGGAGAAATCTAATATAAGAAGAAGCCATTGCAGAGCCCCCTCTCCGTTCAGAAGGGGCTGGGGTATTGGAGAGTGAAGCAAGCCATGGGAAGATCTTCAGAGAAATCAGGAGGATGTTCCTCCCAAATGGCAGGAACCTCAGGGTGTGAGGAGAGGGTCAGTGCTATGAGACTCCTTACCTCCTGACCCTGGGGGTTCTAGGCACCTGCCCCAGGCTTCCTTTTCTCTGGTAGCCATTAAAAGTCCTCACTGAGCTGGGGCTGGGGAGGGAGATCAGGGTTGGAGGTGGCCATGAAGACCTTAAGAGTGGCTCATGTCAGCCCAGGAAGATGTTATAGAGGGAGGGGAGGCAGGCAGAGGCAGACTCTTTTAGACGTAGTGGAAGGAGATCTCAAGGAGGGGCCAGGTACCAGGGAAGTCCAAGGAGATATGAATTTCTAGAAGAGGATGATGCGTTCCTGGAGGCAGGCAGGATGCTTCCCATCTCAGAACTCATTATAGGGAACCAAAAAATCAAGGCCTAAGTCATTGACCACGTGAGCTCAGACCCAAGGAAAACAAAACCTGCTTTGAGTGGGGGGTGCTCTCTCAGGTCCAGGAGAAAACCAAGAACACAACACAAAGCACTTCAAAGGTGGGAGGAAAACCACTAGAAATTGGATAGAGGGTGCCAGAATGGTGCCAATGGGCCCTGCCAAAGGAAAACAACCCCAAGGACCATGGGCTGATCACCCAGAAAGGCCAGCTGGGCGGGGGCCCAAGACGTCTGGGCCAGCTGTCTTGTCCTCCCTAATCTTAGAGGCCTAGGGAGGCTCAGGGACTTGCTTAGGGTCACACAGAAAACTAAGATGAAGACCAAACCAAACCTTAGCCATTCTAACTCCCAGCCTCATGTATCATCCATTACCCCCTAGGGAGAATTTTTTTAATTTGATAATATAAGTAATCCCTATATTATACAAATTATTTGAAACTATATGGAGACATTATTTGTCATCCAATTCAATTTATGAGGTAAATATAAACTTGATTTTTAAACAACTAAAAATAGATAAACCCATGTCAGATATAAATATAGGCACAAAAATCCTAGATGACATTTTAACAGATAGATTAAATATGTAAATTGAATTTTCACTAAAATAAAATAGACCCTAGCTGCAGGGCACCAGGCTGATGCGGAACAAGCAGCCAGGTGCGGTACCCACAGATGTATGGAGCATCATCCAGGTGCAAAGGCATGGTGAGCTCAAGTTCTGCTCCCACTCTAAGATATAAGCATGTTAGGATTATCTCTGCACCAATATCTTTAGAAAACGTTGCTCTTACTATGTCCTTCATTCCATCCACAACTTTACAATAGGGGCTAGCAAGTTCACACAATGTGACTTTGTCCCCTGGTCACTGGTAACTGGTCCAATAGCTGGACCCATCATCATTCATCCCTGGGTTTTTGGGATTGGGATTTTAGCCCTTTTCTGCAGAGAGCACACATCTGCTGAGAATGTGAAAAATGAAGCAAATGTGCCCAGAACAGCAGAGATGAGAAACAGGGAGGAATTCACTGTCGAGTTCTCTACAGGGTCAGTGAGGGGTGGGGAGAGTCAGTATACAACAGCAGACCAGAAGAGCGATCAGGCCCAACTATGTTGCATCTCAAAACAAATCCCAGGTAAAGATTTCCAGCCCATCTGTGATGGAGTTGGGAGTTTTCGGGGGCCCTCATTTCTGGCTGTGCCCGCATCCCTGATTTCAGGACCCAAGGCGAGCCCAGCTGCATCCCTGCATTTGGATCATGTGAGGTACTTTCCAGGGACCCTTGCATTCCCTTGTGCTAATAGACCTAATTTTGCAGCTGAAGATATTGAAGCTTAGAGAGCTGAAGTAACTTACCCAAGATCCCAAGGCAGCCTGAGATTTGAATCCAGAGCCTTTCAGCTCCCCCACCTGTGTTCTTTCCATTATATCTACAAACAGGAAAATTGGTAAAAGTCACCTAAAGAGAAATCCACAAGAATCCCACATCTTTTCTTAATAAAACCTCTGAAAATTAGGAATAGAGGATTTTTTTATGTAAAAGAAGGAAAACGAGTTAATTTCTTGGGAAGAGGACATTTGAATTCATAAGTCAATATATTTTTCAGCGGGAAAAGATGGCAAGTGTAACCTCAGCACCCCCAGTAATTGCAGACGTTGCTCTCCTCCCCAAAGCTGTGATGTGGTTTGTGTGTGGGCAAACCCAGATGGAAGGAAAGAGAATATCCGCTGCATCGTAGAAATACCAGGGCCAACCACAAACTCTCAGTGATGACACAAGAGCAGGGAATTCACCCAAAATACCAGGGCATCCTGCATATATATGCTATACAATCCCAACCCCATTCAAAATCATTTCAAAAAATAAATTTTTATTTATTTTGAAGATTTTATGTATTTATTTGAGAGAGAGAGTGAGAGCACACACCTGTGTGCCCCTGGTGAGGGGGTGGGGAGGAAAAGAGGCAGAGGGAGAAGCAGGCTCCCCACTGAGCAGGAACCTCCCCCCCCGCAACGTGGGTCTCAATCCCAGGACCCTGAGATCATGACCTGAGCTGAAGGCAGATGCTTAACCGACTGAGCCAGCAAGGTGCCCCTCAAAAAATATTTTAAATCTATAGAATGAAAGTTCCTAAACGAGGAAAAGATAATGGGATGTGAAACACCCAGGATGGAGCTGCTGGGCCAAGCATGTGATGAAGATGAGGAGTTTCACAAGGTGAATTCCCACAGACCTCGGGGTATGGAGTGAGGCGGGGGACTCAGCCGCCAACACCTGTGGACAGTCAGACTGAAACACACACTGCCACCGCCTCCATCCCGGTGGGCATCACCCCCTCCACTCAGCACACAGGCTGCCGTCATGCTCGGCCATCTGGCATTCAGGAGACACTCAATGAAAGTTTAGTGTTGTTGAATTTTAGAATGACGGAGAAATCATTAAGCAGATATAAACACCCATAGTTTTCATCCTGGTGGAGAATTAGAAACAATGTACCACACAGGATTACTGCCTGAGTCAGCATGAGCCTTTTAGAAGCAGGGAGGATGGACCTCTAAACTCTGCCCTTAGGAAAGATCAGGAAGGATTTCTTCAGGTGGTGAGGGGACAGTTGAAGGAAGACAGAGCATTGGGGAGACAGGTCCTCCTTCCAGGTATCTCTGCTCCCTCTGGACCCCTTCCCAGAACCCTGCCCCACAACATATACACACATTGAGCCCCTCCTCGGGTCCTACCATTCCCATCACCGTGTTCCTCAGGGGTGGGTCCTCTTGCCAGAGCACGAAGTTCAGGGGCTCTAGCCAGCCATAAGCACCCAAGGCCTGCTTCTGCTGAACCTCCTGCCTTATTAGCCCCAACTGCCTCCACATGCTCTCTGTTCCACCGGGTTTGTGCTCTTCCCAGAAGACCTGTTTCCGTGGTTCCTTGGCTGGGAGGATCATGTCCCTCCTGTTGCACCCTGAATATCTGTGCATCCAGAGCAGATTGTCTTTCCAAGACAAGCACAAATGATCTCACCTCTGAGGACAGGAGTGCATGCTGATCTGTATCCTGCTTTGGGGTCCTCAAACTGAGTTCTGCCTCCATATGTGGATCGAAGATTGAAAGAGGAAAGAAAGCGAGTATGCAGAGTATAGAAACTCTAAGAGAAGCAACTAAAAACTGTGGTACTAAATAGAAATATTTATATAAGATGTCTGAATATTTATTAGGTATAAAAATAAATATAACAGAAAATACACAGAAAAAAATTTCATTCACAAAAACAACAAAAAATAGAAAATAAATGGGGGGGCACCTGGGTATCTCAGTCAGTTAAGCATCAGACTCTTAGTTTCGGCTCAGGTCATGATCTCAGGGTCATAGGGTCGTGGGATCAAGTCCCACTTTGGGCTCCACGCTCAGCAGGAGTCTGCTTGGATATTCTCTCCCTCTGCCCCTTCCCCCACTTATCCTCCCTCTCTCTCTTAAAAATTAAAATAAATAAATAAATAAGAAACTAACTGGGAATAAACAAGATATGTATGGGACCTAGCTTAAGGATGCTATTAAACTTTATAGAAGGACATAAAAGAAGACTTCAGTGAATGGAGAAACTATTTTCCTGGATGAAAATACTAAAGATCACAAAAATGTCGATTCTCCCCACAGTTGGGTCTATGTTTAATGCAGTCTCAGGTTTCAACTCAACAAAATGGATTTAAATTTAATTTAAAGAACATACCTGTACAATACTGGCCGAGAGCCGTCTTTGAAAGGAGAGTAATACTAAAAACTAAAAGACCGCAAGAAGTAATGTAATGGAGAGCACAAACAATAAGTCTGTGGCACAAGTAGGGAAATCAAACCAACTGATTAGAAAGCTCAAATATGAAATCAAAATACTACATGAAATTTTTTAAATTTCGCAACTCCTGAATATTGATTATATAAGGAGCTCATATAAATCGATGAGAAAAAACACGCTGGAAAGAATCAGGGGTGAGAAGATGACTAGTAATGAAGAAAAGAAAATACAAAAGGCTAGTAAAAATATAAAAATTAGTCAGTCCCACAAGTAATCAAAGAAAAATTCAGTAGCAATTAGGTACATCTTTTCTATCAATTATCAAGGCTTAAAACATGGCCATCGATTCCTCTGGAAGGAGTTTAGGACATGGGTTTAGATCAGCTTGTTTTGGGTGGGAGGGCAATTTGGCAAAATGTATAGAAATTTTAGGTAAAGCACATTCGGTCCACAATTCCACTTCTAGGAATTTATCTTCAGGACATAATGTGCAGAAATAGCTATACATGAATATTCAAAGATGTTCAGCATGATGTTACCTATAGTATAAAAAATTCGAGGCAACTTCAATATCTAACAGTAGCGGGTTAGATAAATCAATTAGTGTATACACATAGCACGAAATATTTTGCAGCCATTAAACATAATGGCGTAAGAGAATGGCATAAGAGAATATAATGATGCCAGAAAATGTTTACATTGCATTAAGTGAAAACAAATTATGAAATCCACTCTAACGACAAATATTTATGGAGTGGTTACCACGTACTAGTGAACAAGGTAGATAAAACTCACACTCTCATAGAGCTTACATGCCTTCTAAAATCTATAAACTGGAACCTAAGATATGGTTTCAATTAACAGAAAGAAAATGTGGTTGGAAAGATGTCAGGAAAGACGCAGACCCATGTGTCAAAGTAAGGGATTGCCTCTGAGTTTGGGATTGAAGGTGGTTTTTGTTCTCTTTCTTGGTGCTTTTCTGAGTTTTCCAAACTTTTTGTAATGAACATACATCACATTTGTAGCCAGAAAAGGACAAACAAAACCGAAATGTCATCTTTTTTCAAAGAATGCAAGTGGAGACCTATGGAGTAGATGGATTTTCAAAACAGGGATTAGGGGACTTCTGGGTGGCTCAGCCGGTTATGCGCCTGCCTTTGGCTCAGGTTATGATCCCGGGGTCCTAGGATCGAGCCCCGCGCCGGCCTCTCTGCTCAGTGGGGGGTCTGCTTTTCCCTCTCTCTCTTTGTCTGCCGCTCTCCCTCTCTCTGACAGATAAATACAATATTTAAAAAAAAAAACAAAACAGGGTAGTTGTAAACACATCATCAGGTGCTGTGGACAAGATAGGCTGGGGTGGGGATGGAGGCGAGGGGCAGTGGGGAAGGGCGCCATCAACAGAAATGCATGTAGAATCCAGATAACACAGGATGAGCAGTGGGAGGAAAGAAAAGTCCAGGCAAAGGAACATCTTAAAAGTCTTTCTCTAATACCCTCCCCCACAGAATCATACTGATCCTGATTACACCTTTTTTCCCATGAGTCAGTGTCCTCTCATCACTAGGCCCGGCTGAGGCCCAGGCTTCCCCTGAGCAGCCAGGACACACAGACAGGTGGCTCACTGCCTTGACTCAATCCTTCCTAACCTGGCTTTTCTTTTTTTTCTTTCTTTTTTTCCTTTTTTACCTCTGCTGCCTTTTCAGAAATTGGGTTTCAGATTTGATCACTAATTATTTGATCACTTGTTGTTCACTTTTATTCATCAAATGTTGTCACTTGGGCCCCTTCCAGGCAGTGGGTGGCTGAGATCCCTTTCCACACCTGAGCTGTTAGAGATCCCCTCATCCCACCCTCAACAATCAGTCCAGCCAAGTCTCTCTTCCACAGAGACCCGAGGTCTTGGAGTCAGCCATGGGTAGATCTTGCCCCTCCGGTACAGAGATGGTCTGTGGGTGCTGACCATCCCTCCCATGACTGCTTTCACTGGTGTGGATGGAGCTCTGGGCTGGAGTTGGGTGTTTTCTCCTTGTGGCATGAGCTAGGAAACAAGATAGCTCAGAAGGAGGTTAATCCTTCAAAATATGATCATGACATGTACAATGGCTTGGCCCCAGCTTATAGGGCTTCTCCCAGGCCAGGTCCCACCATCATCCCAGGGCAGCCTCCAAGGGCGACCTGGACTGTTGGGACCCTGTTCTGGCCCCTCTCCTTCCAGTCAATCACTTCTGAGATTCTTCTTCCATCACGCTTATCCTCACACATCTCACACAAACATATGACTTTCCAGCCCTCATGCTGTTCTTCCCACCAAGCCTGCTGTTGGAACTCTACTGTCCCTTATCCTCCACGTCCATTCCTGTCCAGCCCCAAACCCACTGCTGCCCATTCTCCCACCAATCACTTTGGTCAGCGCATAGGACTTCCAGTCTGTGCTGATCCCACAAGGAGTGGGCCTCTCCCACTTCTCCAGGCTGCGTCCTTCCCTGGGCCAGTCAGGCCGCGGACAAGAGGCGGGTGTGGGTAGTCACAGTGTGTTGCCGAATCCAGGATCCACATCCTTGTTCTCATCTTGCTTTTCTCACTCACCAGTTTTCAACGTAGCTGAAGGGAAATGTTTTTCTCTTTTACTTCTGTGTGACAACACACTCCTTAGGCTCTCCTTCCCCCTCACTGCTCCTTTGCATACTCCTTTGCTGGCTTCTCCTCAGGGGCAGTCCTACCTCCAAATATTGCAGGGCCCCAGGGGTGAGTCTGCAGATCACCATTTACACTGACTCCTCAGGTGTCTTCTCGCAGCCTCGTGTTGTGAGTACTACCTTTACACCAGGGACAACTCAATGTTCATTGCCCAGTCCGATCTCTCTCCTGAGCTTCCTACATCCAGCCTCCCCCTCCCCCCCGTAGCTCCCATTGGACATCTAAATGGCATCACCAGTGAGCCACACCAGTATGCACGTGAAAGCTGCTTTCCCAGCGTCCATTCGATCCCCCCTGTTTTGGTAAGCATATCCTCCTACCCACAGCTGCAGGGGTAGCCTCTGATTGGTGAAGAAAATTAGTATAACCCCATCCCTATTTGCCACAGTGATTGGTGATTTAAACTGGTCCCGTCAAACTGAACAAAAGTTCAGACTTTTGTTTAATGGTTGGGCCGTAGAAGCTTCTTCTAGTGGGTGTCAGGACCGAAACCAATGCAGCCATTTTGTTCCACTGAGGGAAGCCAGATTGAGGACAAAACAAGATCTGAGGACCCATGGAGAAGCTGTGATCAAGCCATGCCTAAATTCTGGACTTTTTAGTTGCCAGAGTCAATACGTTTCCCTTGATGTTTAGGCCAGTTTCACTTGTACTTTCTATTACTTGGCAATTGGAGCATCATGATCTGTGTAAGGGCAAACAGAACTCTCATATTCCCACCACCCATCAGCCTACTTTTCTGTGGTCTTCCCCATTTCAGTTCATGGCAGCCCATTCCATTCAGTGGCTTGGCCAAAACCCTTCAACTCATCTCTGACTCCTTTCATACTCTCACGCCCCATATCCTGTCTGTCAGCAACTTCATTCAGTTCTACTTTCCAAATATATATATATATACGCCTACCCTTGACCCATTGCTGTCCACTCTGTCACAGCAGCGAGACTAATTTTTGAAAAGCCTAAATTAGATCATGTCATTAGCTTGCCTTGAAATCCTTCAACTTGGAATTGAATCCAATTCAATTCCACGCTGTGTGGACACAGCGTGAATTCCAGCAATGTGTGTGGCCATCCCACAGAAGCAGAAGATGGCCAAGCCTCACCCACCTGGGATGCTCCGCCCCACTGCAGTAGAAGCCCAGAGTGCTCTGTCAGGCGTCTGGGCAGAGTGGGGATATGGAGGCAGATGAGAGTGTGGAGGAGAACCTGTGAAGCTTTCAGGAACCGGGGCTTCCGATGGTAGTTCACATCAATCCCCAGCTGCGCTATGGAAAAAGCGTCAGAGAAAAAGAGCCTAAGAAACCTCTGTGGCTGCAGTCCTGGGAAGCCCCAGGTCAGAGAAGTCATGGGGTGAGGTGTTTGTGGGGAGGTCTCAAGTCACCCTGAGGCCTTTGGTCACAGATTCCACAGGTGCTGGGGCCCCCCAGAAGTCCTGGCGCCAGCAACCACATTGACCACTGCAGCTCCATGGGCAGAAGATGCCATCTGGGAGAGAGTGCGCACCGCTGCCATCGCGGGCCTCAGGTCAGATCCAGGACTCTGCTGGACTGAGGCCACTCAGGCCCAAGCCAGGGAGGGGGTACTGTACACATTTTCTGGCACACGCTTCCTTTCTCCTTTGAGATGAGCAAACGCTGTTGCTGAGGCCTTGGCCACAGCTTCCTGCCTCCTTCTGAGATCAGAAGCCACAGAAGCCACAGTCACTGTCTTAGCGACAGCCCCGACAGACTAGTCTTGGCTTCAGGGACACAGGGCTAGAACACTGTCCCCACTCCCAGGCACTCCCAAGATGGGGGCTCTTCTGATCTGGAGGCATGCTTAGTGGCAGCCAGCTTGCTGTCCTGGGGAGGGGCGGATCTGGCTTTGGATGGACAAGACAGCTCTGGGCAGACCTGCACTCGGTACGATGGACACCTCGTCTTCACAGTCTCTTGCCAAAGTCACCTATCTAGGGGTCTCCATGGAGCCACTCTAGTACTTCCGGGCTGTTGCCCACGCTGCTCCCTTTGCCTGGAGGGGGCCTGCTGTCTTCTCTCAGTTGACTTCTCATCTTATCCTTCAAGAGTCAGTTCATGGGGCCCTCCTCCTGGAAGCCCTCCATAAACCCCCATGGCGGGGTGGAGGGTGTCCTTTTGCTCCCACAGCCCCTGACCTGCACTGTAGTTCTCAAGGAGGCTGCCACCAAGTTCCCGGAGAGCCACATTGACCACCGTATGTGAAATCACTATCCCTCCTTCCTCTTCTCAACATTCCTGATTCCTTTAATCTGCTCTACTTTTTCCAAAGCATTTATCACCTTCTAATACACCATATAAATTTTTTTATTAGGACGTAATTTTTGTATTGTCTCTCTTTCTCCCTCCTGAGCTTCACAAAGGCAAGGATTGTTAGCTGTTTCTTCACTTATGTATTCTAAGCCCTTAGAACAATGCTTGGCAATTAGTGGGGGATCAATATTAGTTCAATGAATGAATGAATGCATGAATGAATGAATGAATAATAGCTGTCTGTTTACTTTTTGGTGAACTTCTTGAGGGCAGTGTCTGAAAATAAATCATCTCTCTATACTCAGCATTCGGTGTAGGATTCTGTACAGAGCTGGCATCAATAAATTATAACCTTCGTATTCAAGGCTCTTGCCATCTACAACTAAGCTTTCTTGCCAGCCCCATTCAATAAAGTAGGGCTGGAAGAGGTTTTGGATGAAAGTATGGCACCTGGGTTGGCTTTGCCCTCCTCACTGTGGGTGACTCCTGGCTATCCACTCTGTTAATGCCTGGATCACTGCATGAATGGAACAGATACTGCCAAAATCTCCTGCCAACCATCAGTGGACAATTGTATTTGAGTGTGCGTGATTCTAACATCCAAGTAAGTGTGTGGGCATCAACTTGAGCAGTGTGTGACCACAGGATACTGCTCTGGAGGCACTTGGAAATAATTGAGGGATATTGTTGGGACCTGGGTCTTTGTGGGTAATGAGCATTTCCTGCAATTGTCCCAATTCCCAGAACTACAGTTGGGGAGGGGGATTACAAACCAATGAGGAGGGAACCAATTCTTCATTAAATTGTGATGAGGAAAATGGCTATTTAGGGGGAAAGAAAAGTCAGTTAAAATCCCTACCTCACGCTACACAACAAAATTCATTCCAGCTAATTAAAAGTTAAGTGTAAAAAAAAAAAAAAAAAAAAAAAAACAGAAGAAAAATTTAAATACTTTCCTCTCATTAGATAGGAGAGGATTTTCTAAGAATAAAATTCAATGGAAGAATTTATCCAAAAGAAATCAAAGTGTATGTCCATATAAAGACTTTACTCGATTAATAGATTTATTTGTAGTAGCCCCAAACTGGAAACATACCACATTCCCATTGATAGATAAATGGTTAATCAAACTGGGGACTAGCCACATGATTGAATACTACCCAGCAATAAAAAGAATGAACTATTGAAACATGCACCAACATATTTTGATGAATCTCAAAATTATTACACTGACTAAAATAAGCCAGATAAAAAAAGAGTACAAACTGTATAATTCCATTTATATGAAATTCAAGGAAATGTAAAGCATAGTGGGGAAGGGGTAGGAGGAAATGATTGCAGAGGAGTATAAGGAAATTTTGGGCGGTGATGCATAAGTTCACTATCTTGATTGTGGTAATGGTCTTATACTTGCATACATGTGTTAAAACTTATCAAATTGTACAATTTAAAAATGTGCTGTTTATTATACCTCAGTTACATCGCAAGAAAACTTTTTAAAAATTGGTGAAAGAAAACACAAATGAAAAGGAAAATGGATTTTTAAAAACTTTTAACAGAGGTCTATCTTATGTATAATAACATACACAGATATTATGTGCACAATTGAGTGAATTTTTATATGTGCATACACTTGTGTAAGTAATGGTCAGATCAGGATCTGGAACATTTCCAGTACTCCAGAAGGTTCCCTCATATCCCCTCCTATTCATTATCCCGCCCAAGTTAACCTGGAACAGGCCAGTAGATTTGTTAGCATTCAAATTTAAAACTTCTCTGTGAGAAAACCACCATGAATTATAATAACAAGTAATGTGCTGGAGAAAATATTTTCCACAAATATGATCAAGTGCTATTAACCTTAATATATGGAAAACTCTTGTAAGGAAACACTTGAGATCTTAAGGAAAAATGAGCAAAGGACATGACGGAATAAATCATAGGAGAAGAGGGTGGGGAGGAAGGACAGAGAGAGAGAGAGAGAAATGAAAGGGATATTCAATCATTCAATCACTCACAAAGCATTTATGACGGGCCTGCGATCACCTAGGCATTGAGCTAGGTGCTGAGATTATAAAAGGAAATAAGACATGGTCCTCACGGTATAGTGAAAAAGGTGGGACAATAACAATTAAAAGACGCGGAGAAAGTCTTCAGTCCACTGAGGAAGCACAGGGGCTGTCTGATCCCAGAGCAGGTGTCTGACTCGGCTGTGGAGGCTTTCCAGAGGAAGATGTCTGAGCTGAAGCCTGAGGAGAAAGAGGAGGGGGGTGTGGGAGTGGAAGGGGAGGACGCCAGCATTCCAGAGTGAAAGAACAACTTGTGTAGAGGCCTGGAAGGTAGAGAAAGGGCATGAGCTGTCAGGCCTGGGTGAACCCAGGGTGCAGGGGCATGGGGAGTGACTGGTGATGAGGCTGCAGGAATGAGGAGCCAGGCTTTGAACACCAGGCCACAGAGAAACTCTGAACAAGTTTGAGGAGTTAGGGGACTAAAATGACTAGATTTAAATTTTAGAAAGACACCATCTGCTTTCTGGGTGGAGGAGTAGTTGGCAGGGCAGGTCTGGAGAACAGGACTCTAGGGAAGGGGCTGTAGCAGACGTCAGGTGAGAGGTCACAAGAAAAGAACCGGGGGCAGAGGCAGGAAGAGTTTCCCCTACAGGACGGAGGGCAAATTTGGATATAGAAGTGACAGGAGTGGGCAATGTGCAGGTGAGGAGCATGGGGAGGTGAGGATGCCCTCCTGGCTTGGATGTCTGTGTGGATGGGGGTACCAGTCAGTCACTGGGATGGAAACATTGGGAAGAGAAGGCTCAGCTAGAGGAAGATGATTCAGCTTATAGTGAAGTAAGCTTCAGGTCCTTGTGGAACATCTAAGGGGAGACGTCGGCCTAGACGGGGTAAAGGAGCTTGTGAGATGGTGGTCACCCTGGTCTAAGGAGTAAAGTTCCAAGATTAAGCCAAGGAAGGCTCTTTTGGGGGCAGGCAGAGGCAAAGGAACAAGCTGTAGAGGCTAGAAAAAGCTGTCTGGTGGATAACCAGGAAGCCTGGCCCTAGGAGGCTAATGACCAGCCATGTGGAACACATTCACTGAGACCCTAGGGAAAGGTGCCCCCTAAAACTGAATACCCATGTGCTTCAACTAGAGCAAGGCCCCCAGCAGTGCCCCCTTCAGGGCAGCCCATACTGGAGCAAAGAAAAAGAAGAGATGAGGGTGGGGAGAGAACAGAACTGCCACCCAGACCTCAACCACCCTCCTTGTCACTTGTGGTCCCTGGGCTGTTGCTGTCCTTATCAACTTTCCTTAATTACCCAGAAGCCAAGGATAGAAGATTGGATGACAGTTACATAAAAGGAGAATGTTGTGCTTTCCTGGCAAATTCCATTGCCTCATAAAGCTTCCCCAATTCCTGCAGCTGGAATATGAAGCATACAGGACTTCCAGGGAGGGATGTTAACTCAGAAACAGAAAAAAGGCTGTTTGGGGAAACTTTCAAAAGCCTAGACTCTTAAGCGATTCAGGACACCAGAAGTGATTGCAAGATGACTTAGGACCAGACCTCTTGCCCAATTTGATGAAGGTTCGCTCACTGGTGGGAGCATGTGTTTGGGGTAGGATCAGACAAGGGGAGAGTGAGGATCCTTAGGAAAATGGGAGCCAAAGTCCTGTCCCTTCCTTGGATTTGGCCAGAAGGATTTAAGGGATCTTAGTACAGAAGGGTCCTCCCTTTTCTGGTTTAGTTAGAGTCTTCCAAACTAGTAAAAGAGGAGAAAATCATTAAACAAACAAAAAATTGCAAAAAATTAACAAATCCAAAATAACAACAATGACAAAAAAGAAATAGAATAGGCAGGAAAAATGGAAGTCATGTATAAGATAATAAGTTTATCCAAAATATAACAGTACTATCACATTCAAATTAAAAACAACACTCCAGGCAAAAGATAAAGATTGTCAGACTGAATTTAAAAACAGAATGAGAAACACACCTAAAACCTAAGAGAAGTTGAAAGTAAAAGACTGGAGAAAGATATACCTTGCAAGCAATTACCAAAAGAAAGTGAAGTGAGACAAAATGGACCTTAAGACAAACATCCTTTTAGAAACAAAAGAATTTTTAACGCTCATTGTCCCTTTTCAAAAATGGACTATTCAAGAAGATACAACTTAAGTATTACATGCATTACCTCAAAGTATATAAAGAAAAACTGACAGAACTCCAAGGATAATTAGACAAATTCACAATGACGGTGGAAGATTTTCACATACCACTCTGACCGAGTAACAAATGAAGAATTCCAAAAATTCAGCAAGGATACAGATTTGAACAACACAGTGAGAAACCTAACAAACGAACATTTTGATAAATGCATTTTGTGCAAAATGCTGTATCCAGTAACTAGAGTACAGATTACTTTCAAATGTACATAGAACATTTATAAAAATTGACCATATACTACATCATAAAATAAGTCTTACCAAATTTCCAAGGATGACATTATCTAAAGCTACACTGCCTAATATGGTAGCCACTAGGCATATGCTGAGCACTTGACATGTGGCTAGTCCTAATTAAGATGTGCTATTCATGTAAAACACACACTGTATCTTGAAGACTTAGTACAAAAAATCTAAAATATGGCATAATAATTTTTATATTGATTACATGTTAAAAGGATACTATTTTGGATATATAAGGCTAAATAAAACACTTTATTAAAATCAATTTCCACTTGCTTCTTTTTACTTCTTAAAATGTGATTTCTAGAAAATTTTAAATTACATTTGTGTCTTGCATTATATTTCTATTGCACAGCACTTATAGAGAGCATATTCTCTGACTACAATTAAGAAGAAATCAGTAGCACAAAAAAAAGAAAGAGAAAAAAAGAAAAAAAGAAAGAAAACTAGAAATCCCTAAATACTTGAACATTAAGAAATACACTTCAAAAATAACCCAAAGAATTCTCTGTCAAAGAATTCAGAATAGAAATAAAATATTTGAACTGAATAACAAAATACCTTATCAAAATTTATGAGATGTTGCTAAAGCAGTAAATGGAGGAAGGTTTAGAGCAGGGGTTGGCAAAATCCAGCCCACAAGCCAAAACCAGCCCACAACCTAATACTGCAAATAAAGTTTTATTGGAACACACTCACTTCCATTTGTTTACTTATTGCCTTTTGCCGCTTTTGTGCTATAATGGCAGAATTGAGTTGTTCTGAACGAAAACTGCCAAGCCAACTATACTTACTATTTGGTCTTTTACAGAAAAAAGTTTTGGTTTAGTGCCTTAAGTACCTATATTAGAAAAGATTAAAGAGTGAAAAATAACAAGGGAAGCATCCATCTCAAGAACTTTGACAAAGAATGGCAAAATAAACCCAAAGAAAATTCATGAAAGGAAATAATAGAGAGCCAACAGTAATGAAGTAGAAAATAAGCATACAAGAGAAGGATTGACAAAACTCAAAGCTGGTTTTTTGAAAAGACTAAAACAATTCACAAACTTCTAGTAAAATAACAAAGAAGGTAGAGAGAAGAATTAATAACCAATATCAGGGCCGTCACCACTGATGCTGCAAACATTAAAAAGTTAAGAGCATATTTTAAAAAGCCATATGTTAACAAAATTTAGAAAAAGTTGACAAATTAGTATAAAATTATAACTTCAAAATTGACTCAAGGAGAAATAGAAAACATGAATAATCCTATAACCTATAAAATAACAGATTCAGGGGTACCCAGGTGGCTCAGTTGGTTAAGGGTCTGCCTTCGGCTCAGGTCATGATCTCAGGGTCCTGGGATTGAGCCCCACATCGGGCTCCCCGCTCAGTGGGGAATCTGCTTCTCCTCCCTCTCCCTCTGCCCCTCCCGCTGCTTGTGCTCTCTCACAAATAAATAAATAAATAAATAAAATCTTAAAAAAGAATAAAATAACAGATTCAGTAAGAAATCTCTGACCCTAAATGGCTTTAGCAGTGAATTCTACCAAACATTCAAGGAAGACATAGTTCCAATCTTATACAAACTCTTACAGAAAATATAAAATGAGGGGACACTGCTGCGATACCAAAACCAGACAGACTGTATGAGAAGGTGACATCAGAGTCATTCTTACTAGACTGATCAATTCCTTTATCATCCAAAACAGGCACTTTTGAGAGTGAAAGGCAATACTATTAATAATGATGCCAGGAAGGGCGCCTGGGTGGCTCAGTCGTTAAGCGTCTGCCTTCGGCTCAGGTCATGATCCTAGGGTCCTGGGATCGAGCCCCGCATCAGGCTCCCTGCTCGGCGGGAAGCCTGCTTCTCCCTCTCCCACTCCCCCTCCTTGTGTTCCCTCTCTTGCTGTGTCTCTCTCTGTCAAATAAATAAAATCTTTAAAAAAAATAATAATAATGATGCCAGGAAGACAAGTATAAACAGGAGTTATCCCAGGCAAATCAGGACATACATTTCCTTAAATCTCACTCTTAAACACAGATGCAAAAATCCTAAAAAAAAGTTAGGATACACAAACTAGCAATACATAAAAATGGTAAGAATATATGATGACCATGTTCGGTTTGTCTGGAATATGAATTATTTTAACATTAGAAAGTAAATTAATGTGATTCACCACATAGACAAATTAAAAGAGAAAAATACAAATGATCATCTCAAAATATGTGGAAAAATTTATTTGATAAAATCCACTTCCATTCATGACAAAAACTCTCAGCAAACCTAGGAATACAAGGGAACTTGCTTAATCTGATAAAGTATCTGCTGTATACTGAAAGGAAACTACATACTCAATGGTAGAACGATGAAATCTTTCCCTTTCATATCTGTAACAAGACAATGATGCCTATCAATACTTTTATTTAACATTGTACAGAATGTCCTAGCCTGCATAGAAGACAAAGAAAAATAAAAGACATGAAAATAATAAAAGTAGCAACAAAATGTCCCTATTCACAAATGATAAACTTATATCTATATAAAATCCAATAAGAGCTGTAAATGAAATTTTAATATTGATAAGAGAGTTTATGAATTTTCTAGGGACAAATAAAAATCAATCACATTTCTCTATACAAGAAAATGACATTTATTAATATGAACTTTTAAAAAGATATTATTTTTAATACTACACCAAAATACCAAATTCTTAGGACTAAATTTAACAAAAGTTGTGTATGTTTTCTACTGAGAAAGTTTTAAACTTTACTGAGAGACTGTGAAGAAATAAAAAATAGATATACTATATTCACAGATTATAAGTCTCTATATTTTTAAGGATACCATTTTACTTAAATCACCTTAAGTTAATTTATCGAATCAATGCAATTCTAAAATCCCAGCGTTTTTGGTTGTGTGGTGGGGGTGGGGGGAAAATTAACAAGCCAGTTTAAAATTGATGTGGATAAAGAATAGCCAAGACACTCTTAAGGAAAAGGAGAAAACTTGCTCTACCAGATACAAAGATGTATTATAAAGTTATAATATTTAAGACAGTGTGATCTTGGTTCAAGAGGAGACAAATAGACCAATGGAATAGCATAAAGCACCCAGGAAGAGACCCACACCCATATGTGTGTGTGTGTGTGTGTGTGTGTGTATGCATGCCCTTGAAATACGATAGAGATAGTGATGCAAATCAACAGGGAAAGAACAATCTTCTCAAAAAATGGTACTAGGACAAATGAGTATTAATATGGAAACAATTAAGTCAGAGCCCTACCTCATGCAATCCCAGGTCAATTAAAGACCTCAATGTAGAAAGCAAAACTATAAAGTTTTTACACAGTACACAAGAAAATCTCAGGGCCTTGAAATAGGAAAGGAAGGAACTCCTAAAGAAGATGCAAAAAGCACTACCCATAAAGAAAAGATTTGACCACAGTCCCCAATGTACAATAGTTTGACTGAGGATTTCTCCAAGTTATAGTGGTAGGAAGTGATAGACCTTGGGGAGAAACCATACTTGAAATTTTGATGTTTTATCTTTTCCCAGGATAGTGATGTACAGTAGGGTACTCTCTCCTGATGTTGGGAAGTGGCAGCTCCTATTCATCTATCCCATCACAAGGGTGAACAACCAATATATGTACTGCCATTTTGTTTTTCACTTTCAGTACAGTATTCAATAAATTACATGAGATATTCAACACTTTATTATAAAATAGGCTTTTTGTTAGATGACTTTACCTAACCATAGGCTAACATAAGTGTTTTGAGCATGTTTAGGGTAGTAGGTTTAGTGGGTTAGGTGTATAAAATGCATTTTCAACTTATGATATTTTCAACTTATCATCGGTTTATTGGGACAAAACCCCATCGTAGGTTGAGGAAGATGTGTATATTAAAACGAAGAACATTGGTTCCTCAAAAGATACCATGGAGTGACGAGATAAGAAACAGAGTGAAAGAAGATATTTGCAACATGTATAATCCACAAACATTAGTATTCAGAATATTTAAAGAAATCCTGCAAATAAGAAAAGTGCAGAAAAATCCCAGAAAAAAATGGGCAAAATGTTGAATAGGCACTTAATAATACAAGGAATCCAAAAGGTCAATAAACATGAAACAGTTCTCACCCTCATTAGTAATCAGGACAAGGCAAATTTAAACCACAGCAAGATATCATTTATGCCTCTCAGATTGGTATAAATTTAAAAAGCCTGATAATTTCAGACAATATCACATGTTGGCAAGGATGTGGAGCAGGAAGAATATTCAAATACTGCTGGTGGGAATGTAAATTGTCCAACATTGTGAAATTGTTTATCATGACCTGGTGAAGCTGAATATATTCCAAGACCCAGCAATTCCACTCCTAGGTGTGTGTATACACACACAGAATCACAAACTTCATGGCTTAAAATTACACAGATTTTATTATTTGACCCTTTTAAAGGTGAGAAGTCTTTTTTTTTTTTTTAAGATTTTATTTATTTGACAGAGAGAGACACAGCGAGAGAGGGAACATAAGCAGGGGGAGTGGGGGAGGGAGAAGCAGGCTTCCCATGGAGCAGGGAGCCCGATGCGGGGCTCGATCCCAGGACCCCAGGATCATGACCTGAGCCGAAGGCAGACGCTTAACAACTGAGCCACCCAGGCACCCCTAAAGGTGAGAGGTCTTAAAATCAATGTATTGGAGGGTTGCATTCTTTCTGGAAGAATCTGTTTCTTCAACTTTTTCAGCTTCTAGAAGCCTCCTGCATTCCTTGCCTGTGACTTCTTTCTCCATCTTTAAGGCCCTCAGTGTAGCCTTTTCAAATCCCTCTCTCTTTCTCTAACCTCTGCTTCCAATGTCCCATTTCCTTCTCTGGATCTTACCCTCCTGAATCCCTCTCATAACCCTTGTGATTCCATTGCGCCTACTCAGATAATCCAGGATTATCTTCCCATCTCAAAATCCTTAATCTCTGCAAAAGTAAGGTAACAAATTCACAGGTTCCAGGGATTAGGACATGGATATCTTGGTGGTGGTGGTGATGGGGGTTCATCTATTCTAATAAATATACATGCACATGCACCAGGATAATATTCATAGCAGATTTGTTTGCTGTAAAAACTGGAAACAACTCGACTCCATTCACTTAATGTTTAAAGGCAGGCAAAGCTAAATTATACTGTTTAGGAATGCATATGAAGGTGACAAAGCTAAAAGAAAACCAAGAAATCAATCATCATAAGAGAGGCTAATAGGTTATCATCCCCAAAGGGGAGGAAGCCATGATCAGAAGGCAAATGTGGGGAGAATTACGGAGTTTGGGCAATGTTCTTTCCTTTGACGAGCCCTAGTGAAATGGGTGATTGCTTTATAATTATTTGTTAAACTGTGCACATATGTTTTATACCCTTTTCTGTATGTGTGCTCTACATTCCATTTTTAAATGTTAAAAAAAAATACAATAAAATCAATGAAATTTCTTGCACTTCAAATACTGGAAAACCAAAGAGAACTAGAAAAACTTCCAGAGCGAAGAGGATTTGGAAGATGGCAGAACCATGGTCTTTTCCACCAGCCTCTCTTCCTCCCACTATGAGGGTAGTCTGTGGGAGATCTAAATCTACTTAGCAACAGGTTGCTAGCCTCTAGAACCGTCTTCATGGGGTGCTTCCACCAGCTTCCTACCCAGACTGCCTGGTGTCTAAGCCCAGAATGTTTATTCCTCAAAGACTGCCAGACCCCACCCCTAGTCCCCACACAGGCCTCCTAGGGCACGGGGAGGAAGCGGATATGGCCTCACCGTTTCCATGGGAACACATGCTCTCATAAACAGAGTTCATGAAGGGACCAGGAACGGAGTCTCAATATGAAGAGTCATTTACCAGGCTGGCAAGAAGCCAAGGGCCCCCAGGCTGAGGAAGACCAGGGTGGGGAGAGCCCTGGGATTGGCGCTAGGAGTGCCCTGTTGCTACACTGACCAATCCGGGCCACGGGAGACTCAGGAAGACTCTCAGGCTCTACTGAGAAAACATCCAGACTAGATTTTTTTTTTTTTATTATTGTAGTAAAATACACATAACATAAAATTTATCATCTTAACCATTTATAAGGGCACAGTATAGTGACATTAAGTACATTCATACTGCTGTGCAACCATCACCACCACCCATCTCCAGAATTTTTTCATCATCCCAAAATGAAGCTCTGGACCTATGAAACAATGATGCCCTATTCTTCCCTACACATAGCTACTGGCGACTATCCTTATATTTTCTCTCTATATAAATTTGATTACTATTGGGGCACTTGGGTAGCTCAGTCGGTTAACTGTCTGACTCCTGATTTCAGCTCAGGTCATGATCTCAGGGTTGCGAGATGGAGCCCCACGTCTGGCTCTGAGCTCAGCTGGGAGTCTGTCTGTCCCTCTCCCTTTGCCCCTCCCCCTGCTCGTGTGCGAGTGCTCTCTCTCTCTCTAAATAAATAAAATCTTTAAAAAATTGATTACTAGAACTATCTCATATAAGTCGAGTGCAATATTCATCCCTTTGTCTCTGGATTTTTTCACTTAGCACAATATCTTCAAGGTTCATCCATACAGCAGCATGTATGAGAATTCCCTTCTTTTTTAAGGCTGAACAATATTCCATTGTATGTATAGGCTGTATTTTGTTTATCCATTCAGCTGTTGATGGACACTTGGGTTGCTTTGGCTATTGTAAATAATGCTGCCGCTGTAGACTAAATGTTTTTGTCTCTCCAAAATGTGTGTGTTGAAGTCTGATCCCCAATATATCAGTATCCGGAGGTGGGGCTTTTGGGAAGTGATGGTTATGAGGGCACAGACTTTGTGAATGGGATTAGTGCCCTTATAAAAGAGGCCCCAGAGAGCTCTTTTGCCTCTTCTTCCGAGTGAGGTTAGAGTGAAAAGATAGACATCAATGAACCAGAAAAGGGCCTCTCATCTGACATCGAATCTGTCAGTATCTTCATGTTGGACTGCCTAGCCTCCAGAACTGTGAGAGAGAAATTTCTGTGCTTTCTTAGCCCTCAGTCTATAGTATTTTGTTAAAGCAGCCCACACGGACAATGATCATTAGAGAGGCCCGGACAATGAACCAACCGAGACCAGAGAGACCCACGAGCCCCAACTCCACTTCTAACCTGCTATCTGTGACATCATGGCCCTTTTGGCATGGACATCTGGGCAGAAATGCAGTGTGGCATTCCAGGCCATGGGCCTCCTCAACTCACCCCAGCCTCGTGGAGCACCAGACATGTTCGCTGCAATGATAAGACGGAGACTCAGTAGTTAAATCTGAAAAAGTTCTCAGAGTTGAAAGAGTCTGTTGGAAACCGATGGGACGCAGCACACAAGATGTTTGGAAAACGTTCGTGTTTAATAGTCAGGCAAATGTTTCAACCTAAACTTCTACAGATTAGAGATAAGATACCTAAGAAGCCAAATACAGGGGAGGAGGAGATATGGAGGTATAGGACCCACCGTTTGGGCACAGCACAGAGATGATAATAGTCCCAGAGCTAAAGAGCTTAAGCTCCCAAAAGAAGAGGCCAGAGGAGACTCTGTGTGAGTCAGAGGGAGGCAGAGAGGAGAAAATGGGTGCAAGCAAGCTGTCCTCTTGTCTCAGGGAACTTCCTCCCGCTTCTGTCCCTAGATCTCCAGAAGAAGCTAGTCAGGGCATTTGAACTAGGAGGAAGATGCATGGAAGCAATCGGCTGGGTGAAGAGTGTGGAGGGGGACTTCACAGGGACCATGAGCAGCAGGGGGCAGCGTGCTCTGTGACTGTGAAGTGGTCCCTTCCCACCAGCCATTCCTGACTCTGGTCAACTTCTTGAGCAGATTCCCAACTCCTGAATCCTCTGCAGTATAAAAGAAAATCGGGTGCAGCTTGGAGCCAGGGTGACACCCATTTCGTCTCCTCCCCCAGGCTGGCCAGTTCTGCCACAGAGAGCTGCCACGGTGGGGGTGGGGGCAGGCATGGCCACATCTTTCTCTCCTCCCCTCCCTCTTCAGGACCCTTTCTTCCTTGGACCACTGGAGTGAGGAGGATGGAAAAAGACCCTATCTCCTATAAGACGGACACTGTTGTCATCCTCTTACCTGCTGCTGCTTTTCAGGCTGGACTTGCCCAGCTTCGAGGCTCTCCGTGGCAGGTGGGTCCCATGGGTATGTGTGTGCATCCTTCGGGATTCTGTGAAGGAACAGGCAGGAACCTGCTTACTCCATAGCTCCCCATCAAGGGCAACCCCCTGATTCTACCTCTTCTGAGCCCCTTGCTCCAGTCCCTGTGGTCATCCTACAGTCTTTCCCTGGGTTCCCCTGCCTGGCAGGTAGCCTTCTTCACTGGGGCTTTAAGCCCTTCTAACTTCTAGGTTTCCACTTAGGCCATAGAAAACCATATATTCTTGCTCTACCACACTGTGGGAAGCCAGAAGCCCCCAAGGCACTCTGTCCCACTGGTTGTCTTCTTGGCTCAAAGAAGCATAAGCTTGGATGCTGGTTGTCTTTTCTAGGACAACAGGTAAACTCCTACACAGCATCCTGTTAAACTGACATTTTTTCTTGAGAGGGTAATTTAGAACAAGCAAATGTCCTCTAGTTGACAGCTCACTAGGAAGAAGACAACATTTCATTTACTTAGTGTCTGGCCATTAGAGTTGTGCTTTATTGAGTCTGAAAGGAGGGTTTTAGAATATAAAAAATGGGAGCCTATTTTGTACTATGTGGTGTGGACTATAGTCTTCTTGTCCGGGTGTGGCTCCCAGGAGGTAGGAAAGGACAGGAGGGGCGAGAGAGGACCAAGGGCTTAAACAGGGGTGAGGGGACTTTGGGAGGCCAGGATCCCAAACTAACAAGGACTACTCATTCCCTGTACCGGAAGAAGCCCTAAGGTTCCTCAATGGGGATTTCCTTAGGAAGAAAACCAGGCTGTGTTTCTCCCGGGGCCTGGTCTAAGTGGGCTAACCATAGGTCACTGGAGGGACAGTGGCAGGGGGCTGTGGGCAGGGAGGTATCTAACTGCTCTGGCCACTGTGAGAAATAGGATGGGAGATGCCTGGCCTGGGAGCTGTGGTGGGAATTCCAGCGGGCAGGTCTGGGTCCGGATGGGGGTGCACATGGGAAAGATGAGAAGTGGATGGAGCAGAGAGGTGTTAGGAGGCCGTAGTGGGAAGCGGGGAGTGGGGAGAGGGATGAGTAGGGGCATGGGGCTGATGGTGGTGCCTGAGCCAGGGAGAAGAAAATGACCTGGGTGCGCCCATGCAGGGGATAGGACAGGGAATACCAGGCAAATAAAAAAAGAATCTTTAAAGAAATTAACTGTGGATGTGGAAATTGCAACCCAGACCCAAGTCAGACAGAGAAACCCGCTAGAAATGCAACACTGGGCACAAAGTAGCTCTTCATAAAATATTTATTTTTCACAGAGGAGAAGGAACCCTTTTGAAATGTGAGGTACAAATGAAAATGGCTTCACATCCCCTCTGAGCTTTGCTCAGAGGCTCCTGAGAGGGCTCCATTATTAAAATAAATAACTCCATAATAGGTTGAACAATAAATAAATTGTTACATAAATAGGATTGTCAATGAGATCTGTGACAGAGTGGAGCATTCACTGGTATATCAAGGAGGAGGGTTGGAGACCCAGGATCTGAGCCCAACTCTGAGCCCTTGGCGTGCGGAGGCCCAGACTAAGGTTTTCTGCACAAGGCTTTGAAAGTTTCCGGGCACTTCAGTAAGCGCATCAGGAACTCATCCAGGGCTTCCAGAAAGACTTTCAGCTTCCCTGAGAACTCGTTAAAATCTTCTGCTTGGATGTACACTTCTCCCTTGGAAGAAATGAGAAATTTGGGTCAGGTGAGAAGGAGGTAGAAGGGATGTGGCAGGTTCTACGCTCGGTCTGGGCACCTTACCTGGGATAGGGGCGTGGGCATGGGCAAGGTTTGCAGGAATCTCTGTGGACCAGAGACAAGAAGAGCCAGTTAGTCAGCATTTTGGGGAAACCCAGGAAGGCAACAGGGGTCTCACTAGGAGCTCCCCCTGCCAGTGACCGTACCCAAGAAGGGACTAGGTGACAACTCTGTCCCCAGCCATGGAGGGGCTGGCGGCAGGCGAGGAGGTAGGAACTCAGGGGCAAGGGTGAAAACGCTGCCGCTCTTTGAGAAAAGGGCAAGACAAGGCCACGCACTCCGACGCGGAGTGGGCTCCTTTGGGGTCCTGGAGACCCAGTGCCAGAGAGACCCTCCCCAACCTCACACACCTCCAGCTCCTCCAAATTTTTACTGATGACTAAAGACTCATTAGAGCCACTGACGATCTCCTTTGAGATGATCCGGAAGGCAGCCAGGTTAGACGTCAGAAGGCTATCATTCTGTAGGACAAAGAGTGATGAGGGAGGGCTCGGGAGGGGCTGTCCTTCTCATGGTCTTGGGTGGCATCCTTCCTGCCTCCTTTCTGGGATGCCTTCACCAGCACCCTCTGCCACCTCCCCTAGCTTTCCGCATCGGCGCCCTGTCCGGCCCCAGACCAGGAAGAACCCAGCTGCCCCAAGGGCACAGCACCTGAGCTGGTCACAGCACATTCTGGCAAAGCCCAGTCAAGGCAGGGCCTGTCCCACCCACCACCTGGCTCTCAGACGGGCTGCGGAAGGAGCCTGGGTGACCGGGGAACTTCATGAACCAGCCGCCAGAAGAAGCCAAAGGGATGGAGGCCAGCTTTGGCAACATATCATTTTAGAATTCCCCTACTTGGAAATAAACATCCACTATGCAACCCACGCACGAGCCAAAGAAGAGGCTAATGGAAGTATCTGCACTTAAGATGCCAGATAAAGGATTCAGGCCCAGGTGTGACCATCCAGGGGCGCCTGAGCCAAATGCACCCCAGCCCAGGGCAGGGACCAGCCACACAATGGCAGTCCCTGGCGGGGAGATGGTGAGCCCTGGCACCTGAGCTCTCACCTGCAGCTCCAGCCGCAGATTAATGTCTTCAGGAGTCTGCAGGGGAAAAGAGAGAGAACCATAAGTGCCTCTGGCTTGAGGCTGCCAGGCTGCCCCTGCCCATGCCCATGCCCAGGGGGTCACCAGCTACTCACAGAGCTAGGGTTCAGCTTATACCAGATTTCAGAGATGCCACTCCAGTACTTGCAGCACTGAGCCTGGGCACCGGGGGTTGTTAGGGGCACGGATCTAGGGAGGCCGTGGGGAAGGAAGACGAGGAGAAGCTGAAGGCACAGGGAGCTGCACATCTTGAGTTTCTGGGAGCTAATGTGATCCTCCCTGGCTGTAGGGCATCTGGAGTGGCCCGGCCTGCTTTCTCTTTTATAGACCCACTGGGGAGAATGGGGGGGGGGGGGGGCGAGGCGGGAAACGGGGTGGTGGGGGATGTTCAGAGAAGCCCCAGATGGGCTGATACCCTTTTCTGATAGGGAACCTCCATGACAAACATATCAACTTATTCATCATTTTCTGTAACTCGTGATCAGTAAAACTTGAAAAACATTCTCAAAGGGTTTTGCCTCACCTCACCAAGGAAGATAAGAGCCGCTGCTCACTGGACAGAGTGGGCAACCTGGCTCTGAGCTCACCTGGGCCTGCTTGTGCCCCTCCCCAGCCAGGATCTGGTCCTGCTGTCCCCTGGACAGCTGTGACTCTCTGCCAGCCACCCTTCCTGGCCTCCTTTTCTCTGCCTGCGAGGCAGCCAAGATTCTGCCTGGCAACCTCATCTTCACGGCTAACTGCCTGCGTGAAGGCTCAACCACCTAGAAGAGCAGTTCATGAGACCCTGGAACACTGTGTTACTAGCATCTAAGTCACCCCACAGTTTTGGGGCAGCTACATTGTGAATGGGGAGTGTGGGGCTGAGGGCCCTGTATGTCTGTCCCTCACCTGGCTCCTGGCTTTATCAACATAATAGGAATGCATGTCCCAAATCTTTGTGTTCCACGTGGGCAACAAGAGAGTGGCAGGCACTGAACGCACATACATTTGTAAATAACAAGAATGACATGGTTGCCCCCCGTTATCAGATATCAGAGCTGAGGCTAAGAGACTGGAGATTGACAGACAGAACGTCTGCATCCCCACAGCCAGCTGTGCTTCTTCTGTAACAGGTCTGGCTCCGGACCAGCCTTCAGAGGGCTTAGCTTTCCCTTCCTCAGTCTTCCCCAGTTGTCCAGGCGGGGTGAGGCTGCCCCATTTCCAGACCTTCTCCTCGTCAGGCCTATTACTCTAAACTGTGGTTTTCCACAGTCCCTGTGGGACTGGACTTGGGGAGGAGGTCCACTTGGCCCAGATGGGCCCCAGGAGGCCACATCCACGGCATGGGATAGAAAGCTGAGGGTGCAGAGGTGAGGCTAGGTAGGCCCCGGGTGAGGAGTGCAGAGCTGCGTCGGACAGGAGGCCAGACCTCCCCCTTTCCGGAGCTCTTTCTGCTCAGGTGAGCATGTGAAACCTGGTGGCATTGCTTGGCCAGCCGGGAGGCCGGAGCTGCCTTGTGTAGTGGCAAGACCAGGTGGTGTGGTCGGGGCTACCAGCGGAAGCGTGACTGAGTTCACGGGCAGACAGAATCTGACACAGGATGCCACAGAGAGGGTGTCAGGGGAGTTTGCCATGATGACTGAGGTCTGGGTCCCTGTTGGCGGTGGGCACCCCAGAAAATTCCACCAGGCCTGTGAGGGTGAGTGGGTGAGTGATAGGAAGGAGCAGATATGGATAGGCCCCCGTTGGATGGGCCCCAAGGACCACAACCTTGAACACTGTGCCCCATTCTGAGTGAATTGGGACCACAGGCCTACAGGGACGCATCAGATGGGGCCCAGAGACCCATCCTGAAAGCCACAGGGTCCCTTTTCTGCACACTCCAGTCAGCAGTCCTGGGCTGGCTCTCCCACCCCAGCCCTAGTGGGGCCTCCCTTGTCCTACCCGGGCTCATTTCCCTTCCTGATTGCAATCAGCCCAGTCTGCAGAGGAGGCTTTCCCTAGGCTGGGCTGACATAAACACCAGCGGTAGAATCACTTTTGTACAGGAGGCCAGGCTTCTCCCAAGGGGTTGGGCATGACTATGGCCTGCAGAGAACGAGGGGGTTCCTGTGATTTGACCTGAAGCAGCTCCTTTAGCACCAAGGTAAACCTCAAAGGAGACTCCCAGAGGAGGCCCAGACTCCTGGTTGCCCTGAGAGGTCACAGAAGCCCTGGGGAGGATATCCGGTTGTCCCCTCCAGCAGCAGCTGAGCAGACCCTCTGAAGCACGTTTGCTTTGTGGAATGTAACTGTGTTCTCTGCACGGAAATAAGCCCTGGCTTGCACTCAAAGGGTCTCTCCAGGGGGACTGGGCCCACTATCTCCTGCCTGGCCGTCCTGCTCCTTCCTCTGCCCACCATGGCCTCATCCCCCTGCCTCAGGGGCCCTCCGCTTTGGACCAGAAAGGCTTTGGATTCTCCCAACCCGTCTTTTAAGCCCAGGCTACCAGCCCCTTAAGGTCATCCCCAGGCAGTCAGCTCACAGACTCCCAACCAGGGCACCCTCCATGCCTCTGACCCCACCTCCCTAAGCCTTCAGGAGCTGACTTTGCCTCCTATTTCACAGGGGACACAGAAACCATTTTCCTCTCCTGCCACCAAACCAGCAGACACAATCCATTATACCCTCCCTGCTGGATGGACGGGGCCCACCCAGATGGCTTTTTCCTGAGCCCTCTGCTCAGGTGAGCATGTGATGCCCAATGCTGGGAGCCCTCCCTGTGTGCATGTCACTCGGGGACCCACTGTGCTGGCCCGCCACCCAGCTGTCCAGCCCATTCTCAGCTCACCTCCAGCGCAGAGATCTCCAAGCTTCCCTGTCTAGAAAGATCCTTCTCTGACTCCTTGACTCCTCTAGCTGCCCCCATCTCTCCCCTTCCTTCAGAATAAAACTTCAAAGCATCTACTACCCTCTGTCCCACCTTCACTCATTCCTCTGCCCATCGCCACCAGCTTCTACCCTCACTACACACTAAAATGGCTCCCCCAGAGGCACCAGTGTCCTCTGGTAAAAAATTCCAGTGGCTCCATCTTATCCTCACCGTACTGGCCCCCTCCCGCCAGCCTGCATCACCCCTTAATCTACTACTTTCTGGTGCTCAGCACCTGGAATCAGACAGACCTGCTTGCATTCAATCCTGGTGACGTCACTTCCTAGCTTTGGGGAACTCAGCTTCCCTGAGCCTCAGTTTCTTTAGCTGTGAAATGGTGGTAATAATAATACCTGCCCCATAGGCTCACTGTAAGGATTAAATGAGTCAACCAGGGAAAAGAACTGAGTGCCCAGCATTTGCTAAGTGCTGCTCAGTGGACGTTAGCTGTTTGAGTCTTTACCTCCATGCAGTTCTCTGCCTCTGCACCAGAATCCACCCAGTGTAGCCTCCCCACCATTGATGGTCCAGAGAACTCCCCCGCCCCCTCACTGGCCACCCTGCTGTCCTGACTCTTCCTGGCCATTCTCCCCATAGTGGCTAGACTGGGCTTCCTGGAACCCACACTTTCCAGAGCCACACGCCTCCCTGGCTGAACACCCCACAATGCTTCCAATGCTCCTAGCATGAGGCCTAAAACCTTCTCCTTTGATAGCCTTTGTATGTATTTTTAAAACAAGAGACAAATACTATAAATGCCAAAATTTCCAGCAGCAATACTCCGGTTTTCTTTACTATAATGCACTACAAAGTGAGGGCTTTAAAAGGAGCATTTGCAAGAATGTTCAGCCTCCCTAGCTTCAAAATCGACTGAACTTTAAAATTCCCTTTTAAATTTCCCAATTTAAAATTGAATTAAAAAAAAATAGAGGTTTTTCTCTGTAAGAAATCACATGTTTTTGTGCTCTGGTTCCTTAAAACTTTTATATAGAAAACAACACCAACCCATGGTTGAATAGTGAACCCCCTGTGTCTCTGGGGCAAGGACCCCCAGCCCTACCCAACTGAGTACTTTCTATTTTTTTTTCTGCTTTTAAGCTCAAAGTCTAATAGGGCAGACAAGAACAAATTGTGGTAATACAAGGAGCAAATGTTGTATGAGGCCTAAACAAATTATGCTGGGAGAGCAGATGATAATATCTCACATTTATTGAGCTCTTATGTTATGACTTGAGTATTTTATTTATTTATTTATTAGAAAGAGAGAGAAAGAGAGCGCACAAGCAGGGGGAGTGGGAGAGGGAGAAGCAAGGAGCCCGATGCAGGACTCGATCCCAGGACCCTGGGATCATGACCTGAGCCGAAGGCAGACACTTAACGACTGAGCCACCCAGGAGCCCAAGTTGAGTACTTTAAATCAGAACTTCTGCAATGTCACGGGAATCCACCCGAGGGTCTTGTGAAAATGCAATTTTTGATTCAGAAAGTCTGGTGTGAGGCCTGAGCGTCTGCATTTCCAACAAGCTCCCCACTGAAGCAACAGTTCTGAGGTCCAAGATGAGAGGAGCAAGGCTGGCTGTCGGCCTCTCCCCACAAGACTGTGAGTTTCCGAAGGAGAGGGACCAACTCTGTTCTATTCCCAGGGCCTACACACAGCAACTGCTAATAAAAGTTTGTTGGATGAATGATGCCTAGTGAGTACCGGGCCCTAAGGTTCCCTGTGTGTTGCCTCATTTCACTGTGCCTCCGAGAGCCTCCCCATGCTCTGCGAGGATGCTCGGGGCCCAGGTCCGGGACCCTCCTGGCCCGTGGCTGAGCGGGGAGCCCTGCATACCAGCTACGGGCATTATTCTCTCAGCCCTGTCTTGAGCCACAGCTTCCTCATCTGCCTCCTCTGCGGCCACATCCTGGTCCTTGTCTTTACCAGATCTGTTCCCTGCTCGGAGACCTAAAACCCACCCCCTGTTCCCCTGCCTCAGCATAACCTCCTATCCTTCATCTCCCCACGATGATTGTATCACATCTGGCTCTTCCATCCCGCCTCTCCTGTTCCACCACCCCAGTCCTAGTTATCTCAAAGAAGTCTTCCCCACGCTCTGCCACATGCACCCCTTTGCCAAAAGCCCCTGTCCTGGGCCTGCGGTGGGGCCTGACACGCCTCCTGGGGCAGTGGTCCCCCTCTCCCTTCAGGGGCTGCCTCTGGGCCCCCCACCCTCCTGGTTTTCCTGCTTCTTCTCCAGCTGCTACTCTGGTTCTCTAGGGCCTCCTCCACGGTCTATCCCTGCTCGCTTCCCCACTCCGCAAAGCCTTCCTACCGGGCCTGGGCCTGCCTGGGATCCAGACCCCTGCAACACAGCTCTCTCCGCTGTCTGCCAGCCCCCATCACTAGAGACCCAGCCTGAAGCCAAAAGTTGCCCTCCCCTCTTCCCTGCCTCATCCCTCACAGCTTCCAGTTCCACCTCCTAAAGCTTCCCAGGCCAGCCCTCCCTCCTGTTTCCCAGGGACAATTTCCTCAAAGGCCCCTATCCTCAGGTCCCTGAATCCAGCTCCTCCGTGCTACCAAAGGGACTACCCAGGGCTTGCAGCCAGGCCTCCGCTAGAGGTTAAGATCCCATAACACAGGGCACAGTCAGGCTGTCAGACCAACGGAAAAAGAATGGGCATCTGGTGCCTGGGCTCCATCTGCCCCCCCCCCCCCCCCCCCCCCCCCCCCCCCGCCCCCCGCAGCCCCCGGCCCCAAGGAACAGAAAGTGCTGAGGAGAAGCAGTGCAAAGGCCATGGGGCAAACCACTGGGGGCTTTAACACCAGAAACTCAGCACTGGGGTGGGGGGTTGTCAAGAGATGTGCTGAACCCACACATAAACAGTTAGCTGTGTGCCCGGCTTCCAGACAAACTCTTGTCTGTTCCAGTGGGCCTATCCCTTGGACACCCACACAGGACCAGGCAGTGCCAGGCGGGGTGGGCAGCAGAGGATCAGAGCTGTCCAGGGGATGGCAGGACCAGGTGCCACGGGGCAGGAAGCTTGAGGAAGCTCAGAGTCAGGCAGCCCCTCACCTGTCAGAGGGATCCTCTCACCTGTTCCCACTCTGCCCAGTGGCCAGCCCAGCTCTTCTCCCTGGCAAGAGGAGGAGATAACCTCTGAGTAATTCTTTTTTTCCAAGTTCCACTGATCTCCAGTACTAGAAAGTGATGAATAAGTCTGTGGTTTGCTATGGAGGTTCCATGTCAGATAAAGATTCTTCCGACGTCCGCCCCGCTCGTCGGGGTGTAGGCACGAGGCCTCGGTGTATAAAAGACAGGAGACCGTGTCGCATGCTTCAGAACGCCACAAGGGACCAGGACAAGGCAGAATACACCCTGTAGCCCAAACATGAACAGCCTCCCCATCCTGCATCTTCTCCTGTTCCTGCTTGGATTCCAAGCCCCACAGGCACAGGGGCGGTCCTTGTCGACATACCAGCCTAAGCAATACTTCAAGATAATCAGTGAAATTATGGACCTCTTAAACACTTCACCCTCGCCTTCAGAAGTGAGTAACTGGGAAAAGGTGGGCAGAGGGTGGAGAGGGGCTCACAGGTGTCTCAGACCAACAGGACTCACGGCTCTCTCTCCCTCGGCCCCCACAGGAAACCTTGGACCCAAATGAGACAAACACCCTGCTGGTAAGCACTCAGCCCACACTTGGGCACACCTGGATCCCAATCTACTTTCTGCCTGTCACCCCACCTTGCCTAGCCGCAGTGTTTCATCTGCCAACAGGGTTAACAGTGTGTATCTCAGTGGGGTCACTGTGAGAATTATGTGGAACCAGTGCATAGAGTCACCAGACGAGTGTCAGGTGTTAACAAGTGTCCAATACATTTCCCCAGCCGGGTCTATAATAGGAAAATGCTTTTTTTTTTTTTTTTTAAATTACAAATGAAAAGGCAGCTATAGGTGAACAATTCCAAAGGCCTTAAGCTCTTCATTTTTCAGTGGGGCAGCCTAAAATTTCCCCCATGAACTTGCCTGCTTCCTTCCTTTTCCTTGAGACACTGAATCCTGTTTCTCATGCTGACTGGCCCTGGGCGTTATCGTTTACACTTATTTTTCCTAGTTGCAGTTGGCTTCCATGGTTATCTCACTTTTGTTTGCATGGCAATCCTTGGGTCCAGCAGGAGGTTGAATCTCTCCTGAGTTTATTAGCCATGTATATCCCCCTCTTTTAAGCATGCATAGTTCACAGGCTGCACCCATGTCCTGCTGGGGTTGGGGTCTCTGCAATTTTCTTCCTGATTTCTAGGAGCCCTTCATTCAGTCAAGGCATTAATCCTGTTACCTGGCCTCTTCGCTGCAAATACTCCCCATGGCCAGCCCTCCACCTTTTGTAGATCTTCTTTTGGGCAATACTTTCCCCCCAAGTGCAGAAAGATCCACCCAGGCCCTGTGTGCAGCTTATCTGGAGCCAGGGGCTTGGGGCTGAGGGAAGTAGGCCTTGCTTGGGGTGTACACTCACCTCGAGGCCTGTGACCTTAGGGGCATCTCAGGGACCCACCTGGGGCAAGAAGGGGACTAGGAGGGGATTGTCCAAGGATGTCCCTGAAAGCAGACTTGGAAAACTGGGGATGACTTCAGCCATAGGAAGGCTGAACCCCAACCTTCTCCTCTTACATGTATTCTCGGTCCCCTTAGAATACTACTCTTCTGAGGCCAAACCTGGATGCATTCTTGAATGCTACCAAAAATTTCTACAACAATGAGTCACTAATCTGGAAAAATCTTAAGGTGGGTAAAGCTGTTGAGGGTTTTGGGGATCCCTGCTTTGGCCCTGACCAGCCTCTGGGAAGCCGAGGCAGGGCCTGCTCCTTTTCCAGGCAAGTCTCTGACTGTCTGCTTTGGTCTCTTCCCACAGGAATTCCTGCCACTCCTGCCCAATCCCACATCCAGGGTAAGCTGACCCCCAAGATGCCCCTGCAGGTGGGACTCTCAGCCATGACTTGACCCCTAGCCTGTCACCTACCTTCAACCTAATGCCACCTTCCTGGTTTCTTCACAGGGAGAACCAATCTATATTGAGAATAACTGGGATGATTTCCAAAAGAAGCTGAAAAAATATCTGGAAGCCCTTGATAACTTTCTTTCAAGAACAAGCACTGAGTCCTAGAATTCTCAGTCGGATGTCCCTCTGTCTCTGGGCCTTCTCACCATGGGGCCTTGGATATCAGACACAGCAGGACACCTGAATACTCTGGGATGTCTCTCACACAATCCAGGACTGGAGGGATTTCATTTTCTCTGGTGGAGTTAGATGGATTGTTCATGATCTAATTTCTGAAATGTGCTGCCCCCTTTTGGCCTTTTGTGATGATGTTCTCATTTTAATCCTATTGAAATTATTTATTGATGTATGTTTTTATTTATTACCTTATGCAATATGAAGTGTATTTATTTTAGAAAAGGAGCCTATGTCCTGCTCCTTCTAAACAAGACTCAAGAGGGGGACTTGGGGCTTGTTCATTTGTACCTCAGGTTTTAAACTGATTTCTACACATCTGGGAAAATAAACCACACTCTCTGAACAATTGCTTTGTTGCCAGTGTCTCGATTTGACTCAAGTCTTAGTAAACCTCTTGCCTGATGACTGAGCAGCCCTCCACCCCCCACCCTCAGCAAGTCTCCCTGCCACCGGATGGGCCCTGGAACACACACCCTGGCAATCTGTGGTCTACTGGGGAGCCAGATTGAGTTTTAGAAAATGCAAATCTGACCAGGTTGGTCTGATACTTAATTTCCCAGTCCTCAGAGGTTTCTGGACCTTGTCCTTAGCCTTAAGATAGCAAAAGAGGCCTGCCTCCACCTGTTGTTTCGATTTCCTTATGACTACAACTACCAACGCCCTTGATGTGCCAGCCAACAGAAGCACTGTGGCTTCCAGGACGAACCGCACACCGTTCTTGATACCTCTAAACTTTTACCCACACCGACACCTCAGCCTCAAACGCCCTGATCCTGACTCCACATGGTGAGTTCTTACTTCAGAGACCAACTCAAATGCTGCCTACCTCTGCTGTCCACACTATTCCAGGACAGAGCTCTTGTCTGAAATAGGTAGGTAGACAGGGACCCACTGGAAGGACAGCCATGTAGCCCAGGGCAGTGCAGACTGATGTGGATGGTGGAGCCTGGGAGATCACTGAGTATGGTTTCATTGTGCACCTGACCCTTGACGTCCCAGGGACCGTTTGGCCCTGAGTGCCTCCCTCTCTGGCTCCCCGGCATCCTGCATCTCCTCCAGTCTGGTCTTGTGGGGCAGAAAGGGGAGAGCGAGGCTTCCTCTGTCACCACGCTAAGGACCAACGTCATCCCCTCTGACTCCTCACAAGTCCCATAAAGTCTTTGGATGCCAACACCAGATGCTGGGGGCCAGGCCCTCTTCTTTTCTGTTTCCCGCCTTGATCCACCCCTCCCCTTCCATGCTGGATAAGGAACAGCCCAGCTGCTTGAATGGGACAGCAGGAGGTCAAAGAGGGATCTGCTACTACCTCAGAAATATGTTCCTCCACATTCCTCCTCCTAATAAAATTTTGTGTTCCCACAAAAGTAATTTTCTTCTCACTCATCCCCCCTCTCTCCAGCCTGGCCCATGGACAGCACCGTGGGCGCTCAGCGAAGACTCTCTGTTGCCCTGGGCGGTGGGAGGAGCTGGAGAAGCTGCTGCAGTTTCTGGTGGAGCCACTAGGGGGAGCCGGGCCACTGGATGAGAGTGTGCCCAGAGTCCGGGTCCCCAGCCGGCTTTCCCGCTTCTCCGGCTCGCCTGCCCCCCTCGCTCTCCCACCCGCACCTGGCGGCTGGTCCTAATTTCATCCTGGCTGAGGCAAGCATTTGTGCCCCACTCCCATGTGCCCGGGATGAGTGCCTGCTCGTCACCTCCTCTTCGCTCCCTGGAGAGTGGGTTCGCAACCCTCCGCCTCTGCCAGCCCTGCTACCCTCTGTCCTGGTGGAGAGGAGACGGACCGTGGCCTGTCCTGCCATGCTTCTCCCACGCCTCGTCCTCAGCAGGCCAGAGCCGATGGTGGATGGAACCAGCTCATACTGGCTCACAGAGCCAACTGTTCAATCTTTTAACAAGTTGCCAACCAGTTATCAAACCATCTGTAGCTTGAGATTGGGCCCAGTGACAGTATTTACACTATGGACATCGGGAAATGCTACAACGTGGACTCCTTCCACTGGGAATCTGTTAACTTTTACCAGCTGCTGGAGCTCCTCTCACCTGGCAGTCTGCCATTTTGTTCTTACCTGGCTGTCCCCATTCAGGGCCCCTTCTGGAAGCTCCACACTCTTCTCACTCCAGGCTGGATGGCACAACACTCCTTCAGTGCCTCGGGATTCATCCATCCAGCAAACTCTGGCTGGGTACCCATGTGTCAGGGCTTGTCCTGGATGCTTGGGGTTATGGCAGTGAACTAGCCCGATGGAGCGGGGCTGGGGAGGCTGCCTTACATTGAGTGGTCTGGGAAGGCCTTTCTGAGCAAGTCACACATAGGTCGCAACCTGAATGAGGAGAAAGTGCCCGCTGTGTGACAACATGAGGAAAGAGCTCTGGACAGAGAGAACAGTGCAAAGATCCAGAGACTGAAATGGGCCGAAAGCATTCACAGAACAGAAGGAAAACCATGATAGGAGCGAATGCTGGTGGGAAGCCCACAACCCTCCTTCAGCCTCTTCCCTTTCCCTCCTCAGGCCCAGGCCCTCTTTGAGTACCTAATGACTGAGGTGGGAGCGAGTGTCAGTCAGACACAGACCTGGTGCAGGTAGATCTGGGGGGAGGGGGGTGTTAGAGGGGGAGGGGAGCTCCGCAAAGACAGGCCCAGAAAGCAGCGGGGAGACAAGGGGCGGTGACATGCGCAAGAGGAGGTGAGCCTTTTCAGATACTCTGGGGTCTCCCCTTCTTACAGAACAGTCCAGCCTGCTCCAGGTTGGATTGGGATGAACATGGGCCTGACCCACTGAGGCTCACCCTTGATCCCAAACCTCAGATCTTGCCTGGGGCCAGCACAGCCCTGGGCTGGGGCCTGGAACCAAGTGGTGGTCAGTTCCCAGTCAGGTTGGGGCCCTTCTATACCATGCTCAGGCACCTGCTGGGAGAGGTGGTGACTCCTTGGCCTAATGGGAGGTCCCGGGGTACTCACATCTCCCCTGCAGGTCTGTTAGTTTCACATCTTCTCTCTGAGCCTGCCCAGAGCTCCTCAGTGCCAGGTCTATAAGTCCATTCGCCACCAGTGGGCAGCAAAGCCCCATCGTAAGTCCCACGAAGACCCTCTGAAAGTCAAAGTTCCCACCTTCACAAATCCAAGGTGCCTTTTCAGCCGGAAAGTAGATGACCTCAACCAGGAATTTTATTTTTTATTTTAAGAAATATTGTAGCTTTTCATCAGAAGGGCAATATAAGAGAGCATCTATGCTCTTTACTAAAAAACTTGGAAATATAGAAAAATCAAGCAGAGAGAAATTGCTAGGAAGGCAAGCCTGGAAGGAGAGGACCCCTCAGACAGACATCGGCACCTCACTCCATAGAGAGAACCCTCCTGCTTCAGGAGGGGCTCTGCTCTTCCCACCCTGTCCTGGAAACTGCATTTGACTCAGTTCAGTAAATACCTGGAGGATTTTCCACAGCTTCCTAGGCTGGGGCCAGGGCTTGGGGAGATGCTGAGCCAGGCCCTGGGGGCCGCTTGGCCATGTACCCAGCACAGTGCCGTGGGGGTTATTACAGACACAGTGATGGATGAACAGGTACAGGTCTTGTTAGAGGGGCTTCCCACAGACGGTGATGCACAGGGAGATTGAGAAAGGACTAGGGGTTCATCTTGCAGAGAGATGTAGGAAAAAGGATGGCAGGCAGATGACACTGGCGAGCAAGGGAATGAAGATCTAAGACTACAGGGTAAGCTGGGAGCACAGGGAGCATCCAGGCCACTTATAGGGCCAGAGTGTGTGTGTCAAGTGGCTCGGTGGAACCAGGCCCTCCAGATCTCCCTTGGTCACTGCCTTTGCCCCTGGAGCCCAGTCACCCTGGGCCTCGGGCACCTCTGGGTCTCAGCCTGGTCCCATCCTCCATTCATTCCTCTCTGATCCTAGGACAGCCCAGCCTGGCCTGGACACTGTGGAGACAGCAAACCATGGCCTGAGAAGTGGTGTGTGTACGGATGGAAGGGATAGGATGGTGCCACATTGGACGCCATGTTTAATGTCCACAGGAAGGAGCCAGAATGGAGGGAGAGAGATGCTGAATGAAAGAGGAGCAGCCAAGCAGAGCAGGATCCTTGGGCCCAAGGTGGGCAGAAGGGAGAGGCAGAGGCTGTGTGGGCCAGAGTGGAGGATTGAGTGAATTCCTTCTGGGGGCCAGGGCCTCAATTTTTCCCTTGAAAAATCTCCCGTCAGGTTTATGGAGGGGGAGATGGATCAGGCAAAGTTGCTGCTGCCCTCCTGGACTGAGGAGGGGCTCAGGGAATCCCCTCAACGACCCCATCAAGTCTACAATTAACCCCATTTTACACGTGAAGAAACTGAGGCACAGAGAAATTAAGGGACTCTGATTGCAGAGCCTGTGAATCCTTAAGCCGCAGTGCTTTGGCCAATGTCCACTGAGGCACGGGAGGCTTTCAAGTCTAGTCCCCTGGCTGGACCCAGTCCTCTAGAGGGACCTCCTAGCTCTAGAGCCTCATGGTTCCAGCTCCAGTGGCAAGCGGTACAGCCACAAAGCCTCAGCTCCATCTTTCCCTCACCGAGCCACCAAACATGGATCACCCAAACCCTCCACATGCCCACCGTCCCTCCCCCTCCCCAGCGCCGCCCATGTACACACACCCTGGGGCTTAGATCCAGAGCTTGGCCCTCCATGCTCCTGTCCGTGTGTCCCCCATCCCCATGCCTCATGGAGCTTCTGAGAGAGACACCACTGGCTCACTTCCTCAGACAGCTGCTCCCAATCCCAGCTGTCCCTGGGACTTCCTTCAGCGGGCACCATGCAAGTGTCCGGACCAAGCCCTGCCCCAGAGGGCACATGGGCTGTGCGGAGACCGCCCAGGGGCAGCCAGGGACAGCAGGCTGTGTGGATGAGGATGTGCGCCTCTGCAGTGGCCATGTCAGGGAGGCGTGGGGAGGGCGGCCTCTGGAATGGGAGGGGAAGGAAAATGGCCGGCCGTAGCTGGTGTGAGAGGACACAGTCATAGCCAGAGCTGTAAGAGCACGGGAGTGGGGAGTGGGATGGCGGGGGTGCTCCCTCCCCTCCTCCTTCCACTGTGTCTGTCCTGATCCTTGTGGGACTACAGGGGCCCTCCTGAATATGGTAATAGTAATAATAATAATAAACCAGACAGCCACTGCTCCCCCTCAGAGGGGCTGTGAGCCTTGAATCAGGGACGGGCATGAAACACCAGGGACAAACTCACCTGTACCAGTGGGTACCCAATAAATATGACTCTGTTCTCCCCCGGCTGATGGCCAGACTCAATGGCTGCTTGTTCCTATAAGGCCCTGGGCCATGGGCAGCCTGGGGCCACCTCCTCCTTGCCAGAACAGGGGGCAGACTAGGGAGGACAGTCCCCTGTCTGGATGTTCTCAGTTGGCTCTTTCCCAGTTAGTTGACCTTATATATCCAGGATTTGCCTCCTGGGGCTGGGAGGAGGCAGGTATTTGGGTACTGGGGAGGGGTCTGTCTGTACAGGGAAAGCCTACCTCCAGGCCTTGAGAAGTCTCTAGAGGCTGGTCCACATCCCAGCAATCACTCTCCTCTCTTAAGGCCAGGGAGATAGAGGCAAGGGGTGGGGAGGCACCCAGCCAGCCAAAATAGAAAACATCACTCCATGTAGCCCAGTACTCTCCAACAACTGCAAAGTAGGCCTCCATCCTCTTGTGGAGATGAACCAACTGGGGCTCAGAGATGAAAGTCATGGCTTGAGGTCAGGCAGCAAGAAGGGCCAAGCTTGGAGGCAAGCCTCCAACTCTGCATTCATTGTAAAGGGAGTTGCTGCACCCCAGCAGGCTACACAGGGAACTCAAACTCAGCACAACCCATACTAGGGGGTGGCCTGAGGGAGTGAGAAATAAAGAGATGTTGGGGGAGAGAGAGTTTTGAGTCTGTGGCCCCAAGGCTGGGAGGAGAAATTCCCAAGGAGCCCCTTCAGCCATCCTGGAGACACTTCGTGGGCCAGCCCCCTCTACAACTGGCCCATTCATTGTCACCTTTATCACTACTCCTCCTGGGCCCTTGGCCTGAGAGTGGGGGTTGTTCACTCCTGTGAGGGGCTGGGGGCCTCTGGGTAAGATGCCAGAGGCAGAGGTACATAACAGGGAGCAGAGGGTGGCCTGGAGGCTCAAGGCCAGGGCCCTCTGGGACCTAAAGACCCAGAAGCAAGAGATGGACCTGCCCAAAAAGAGCCTCAGTGAGAGTCTGAGGGAGCCCTAGCACTTTGGAAATGTCCTGAAGAAGGCTCATTCCAGAACCGCCAGAACGGAAAGCCCATCTGCAACCTTGATTCTGGCCCATCAGCTCCAGACGGAGGCAGATGTGGGAGCTGGGCACAGATCCCATGGCTCTCACCCAGCACACTGGAGTCCAGCCTCAAACACAAAGGGCAGTGAGGGGCATGATAGGACTTTGAGAGTTGTAAAAGCTTCTGGTCTAATGATTTTTCTTCCTTTTCATTTTTAATGCAGCACCCAGTAGCTCTTCCCCAAGGAGGCAAATAAAGGAAGTGGCTCCTTCTGGATACCTGATGACATCCTAGCTGGGGATGAGGCCAGGGGACAGACATTCAGAGATTCACAGGCAGAGGATGCACCTCCAACTCTGGAGAAAATACTCTGGGCGGGAGGCATCATGGAGGGCATGCCTGGGGCACCTACCCATGGGGTGTCACTGGCCTGAGTATGCAGTTGTTGGGTCCTGAGGAAATACCAAGGAAGTCCTGAGAACCAAGGAATGAAGCAATAAAGGTTGTATTATCATTCTTGGCCCAGCCTTACAAGTTGGGACCCCTGAGCACTACCCAAGGCCCAGCTTACTCTGTGCAGCCCTCTGGGAGGAGAACTTCCTCTTCACCAATGACTTCCAAGTGTCTTGGGTTCTGACCTCTCCTTGACCCCTGGGCCCATGTAGCCACAGCTGACGGAGTCTTCCTGGAGGTCCCCTGGCCTCTTAAACTTGCCACATCCAGTCCAGTCTAGAACAACTCCCCAAACTTCTCTGCTACCTTGGGTCTCTCCCATTGCAGCAAATGGCCTCACTGTCCACCCAGCTGCCTAAGCCAGAACCCTGAGCGCCAGACTCCTCACTTGCCTCCTGCCCCAAACCCACACATGCAACTGGTCCCCTCAAGGCCTTAACTGTTTTCACTCCTACTTCTTGATTGCCCCCTCCTATCTGTTCATTCTCTGTACACAGGGTGGTTGATGCCCTCAACACTGTGCCTGTGAGTCTGGGCATCACCCTCCCTGCTCCCTGCCTAACGTGACCACCAATCATTAGCTCTGAGTGCAGGGGCTGTGAGGTTGGTGACATGTGGTGGGCCCTCCTATAAGCTTGGCTGTATGGAATCAGAGTCCACACATGGTTAATGGTTAACCACCCTCAGATGCTTCCATACCAGTCAGAACTCACCAGTGCCAGGGACTGGGGACACCCAAGAAGCAGGACAAGAGTTGGGACTGGCTTGGACAGGCTGGGTCTTTCTGAGCTATACCTCTGGGGACCTCGACAGAGGCGATGCAGGAGGGGGGCTGCCTGGAGCTATGACCACAAAGGTCAAGGAGGTTGCTTCGTGTGTCTGGTGTGGCCTGGAGTGATCAGGATCCCTTCCCAGGGAAGAATGAGCCACTCAGGGTGCTGCCCCAGCACCAGGGTCTCTTAAGCATGATGCAGGACCTTTTGAATCCTGAGTCTGGGTGGAGGCTGGGCTTTCTAACTCACTATATCTGTCCAGAAAGATGCTGTCAGGGGCTAGGGCTGGACAAGGGGCAGCTGTCCCTGCAAATTCCAGCAAAGCTGAGTCCTCTGCCCACTCTGGGCTTCAGAAACCTCCCAAAGTGGTGGGAGGAGAAGAAAGGTTGAAGCACTGCCTCCTCCCTACGAGGTTCCCCCACAAAGTTTCTGGACAGGCAACAGTTTCCTCTGTGAGGCAACGATAATTAAACCCATTGTAGAGATAAGGGAGCCAAGGCTTAGGAAGGAGGGATGCCCTTGGGCTACCCAGGGGTCAGTGGTGGGGAGCCCAAACCTGAAACACAGAGGTGCCTGGATGGCAGGCTCTGTTGGAGAAATTCTGCCCTTGGCCCCCAAGGCTTCCCTGGGACATTCCAGGCCATTCTAGCTTCCCTGCCAACACTTGGAGGAGTGTCCCTGTACAGCTGCCCTGAGGGGGAACATCCCTATGCTGGGCTAGGTGAACAGCATTTCCTGACTTTCTGATCTCTGAGAGAGTAGCAGAGGTCAGGCGGGCAGGAACAGATATGGGTCCAAATCCTGCGTCTGCCATCACTGCGTGAGCTAGGCGAACTGCTGGTCTCCTGGACTGCCACATCAAGGGCTGGCCGGCCCAGCAAGGGTGAGATCAACCGAGATGCCCATGTAGAGGTCCCACGGGACGTAAAGCACCAGGAGGCCCGTTTCCTTCCCATCGTGATAACTTCCTTTGAGATAAGGAGCTCGGAGTGGCCACAAGCCCCCATTTCCTCCACAGCCTGTGGGAGGACACTCACAGGAAACCCCTTCCAGAGGGTTTTCTCCTGGCCCTGTGGGAAGGCGGGACCAAGAGGAGTCACACTGCCCACCACAGTCCCTGCCTGCACCCTCCCACAGTCCCTTCCGGGGCCCCTGAGTCAGCACACGCACTTGATGTTATCGCTGCCACTTTCCATGCGGTGCGATCTAGGAATGCCTGCCCGTGTCATGGCCTCAGCCTTGATGTCATCTTTCCAGAAGAAAGATGTGTGGCTGCCCATCAGCCTCATAGCCAAACCCGGGAACTGTGTCCTTCGCATGGTGACTTGGGTGCCTGTAGGGAAGCTGCCAGAATGAACTTCTCCTACGGCTCCTCTTTCTCCTCCTTTCCTGCTCTCCCAGAGCCTTGGCCACAGGCCAGTCACTCACATCTCTAGCACGCCCCTAGCCCTTAAAAACTGCTGTGCTGGGCCCTCAGCCCTTCTTCCTGGCTAGCCCTCTCTGGCCTTAGTGATTGCACGGACGCGGGCCATCCACATCCAGGTCTGTGTCCTGCACAGGCAGTCTCCAAACCACTGTCACCCTGTGGGTCCTGAGACGCTGCAGACCTGCTCCTTCATCCCTAGCTCCCCAGCTCAGATGCCTGGACAGTGGTTCTAACTCTTTCTACTTATATTCAAAAGCACGCTCTGGGGAGGGTGTTGAGTAGATTAATCTTGCTTCTCCACCCATGGGGCTACAGAGTACATAAAGGTAGGGCCCTGTTTTCCACCATCCCTGTATCCTCCTCCCCTGCTGGGAACCTAGTAGGTGCTCAATAAAAATGAATGAATGAGTGAATTACTCCATTGTATCAGCAAGTCCTGAATAATTCTACCTCCTAAATCTCTCTGGGATCTGCCTCCTCTTCACCATACCTGCTCCTAAAACTGTCTCTTTGTTCCCCAAATACTCTTCCACTAGGCTGTCCTCTCCCTCCCTCCCACAGTCTGACTTGCCCACCCGACGCTACTAGCCCTTTCGGCCTGTGCTGGGAGGCAGCATCTCCCAGGAAGCTCTTTGATCCCCTGCGAGGCCCCGAACTGGGAGAAGTGTTTTCTTGGGATTCCTCAACTCTGAACTTCCCCCATCCCAGCCTGGATCCACACAATGGGAGCGTCCAGTGCTGTCTCCCCTACCAGGCTGAGAGCCCCTAGGGCCAGGTGCGAGAGCCATTGGGAGGGTCCCATCCACTTCCTCCCCAGCACAGGGCCTGATGTGGATTGGAAGAGTTTGTTGACTAACTGAGCTGTGACAACTCATTTCCAAAAGAAAAGTCACCTTCCATCTCAGAGGGGCCACACCAGCTCTGTGCCTCCTTGACTACCAGCTTCGCCACTGCCTGTGGCCCCCACTCTCCACCACCCAGGTTCCAGAACACTGCCTGACACAGACCTCCACTCTGAGGCATCTGCATCTAGTGTTCTTGACCTCTCCTGTGCCTTCTAAGAGCTCCCCGAAGGGGCTGAGCAGAGCCCTCATGGAAAAGCAAGAAGGACCAGGGCCTGGACATGCCATACTCTCACCCCAGCCTGGCCACCTGGGAATGTTCCACCAGCTCAGAAGGGCAGAGATGGCAATATGTTGGGCCCCAGTGGGGTCTGGAGGACTAACGTCTGTCTTCCCTATGCAAGGGCAGCAACCCTTCTGCCATCCAGTGAAACCTGCCAGGGCCGCAGGCTCGGGCCACAGTACTTAGACCGTGAGTCCTACCTGCTGTTGAGCCCAGCAGAGTATCATCACTTGTGTCCTACCCCATCAAACTAGACCACATCGGGGGCCAAAAATCTCACACCCATTGTGGGGAGCTTCTCTCTACCAGAGGGCCATCTGCAGAGGCATGGGGGCTCACATGGGTGCGCCTCATGTAAAACATCCAATCACACTGGCGCACAGACACTCAGAAGTCTGCACGTGGGCACCCCACACCCCTGTGCCATGAAACTCCGAGCATGGGGCAGCAAACACAAACTCGTGCTGTCCTCTCCAAACTCCTTTGTGAAAATCAAACACTTGTCAGCCCCTCAAGAGTCTGTGGCTTTTTCAGAAGCAGTTCCTGTTCCACAGAGAGGCCTCTGGAACTGGAGGTGAGCTGGGGCGGGGGCCATGAAAAAATGAAACCTGGAAGACCTTGTTTGAGAAGCCGCTGTCCCCTGCCCCCTGCCAGGGGCTACATGTAGGAGCGCAGTGCCTATCTCAGATGGGCAGTCTGGCCCGCAGAGGGAGGTGAGGCTCGCATAGTTCAGAACGAAGTCACTTAGCAAGGTGGTACTGGAGCCAGAACTTGAACTCAGAGCCCCAACCCACCTCTGCAGCTTGGGGGTTGAACACAGCTGTGGAAAGGGGACTGTTGCTGTCAGATGGGATCTTACCAGGAAGGCACGCTCTGCAATCTTGCCAGCTGGATGTGCCGTGCACACACCTGTCACTCTCCCTGCTCACAGGGGCTGTGGGGCAGAGGTCCCTGGCTGGGCAGAGCTTGCCAACTACTCTGGATCCTTGCTGGGAGCTGTCACACGACTCTGGCATCTGGCTGGATTCTGCCTAGGTGGACACTGGTGCAGGCCTGTGAGGGTCTGCCTCCCACTCAGATCTCTCACTGTGGCCAGAGGAGAGGGATCTAGGAGGAGAAGGGGGAGGCTGGGCTTGGAATGGGCCCCAGGGGCACAGCCAGCCCAAAGGCTTCTTGGGATCAGAGGCAGGGTGGAGAGCCTGGGCGTAGGAGCTCAGTCCAGTATCTCCCAGGCCCCGCCCTGGCCACTCCAGGCCAGGAAGTCCAAGCTGTGCCGAGGCCCCTCAGAGGGAGGGGGCAGCCTCATTGGCCAGACTACCGGGGGGGCAGAAGAGTGCTCAAGGAGGCAGGCGGATGCGCTGCCAGTTCTTGGAAGGGCTCATGAACAAAAACCCCTGAGCCTGACCACCTGGAGGAAAGGCTCACCGTTCCCATGTGTGATAAGGGCCAGGAGATTCCACAGGTCAGGTAGTTCCCCCGCCCCCCTGGTGTTTTGTGGTCACCATTAATCATTTCCTCTAACTGTGTATATAAGAGCTCTTTTGCCAGTGGGCCCAGTGCTCAGAGAGAAAGGCTAAAGTCCTCAGGAGGATGTGGCTGCAGAACCTGCTTTTCCTGGGCACTGTGATCTGCAGCATCTCTGCACCCACCAGCTCCCCCAGCCCTGTTACCCGACCCTCTCAGCACGTGGATGCCATCCAAGAGGCCCTGAGCCTTCTGAACAAAAGTAGGGACGAGACTGCTGTGATGGTGAGTTAGGGAGCGAGTGCAGGCTGTGCCTGGGCCACCTCGCTGGCCCGGACTGGCCCTGCCTGTCAGCTTCATCAAACGGTATTTTGCTTTTCTACAGAATGAAGTAGTAAAAGTCGTCTCTGGAATGTTTGACCGCCAGGTAAGATACTTCACTCTGACACACCTTCCCAGAGGCCTCTACGTTGGGGGGGGGGGGGGTGGCTCCATTTCAGATGAACTCTCACAGGGTGGTCGGTCCACTTTCTCTCCAATCAGCTGGCTGCCAGGAGGGGCCCTCTGGAGGCCACTGGCCTTGCCCCTGTGGCAGTCACGTGAACTCCTTCATTAGCCGAGCAGCCACGAGCAGACCTAGCATTCAAGGGGCCTGGGGTCACCAGGGGACAGGTGGGTAAGCGGCAGTTACTTCAAGACACGGGCTGTGGGCTTGGGCACTCATGAGACTAAGCCCTGTGAAGACAGCACGCTGGCTACAGAGAGGCACAGAGAGACTTCAGGAACAAGCCTTGTTCAATGCGCAGGTCGGGGTGGGGGGGAATGCCCCACCCTGCTACCTTCTCCCCGAATGGTGGGGGGATAGCGACCTCCTTTCCTGGGGCCTGGGACCCTCTCGAGATGCCAGGGAATGTGGCTGTGCTAGCTGAGGGTGGCCTGAGCTGAATGGGGCAGATTTGTGTTGGCATGAACAGAGCAGTGTGTATGACTGAACCCGGCATCATCCTGTGCCCCTCCCAAGTCCTCCTCTTGGGGGACAGGGCTGAGAACAGGAAAGAGTGACGGGGAGCGGGGAGCGTGTCATGTGCCCACCAGAGGGCACTTGTCCACTACTCGCCAAGTAATGGACATTTCCCACAGGAGCCGACGTGCCTGCAGACCCGCCTACAGCTGTACAAGGACGGCCTGCGGGGCAGCCTCAGCAGCCTCAAGCAACCCCTAACCCTGATGGCCAACCACTATAAGCAGCACTGCCCTCCTACGCCGGTGAGTGCCCACGTCAGGGTCCCAAGCTGGAAGGTCTTGGTCTAGGAGAGTGGAAGGGTGGGTAAGAAGGGATCTTCGGCTGTAGCTGTTCAGGACCCCGAAGGGGTTCTGTGTCAACAGATTTGTCAGCATTAGTCCCTCTAGAGAGCGAGCAGCCCTGCCGATTTTCATCCCTAGGAGTTAAAGCCATGGAGCTCTGGGGGCCTATACACTCCCCAGTGGGAGCCGCTTCTGTCCTTACTATCATTAATGAGGTCAGAGGTGAGGCAAACCCAAGGAAACTCAGGTCTTGCCTAAGGCCCAGGGTGTATTCCGGGGCCCAAGTGCCACCTCCGTGGCCCCTTGTGAGGTGCCTAATTGCATGGGAGCAAGGAGGGGGGTCACACCCAGATTGGACAAAGGCCCCAAACACTCCTTTTCTGTAGGGAGTGAGGCTCGTGGCCTTGACTCCTGCCCCTTCTGGGCTGCTGGCCTAAGAGCGAGGAGACGCCGGCCCAACCGCCCGGCCCAGCAGACCAGCTTTGGGCTGGCATGTTGTCAGGCCCCTGGCAGAGTTGTGCACCCTCTGGGTGACACACGGTGGGCAGCTTGTCATCTGACCCAGGTCAGCAGGCGGGCTCCAAATGGGCCTTCCGGCCTCTGAGTTCTACAGGGCAGTGCAGAAACGCACCGGTGCTTCCCCCACGTTACCCACTCACACCTGGACTCAAAGTTTCCTTGTTCTTTTTTTTTTTTCAAGGAAACTCCCTGTGCAACCCAGACTATCACCCTCAGAAGTTTCAAAGAGAACCTGAAGGAATTTCTGTTTAACATCCCCTTTGACTGCTGGCAGCCAGAAACAACGGAGGCCAGTGCAGCCAGGAGCCAGCCCTGAGCGCGCAGCTCCCAAATCACTGCCCTCCTCCCCATGGATGGCTGAAACCCAGGATCTTCACCTTTGAGGGACCATAAGGCGGGCCAGGGCTATGGGGGGCACGGACTTGCTCTGAGCCATGCTGCCCCTGATACCGGCTTGGTATATGGGGAGTGGGGAATGTTTTACATTGGCAGGGATCCGTCATATTTATTTATATATTTATGTATTTTAATATTTATTTATTTATTTATTTAAGATCATACTCTGTATTTATTCAAGATGTTTTGCCATAATAATAAATTATTAAAAGCCTGTTCTTATTTGTGCAGTTTCCAGTTTGTTTTCAACCATGAGCAAAGGCTGATGGTGCTCTCCTCCCCATAGGGCAAGGTGGGGGGGGGAGGGGGGAGAGGAGCTGCCAGGTTTAGGAGGGGCAGGGTGCTCCAGCAGAGCAGAAGGGAGGTAAGAGTTGGCCTGGGCATGGTACTCTGCACACCCAGATGTGCTCCGCTGGATACTCAAGGGCTCCCACTGCAGAAAGAGGTTTTCAGGTTCACTTGGAAGTCCAAGGCACCTGGTCAGTGGGAACTTGCTCCAGGACAAGGCCATCATACTTCATGAGAAGGCTTGGGAGTTCCCGGGACTTGGCTGGCCACTGGCTGAATGGGCCTGCCCTACAGTGAGGCAAACACCCGTGCCCCTCAGAGGCCTGGCCCTGTGGCCACACCCTGATCCTCACACTCAGGGCCTCAGCGACTCCTAAGGTGAACCAGTAGATAGACTAGCTGTTCAGGGGGGAAAAAAAAACAAAACAAAATCACAGGGGTCAGAGCCCAGCATATTTACCAAACTTTCCCCCAAATGGGTGATCCTAATCTGTGAGAGTCAGAATGTATATTCGGAATCTGTCAGCACATGGCTCTAGCGTGGCATTTTTCTGAGCTGGCTTTTATTTTTACATGAAGTTTTGCATCTAACCAGGTGTCTTCCTCTAAAACCCAAGGCCTTCAGGCCAAGAAATAGCAGCGCTCCGTTCTTCCCTTGCTTTGCCAGCCTGGTTGGAGGCTGTGTTCTGAAACCTGTTCCCCTGTCCCCCTGTCCGCCTCCCGGGGACTATGAGAAGTGGGTGTGTCTGCAAATGTCAGGTGGACAGGACAGCAAGGCCAGCCTTCTCCTTGACAGGGGGGTCTGAGGAAGCTGGCTTGGTGCCCCTGCCTCGCTCTCTCTCCACCCCACCTACTCTCTCTGCTCCGGCCTACACCTGCAGACAGCACCGGTCCTGGCCAAAGATCTGTCCCAACAAGCAGGCAGAAAGGTCATGACTTGAAATTTGATTACAAATAAAAATTCTTAGACCAAGCGTGATTTTCAACAAAGACAAGAATCCAAGAAGTGTGCTGTGGTCATAGAAAAATGCATGAAAAGCACATTTGCCCAGCGATAAGGTCCTCTCTGTCTTCCACGTAAGCCAGTGATGACTGATAAGAGATTTAGCATTTCCTTAGACTCACATATATAAGTACCCCTCTCCACAGAAATGCTGCCAAGCTCAGGGCTCAGATCGGCTTGGAGCTACCCTCAAGTCCTACCATGTACCTGTACGTGTTCCTGGCTTGTGCACTCTGGGGATCAGAAAACTATTGCGCCTCCATGAAGACAGCCAACGTGTCTGCCTACGACAATCACACAGCAGTCTGTGCTGAAATTCAGAAAGAACTTTCGGCTGACAACATTATATACAATGTAAGTCTGGGTCTTCATCAAACATCACTTTGCTCTCAGTGGCCCTTTGTGTTTCTGACCAATCTCTCCTGCTTTCAGGGTTCCTTCAAAAGGCCCCAGAACACCAGTGAGGTAAGGAACCGTCGCCGCATGGACCTTTCTGATCACCGCGCAGAGATAAGAACAAAAGACACTGGAGTGAGGAATCTTGGGGCGGGGGGGGGAAGCAGAGTTTGAGTTTGGGGCCTCCAGCTCAACCAACAGATGAATCAGTGGCCAGGTTCTAGGCTTTTCCAGGCTCTCTGATCATCACCCCAGATTAGCCCTGGGCCTGGGGAGAGACCAGACACCCATTGCACCTGTGGGACACCTGCAGGACAATCAGGGTAGGGCCTGAATTTGAGTTCAGGGCTCCATCTAGCCAGGGTGACCAGAGATGGATGAGGCTGGGGGTCAACTGGTGCTCAGCTGTACACCACCACCAACCCCCTGCTCTTCACCCTGTTTCAGGAGCCCTGCTATGGGGAGTTTACAAAGGACTTCATCTCCACCCTGATGGAACTTACAAAATCTAACAAGCATGACCATCACATAAAAAAGGTTTATAAGGACATGAAAGAACTCACCAGAATCTGCCCAAAGCTGAAAGTAAGTTGCTGTTTGCTCTTAGAGGAAACTTAGGCTACCACAGCCAGGGGCCCAGCGGGGCAAAGGGCTTCTTACAGCCCCCACTTGCCCCATGTGAGGCCTCACATACTACTTTCTGACCCAAAAGTACACTCACAGACAGGGGCTGGGGCTTAGGAGGGTGGGGATTTAGGGGTTGTTTCAGAGGTCTCTGTGATGCCCTCTGCCAAGTCCCCAGGCACCGGGGTCAGTGGGGAGCAGGCCTGAGACAGGTCAGAGCAGGGCTGCTGTGTAATCAGTCTGGGGAGAGGGAAGGGCTGCTCAGTGCCAACCCCAACCGGGCAGCCAGTCCAAGGGAGTTCCGGTTTGCCCTGCCCCTGGGGCTCTTTCTGGGCTGGTGAGCCCCACTGGGAGCCCACTGTGTGGATGGGCAGTGGTTTTGGGGGGGGGCATGTCCTTGGGAAATGACTGAGGTGTTCCTGTGTGTGTGCCCCCTGCTTACATAGGCCCCTGTGTGCTCCCACCCTGCTTGTCCTTGTGTCCCTGTCCTGGGCAGCTGTGGGACCTGCCCACACTTGGCTGGCTCTCTCCCCATGGCTACAGATGGGCCTCAGACCCTGTGCTCCACTATCACCCGATGCCCCCCAGTGTGCCCCTAAGATAGGTGCAGAGGGCCTGACCAAATTATCTCCTAGGCGGTGGAGGGCTTACAGGACCCTTGTGGCTGGTAGTAGAGAGTTTGCTTTTATTTTTTTCTGCTAAAAATATGGTTTAAATATGCATTTCTTATTTAGCCTACAGAATCACCCAAGAACTGCACTACTGAGGAAAGTAACTTCTCACAGTTCAAGGAAGCCTTAGAGAGTGTTGTCATATCCATAGAAGGATGGAAATCCTGTAAGAGCGTCAAGAGCAGCCTCTGAGACCCCCTCCTCTCCCTGGGGCCTGGTTAGAGCTACGAAAAAAATGGGATTGGGGGAGCCTTGGGCACAATTTTTAGCCAGGGTGGGGTGGGAGTTTGCTGGCCCTGGGCTGGATGACGAGCCTGTGGGCGGGTAATGAGGGCAGGGGTGTGCCTGAGGAAATTTTCTGTAACTGCTACAACAGTACCCGCTACTTCAATAAAGCAGGCATATATAAATGCTGGTGAGAGTCATGATAGAGTCCAGGCTCCTGGGGCCCATGACAGACCGGAAGGGGCAGGGGGCTGGGGTTGATGGCCCCATTACCAGGACTCCTGACCTGGAGAGCCAGGAGTCTCTCAGGAGGAGAGGCCTAAGAGGGTGAGCAGGAGCCCCACCTCATCTGCCCCTCTGCTGCCCCTCCAGCGTGAAGTGACACACAGGACGGGCTCCATCAGTGTCTGTGCAGCTTGTTACTAGTCCTCTTCTCCCCGAGTCCTTCAGAACTTGAATCAGATCCTTTCCCAGATCCCCCCGCCCCCAGCTTCACTCAGCACCCAGCCACCCCTGGATCCAAAGGCCAAGACTCAAGGCTCAAGGCCCTCCCCTGTGTGGTCTCTACGACTGCTCCTGGGGGCTCTAAATCTCATTCATCATCCCCCCTCCCCCGCCCCTTGCTGAGGGCTGATGTGACCACAGAAGGGTCAGACCTGGTAAATGGCTCAGGGGAATGGGGGCTTGCAGCCTACTCACAGAGGACTGGGCACAGTGGGGAACTTGGACCAGGTGGGGGGCCCCACAGGGACCAGGGACATCTCTAAACTCCCAGCTTCTTCTAGACTAGCAAGTAGCTATCTGACTTCAAAGTAAAGCCCCTCACCTACAAAGCCTCTCACAACACCCTTCAGAGCCCCCTTGGCATAAAAGCCCACTCCCTGACTACTGTTGCCCCCACCCCAGAGCATGGGGCCCTCCGTGTGGTGAATCCACCAGCCGCTCTGGTCCTGAGGTGCTGCCACACTGAGCTACCGACCTCTGACCCCTCATCCTCAATTCGAACCCTAACCCTGATTTGAAGAGTTTATTGGAGGTGACAGCCTCTTACCACCCAAACCTCTCAGACCATGAGCTCCTTCACCAAACCAGGAAAGATAAAGATCTATTGTTCTGGAATACAATTAGGTATCAAGCTGCAACCACAATATGGCTCAGGCCAGACCTGTCCGCAACATCTACCTTCTGACAGACCTTGCCTAGCTTTGAAGCTTCAGATTATGCCTGCAGCCAATGCACAGACGGACCATAGCCCTGCCCACCCCCATCCCTCACTCTAGACTTCTCAGACCACTCCCTGCGCATCTCCAACTTGACAGGCCACATTGGGCTGGAGGTCAGCAAATGTGACTGAGCAAAGTTGCCAAGTTATCTCAGAACATGGAGGGCAGCCTCGTGACTCAGGTGTCAAGGCTGATGGGGTGAGCGGTCAAGGATGGTACAGCCCTGGGGAAGCCCATGGTGCATTCCCCAGAGGCTGTGAGCTCCTGTCCCTTGGGCACCCCACATGGGTGCTCAGGGTTTCCAAGGTTACTCCTCTGTGATGAGCACTAGAGCCCGTGGGATGCATGGCAGGATGGGGTTGTAGAGACACACTGGTGAGAAGACCCACCACTTTACTGCCCAGCCTCCTCTGAGCCTGAGGCATCTAACAGTAGAGGCCTAGGGGCTAGCATGTACACCCTTGTCATCCCATTACTGTGTTCAGGACATCAGGGTGTACACAGGCCTGGTCTGCCACTAACCTGCTGTGTGACATTGGACAGGTACCTCAATCTCTCAGCCACAGTCCATAAAGGCAGTGTGGGCTCTAGCCCCAGAGGCCAGAACACAGCCTAGGTTCAGGGTTTTTGTCATGCTAGAGGGCCTCAAAGCATCTGGCTCAACTCTAGGGAAACTAAGGTTGACAGAGAAGTTCTAGTGCCTCTTCTGGGAAACAGGAAGTTGGTAAGAATACAGGTGGGAAGGCAGCTCTTCCCCAAGGAGTAACTGCCCCCATCCCCCTGCCACCTGTAAGCCTTGGCCAAGGCTCCCAAACAGCCATCCATGAAGAGACCCTGCAGTGAGAGCCGCCTGGGTTTTCTCTGTGCCCTAGTGTTCTAATTAGACTCTCATCTGGACAGTGGTACTGTTCCTGTTGGCGGCTGGAGCCAGGTGGGAGGGCCTTGTGGGTACTGCTCTGGAGACCCAGGCAGGCCGGAACCCAGAGTTCTCTGGGAGCCTAGGGGCATGACCGCTTCAGCATCTATGGAGGGGCTGATACACTCGCCGGCGGAGCTCCGGGCTGGACACCTGGGCACAAGATGCATGGCCTGACCTCCAGCTGGCTGCGAAAGGCCCTAGGCACTCCCTTTCCCTAGGAGACCAGGCAAAAGGTCCAAATTAGGGACGCCTGGGTGGCTCAGTCAGTTAAGTAATCATCTGCCTTCAGCTCAGGTCATGACCCCAGGGTCCTGGGATCGAGCCCCGCATCGGGTTCCCCGCACGGTGGGGAGTCTGCTTCTCCCTCTGCCGGCCGCTCCCCCTGCTTGTGCTTTCTCTTTCTTTCTGACAAATAAAGAAAGAAAATCTTAAAAAAAAAAAAAAGGGTCCAAATTATATCCCTCCAAGGGAGATAACCATGGGCAGGTGTGGGTCAGGCTTACCCTGACCCTCAGCAAACACTCTTGGCCTTGCTACGGCCATCTCTAGACCAGGAAGGAGAGCAAGGTGGGGTGGCCTGAGAACAGAGGCTCATCCACACATCAAGACTTCCCAGGACAGTAGGACAGCGCCTCTCCCTTCACTTCATAGGGGCCTCCCCAGAGACCACCTCAACTCTTTACCACCTCCTGCCTCCTGCGGGCCCCCTCCCCCCTCAGAATTCGGTAGTACTGAGGTTAGAACCAGGAATCTAAGACACGCACGAAAGTGGTCATGCAGCCCTCTTCCATACGCTAGGCCTCAAGAGCTGGATCGCCCGGCTGGCAGCCCCGTGGCAGCCTCTGTCACAGGCCATAGTGCGGCTCTACGCTTTGACGCAGCCTTCAGATGTGGGGAGATCACACAGGAGGAGGGAAGCTTCATCCACACAAACAGCCAATGTGTCAGTCTGTGAAATGAAATGATGGACTGAAGCTAACATGGCAACATGGCAAGGCACCTGTGAAAGGGTCAGAAAGGCATCAAGGCTGGGATGACGCCATGTGGGCCAAGGGCCAGAAAGGAATCAGGATTTTCTCCTTGGCTTCCTACCCCATGGTGGTGTAAATGTGAATGTGGCTGCATGTGAGTGCCAAGGTGGTGGCACAGATCGTGTGGTTCCCTTGCTTATTGAAAATTTGCATCTTCAGTGTCTTCAGGTAAATGGGGTCCTTGGTGGTAGCCTGCATCAAATGACTCCCCAGCTCGGTTGTTCAATCAAGATGCTGGTGATTAGCTTGAAAAGGGGGCTGCTCCCCTCAAAGCCCAGAGGGCTAGACCCTTTTTCTAAGAAAGCATGGACAGCAGAAGAGGCCTGCCTGCTCTTCCTTGGCAGGCAGGACAGCTCTTAGTGTAGGCCTGGAGGTTGCAAGGTACTATGCAAGGCATCCTCAATTAACCTCACAGCTGTCCTGCGCCTGGAGTCACAGGTGGGGCTGCACATCTGGCCTGCACCACACAGCCCCCAGTGGGCAGGACTGGCCCTGGAAACTAGGACCCAAGCCCTTAATCCTTTTGTTCCCTGGCTGCCAGCACATGTATGAGCTTGGGAATTCAGGGTCTATATGATTGGAAGCGGAGGGCAGGGGCTGCATGGACCAGGGACATATTGTGCCAACCAGGGCTTTGGAGCAAGCGGCTATTCGTGTTGAAGGCACATGGTTGAGTCCGGCCGCTCCTGTCCCAGCCCCTCCCACAGTGTTCCACGAGCTTCACAAAAAAGAAATCTGGCATTTAGGTCTCTCCCAGGCCTCTGTTTCCTTAAAACTGCCGAGTAGGGTTGTGGCGGGCTGGCACAGAGAGGCGCCAGCCCCAGACCAGCCTGCTGGGACATAGGGGGGCTGAGACAGGGCAAGGTCAGGAAAGGCTGCTTCTCCTGAGAGCGCCCTGATGCTGGCCCTGCTTCTCCGAGAGAGGAGAGCAGAATGTCCGGGGCATCCAGGACTGCAGAGCAGGTCAGAGGAGAGCTGGCCCCCAGGATGGGATCTGGGGATGAGGAGGGGTTGTCTCACCTACTGTTGGCACGGGATGCTCCCTGGCCCCAGGGCCCAGAGAGGCTGGCCCCGGCGCAGGACCACGCGGGAGGTAAGCTCCGCGGACTCCCAGGCCCGGCCCCGCAGAAGCCACCTTCCTGGACCCTCCCAAACGGCTGACCAACTTCCCTGCTGCGAGGAGACCCTGGGCTCTGCCTGCCAGGAAAGACACAGCCTGACAAGTTATTTTTCACTGTGGTTTGAGATAACAGCAGCGAAACAGTTTCACGTTGCTGCCACTGATGTTATCTCTGGCCCAGACCTGCTCTTTGAACCTGAGAGATGATTAATTAAAAACCTGTCTCCCTTTTCTTTTTCTTAACTTCAAGGGAAGATCAGCACAAGCTCCTTGGGTTCTGCCCTCAAATGGACTTACTGGACCTCACCCACAGGCAAGGTCCATATCTTCAAGATCCTGCAGTTCTTCTGGAGGTGGAGAAAAGCCTTTCTAAAAATATTTGTTTTGAGTTTTCATTGGGTTGTACATACATTTCAGTGAGTTTTTATGTATGTCTATACCAATATAACCAACATGGACAGCCAGATACAGAGGATTTTCTAGCCCCGCCCCCCCCACCAAAGGCTGCCTGTGCTTTCTCCCTCCCCATTAGCATCTACCCCGCTAAGTATCCAGCCTCTTTCACCATAAATTCATCTTGCCTTTCTTCAACTTCATTTAAGTGGAATCAGAAACTGTGCTTTTTTTTTTTTTTTCAGAGACCGTGCTTTTATGTTTGATGTCTTTTGTTCAACATTATGTGTGTGTAACTCTTTCTGGTCGTTGCAGGGAGCTGCAGTCTATTCTATTTTGTTTCTGCAAAGTAGTCTATCGTGTCCCACTGTGTACTTCCCCATTTCACTGCTGATGGGTATTTTGGCTGTTTCTGCTTTTTGGCTCATATTAATAAAGTTACAAACATTCCTGTACTCCTATCTTGGTGAGCATTACGTACGCATTTCTGTTGGAAATGCTGGGAATGGTGTGGAATTACCAGGTCATCGGACATACATATTTTTAGTTTTAGTAGATACTGCCAAATATTTTTCCAAGGAGAAGTTTTTTATAAGCACTATTACTGCTGGTTCTCCTGCCTCTTGTAGAAATGCTTATCCATCACTCTGACCTCTCCTCTCCTTTCACGTGATCTGAAGCTGCTTCCCAAAGTCCTCCTCATTACTGGAATTTCTTTTTTATATTGGTCAGTCTTGCCCAACTGTGAACATTCTCTAAAGCCAATTGTTGGGAAGCAAAACCCAAATCTGATTGAGCCTGGGCCTCAGACCTTGCTCACATGGCAGCTGGACCTGCCCTTGGGGAGCCTGGCTTGGGTGAGCGGCAGGGAAGTCCACTCATTGATAAGAATAGAACTTAGCCCGCTTACACTCGCCACTTCCCCATGCTACCGCAGCTGTGTAGGGGCTGCCTCCACGTCTAGCATCTCCTTTCGGGGGCAGTTGGGTCATAAAGGGCCCAGTCTGACATGGATGTGGATGATGTCTTGCCAGTGTGTTGTGCAGTGCAGCCCTTGTCCGTAAGTCTCTTGCACCAGAGTCTCTGGGGGGCCCCGAGGAGACTATGATGTGCTACCACCCTAGAGGAGAGACAGGCTGAGGAGCTCAGCGCAGGGGAGTGTTTTGGGCTCCTCTCAAGGTCTCCCTCCCCTCGTTAATCCCCCACCATGTCCTCATGTTCTCACTTTCCTGGTCCCTTCCAAGTCTGCCCACTTTTCTATCCCCTAGCCCTGCCCCAGCCTAGCCCACCTCTTCCACAGACTACCAGCTCAGACGGTTCACAGACATTCGTCTCTAGATAGACCTCTCCTGCTTCTCTCCCCATGGCAGTCGGATGGATTTATACACTCATGAATCCATTCAACAAGTATTATTGAGTGCCTATGAAAGATCAGGAACTCTGCCAGGCTCTGCAGGAAACCCAACCCTTGAGATACCCGCATTTTAGGGAATTAGTCTGGCTGTGTCTCACAGGGGCAGCCTGTTGGCTCACTGTGAACTTCAAGCCCTATGATCTGGTCTAAGACCCTGCCCTGCCACTCTGAGACCACCCCCCACCCCCCAGCCTCACTGCTCACAACCCTGTCTCCCTCATAGCAGCCTGAGGCCCCAGGAACACAAACCAGCCACAGCTCCCCTACCAGTCCCTGGTCCCTGTGCCCGGAATGCATCCCTGCCATGTGCCTGACATCCGTCCCCACAGGAGCCAAGACCAGTGTCCGACAGGAATGGACATGTCCTCTACTAGGGCATACTCCTCCTTGACACTTACTCTGGAGGCTTGCCTGCTCACCTCCTGGGCCTTAGGATGCACTACCATCTGCCCCTCAGGGGTCTCTGCTCTGAACTGCTGCTCTATCCCCCAGGTCTGAGGAGAACCCCTCACTGCATGGGTGCCAGCAGTGGCCATATTCCAGGGTCTGATGAAAAAGCATCTTTTCTCACCTATGATTAAAAGAAATGCACAAAGGTTTTATGGAAATCAACATGAAACGGCAGTATGAACTTCCCAAAGTTTAGAAAATGCTCTGTGGGACAAAGAGCAGCACAAGGCCATAAGGTAAAGGCCCTTACAGTGAGGGATGTTGTTAGTATTATCCTTGTCAACAACAGCATCTGAGAAGTGAGCCAAGAGGATGACCTTGGGCCACCCAGGGGCCAGGGGAGCCGGGAACCCAATACAGCACAACTGCCTGCTCCCTTTCCCACTTAATGGACTTGGGTAGTCTCTCAAAGGAAACAGGAAAAGGGAAGGAAACCCAGCTCTTGGTCAATGTGTCACACTTCCTCCTGCCCAGAGCCCGGGGCAGCCCCAAGCTCTCCTGGTAGAAGCCCACGCTCCCGCCCAGGCTTCTTCTGCCAGCAGAGCTGGAGGAGGGTGGGGTCACTTCATGCTCTGGGAGGGGAAGCCAGGGAATCAGCAACTGCTGCTGGAGCCACAGCTTCTAGTCAGAACCTACATGGGAACTCAGAGTCTCCCCTCTCCTCCCGCACCCCAGGAAGCTGACCCCCACGGCTCTCAGGCCCCTCATCTCATTGGGATCTCCCTGGGGCAGCTGCTGTTGGCCCCTCCCAGATTCACAGAAGGGCTGTGGCTCAGATGGACCCTAACACCCCATCTCTCACCAGTTCGACCCTTGGAAATGCAGACCATCTAGTGTTGGAACTCAGATAGAAATCAGTGAAAGCCCCAAGAATCTCAGGCCGTAGTCACACTAAAGGCTCCAGTGCCTATGAAACTCAGGGACAGAGACACAAGACTTGGGCTCCATGACTAAACAAAACACCAGGTACAGCTCTGGGTCTGGGTCCCCTTGTTACTGTGAGCCCCCATGGTAAGAAGGAGCATCTTTCCTTTTTAAGATTTTATTTATTTATGAAAGGCCAGGAGGAGGGGCAGAGGGACAAGGAGACTCCCCGCTGAGCAGGGAGCCTGACATGGGGCTCCATCCCAGGACCCTGAGATCATGACCTGAGCCAAAGGCAGATGCTTAACTGACTGAGCCACCCAGGCGCCCTGGAGCATCTTTCCTTAGAGTCAGCCAATCCGAAGGTCCAGGAGTCACAGACACAGACAGAGCAGGTCCATGACAGTGACAGACAAAGAGAAAGACATAGCTCAGAGCTCCTGAAAATATCAGATGGACAGATACTGACAGAGTCCCTGGCACTGGCAGATTCAGCCAGAGCGTGGAAGGGAAAGATGGAGAGACCATTTGGGGATGGTGACAGTGACAGATTGACAGGCTTAGAGTCCCTGGCGGTGACAGTCCCAGCCAGTCCCTGGCTGCTGCAGTAGTGGTAGTTCTGTCCTGAGCTTGGCCCTAGAAGCTCTTGGAGTTTCCTCTTGTCACTGTGACCAAAGGCTTTGAGGGACTTTTACCAACCCCCCTCTCCCCCATGGTCCCCAGGAAGGGAGCAGGCTGTGGCCCTCACTGTCCCTGGAGCTAGACTCAAGAATCAATCCATTCTCTTGTCCCCACCTCCCTTTCCAAGCACTGGGGGGCAAGGAAATCCCTCCCCTATATTCCTCCTGGGGCCACCTCCTCACAGCATGGTGGATCTGCTTGTCCTGGAAAAGGTCTTAGGGACTACTATGAGCCCAGACTCTGTGGGCACTGCGTAAACCCAGTACCCATGATCTCTCATGGTGGAGAGTGTCAAGTAGAGGACACAGGCCCACTATTATCAGAAAATGCTTAGCTCTAATTTGCCAGCTTTTCTCTTCACGTCTATGACCTCCAGGGTCCAGAGACCTGATATCCTAAAAGGTCCAAGCCAAGGGGAGAGACTGCAAGCCAGATGAGGATGAGGTGATTAGCCTTTTTCATAGGTAGGGAGACTGAGGCTGACTTGGACATATTCAGCTCTACAGAGTCCAAGAAACCCCTGGGAAGGGGGGAGACATTTCTACCTTAAAGGGATCTTTTTGCTGAAACCATGACCAGGCTGCCTGCCTCAGGCTGGGTCCCTGGGACAGAGACTCTGAGACAGAGATTAGCATGCAGGGTTGCTTGTGGAAGAGAAGGGAAGCAGGACTGAGCAGCGGGAGAAGTTGGACTCAGTGCAGTCACAACAAAAGTTTCAGCTAACCCAAAGGAGAATCCCAGAGCTAGGGTAGTTCTTAAAGTTTTCCTAAGCTGGGGGTAGGAGGAAGTCAAGCCTTTATTCCATCATGTTCATCAGTAATTGGATGCAGGCTGTCTCTGGACAGAGGCATGATTTTAGGCATGGCAATTTTTTTCAGCAAAGGAAATCCCCCAAAAGAGGCACAATATTCTATCTGGAGCTCAGGGCTGGTGTCTGTTGCTGGTAGGATAGACATATGACAATGGCAGTAACTAGATCAACTATGGTAAGTGAGAGATCATGGGTACTGGGTTTACGCAGAGCCTCCATCCCTGCCCTCGGGGCTATTCTATTCATGAACCCGCAATGGGGTAGAATAACAGAAGCTGGATAGTATCAACTGGAAGAGTCAATATATCTACCTGATTATTTTTTTAAAGATGTATTTATTTGTGTGTGAGAGAGAGAGCATGTGCATACAATCTGGGGCAGGAGGGGCAGAGGGAGAGAGACACTCAAGCAGATCCGGTGCTGAGCACGGAGCCCTATGTGGGGCTATCTAGCCTGAGATCATGACCTGAGCCAAAACCAAGAGTCAGAGGCTTAACCGACTGTACCACCCAGGCGCCTCTATATACTGATCATTGTACCTCTTCCACTGTGGTATGATTTCTGGGGACCATTACCATGCAATATGAAACTCTTCATACTTCGTACCACAAACATTTGTTCATCACATTCCTTTACCCTCAACTTCCCTGTCTCAGGTTTTCTGGTCTTTCTCCTTCCAGGTCCCTGACCAACCAGTCAAGCCATTTGCCACTGCCCATGAGTAAATACATATTTTAATTTCAGATTACCTCTCTACACAAAGTCAATGGCCAGATGTACCATCTGAAGCTCTAGCCCACTGGATTTTTCCTCACTATTGCCTTTCAAGGTCACCCTTGAGTGGGGCTAACAGCATAGTCACTAACCATTTTTGGCTTGATCCACATACTGATCTGACCTGTTTATGAACTAAATTTGGGATTTTACTTCCTCCATCAGCTGGTCCTAGGGGATCACTCATGTAGTGGTAGGTGTGAGCTGGGGGAGAGGCTCTTGTGCCACAGAAGTGGACGACATGGGGTTCTGGATTACCTGTTTGTAGAGCTTACTTGTGCCCTCCGATCCTGCTCATACTTGATTCCAGATGTATGACTTCAACTCTATGATGGGTTATTGCTAGGCCCACCTGACCTTATGGTTTAGTAAGCCTGGCAGAAACCACCTCATCACAAGTAGCTCTAGCTGCATGATCATTCCAGCTCCATTAGGATTCAGTAGTATAACAGGAGCTACTTTTCAAAAGGTGTATAATTCCCCCATATAGATGCTATGGCCTTGCTCTAGAATCCCAGGGAAACAACATCTTTTCCCCACTACTGATACCTGTAAAAACTACAGGTTCTGATCACTTATATAGCGCAAACGGCAGGGCTACTTGTACGATAGCCTGAAGCTGCTGCAGAGCCCTCTCCTGCCTGGGAGCCCACTCAAAGATGGCAAGCTTTTGTGTTACTGTTAGGGATATGGGTCAGAATAGTATTCCCAAGTGTGCAATAGGTTGCATCCATAACCTCAAGAGGCCTACCAAACATGCTTCCTTCTTCACAGTGAAAAGTACAAGATGTAGTAATTTGTCTTATATGTTGGAGGAAATTTCCTGACATGCTGTAGACCACTGGATCTCTAAAAACTTGGCTGATATGGCCGGCTCTGAAACTTCATAGGGCTTACCTTCTGGTGTGTATGTGTGTTGTCATGGCCACCGAAGTGTCAGTCACTTCTTGATCACCTTGTCTGATTGGCATAACATCACTGATACAGTAGACCAGTGTGATGGTCTATGGGATGTCCAAATGGTCCGGATCTCTTGGGACTATATTACAACAGAAGGAAGGAGAAATAACCTATCCCTGGAAATTTATACTGTGTTTTTCTCCAAGTGAATGCAAACTGTTTGAAAGAGATGGAAAAGAATGAAGTCATCAGATCAGTGGCCACTCACTCAATGCCCAAGGCCATGTTAATCTGCTGTAGTAAATATACCACATCTGGTAGGCATAGTGGCTATAACTGTGGCTACCACTTGTTGAACTGGTAGTAGCCCACTGCCATCTTCTAGGAGCCATCTGGGTTTTACTGGTGGCTTAAATGAAGATTTGATGGATTCCCTGTAGGTCTTCAATGGTGGCACTAATTTCTGCCATCACCTCTGGAATGTTACATTATTTTTGATATACTATTTTGGCTGGAATGGGAAGTTTTGGAGGCTTCCACTTGGCTTTCTTCTCTATGACAGCTCTTACCACATAGGCCAAGGACCCAATGTAGGGGATTGTGCTAATCCTCAAGTGTGTCCATCTGATTATATTACTGGATGGGTGTGTGGATCTAGAAGGTCCACTACGAGCAGGATTCAGGCAAAGAATCTATTTATTATCTGAACTACATATGCTCCTAACTCTAACAAGAAGGTCTTTATGTTCCTTCAGATCTCCAGATAACAATTTCAACTCAAATCCTGTGTTCAATTGTCCTTGAAACCTTTAGGTATCTACAGTTACACAGTATCTATACTTACTTGAATAAATGACCACAGGTCCCTTTGGGAAAGGGCTGGAGAACATTACTATGCACGCTTGCTGTAGTGTTGTGGGATCCTTCCTTCTGGGAATCTGGTTTCTTCAATCAATGAGTTCTAAGTCTTAAGACTGGTTCAGATCTGGAAACTTGGTAAGGGATTTTTGACAGGATCATCATTCTCGATTGTTTCTTTTGATTGCACAGGGTAGCTCCATAATGGTGGAATTTCTCCCCAAAGAAGGGCATACAGAGCATGTCTGGGGAATACCATGATTCTGAGGTGCTATCTCTGGGGTAGCATGTTAAGAAAAGGCAGGCACCCTGGTTAGAGGATGTAGGCCCTGATTTGGCTCTTAGACCGCAAGTTTGAGATATCTAGTATAGCCAGGAAGAGAAAGAACCAAGTCCCAAGGTACCTGCAAACCTAGGAGGTGGGCAGAGGAGGAGGGAACTGCAAAAGAAGTCAGTGGGGATTGGTCCCAGAGGAGGGAGGGAGCCAGGAGTGGTGGCATCATGGAGGCAGGGAAGACCAACAGGTCAGAAAATAGCCCTAATCCTGAAGAGAGCAGGTCAGTGTAGGGTGAAGTGGCATCTCTTGGCAGGGCCTTTGGGACAGGTGGAGTGAAGGGATGATGGGGAATAGGAGATGAGGTGAGTGGAAGAGGCCTGGAGAGTTCAGGCACTAGAAGACTTTTGGACAGGTTGGATGCCAAGCAGGATTCAGGTGAGAGCTGCCCTTGGCCTAGGGACCACCCCCGCTGCTCTTTAAGCTTTCTCCAGAGCCTTATTGGAGAATGGACAAGAACTGTATTAAGGTCCAGATGTCAGCTCATGCCTGGGTTTCCTCAGGGGGCAGGTCCAACTGGTCCACCCGTCTGTTCTGAGCTCTTCTCAAGCAGGGCTACATCCAACTGTTTTGAGGGCTTTCCAGAGAGCTATAATGCTTCTGTCCCATGGAACCTACAGGGAAACCCCCAGCTCTGACACCTACCCCTTGACTAAGGCCTCTGGACTCTGGGCCAGAGGCCAGGGTGGAGCAAGTCACTGAGTCAGGACAGTGGTTTTCTGGCTTCCTTAGTTCAGTCCACAGTTCCCCGACCATCCCCACCCCAGAAGATGGCCCTGGCAGGATTGGGGAGCTAAAGCCCATAGTGTCACTGGAATGACTTACATCATTTCTTTAATGCTCACCACAATCATGTGAGACCATGACCCTTCTTCCATGGATGGCGTAACTGAAGCTCTGAGCAGAGAAATAACTTGTCCAGAGTCACACGGCCAGAGACTTGAACGCCAGTCTCTCAGACTTCTTGTCAGGTGCTCTTACATTACCCTCCCTGCTGCTCAGCATGAACCAATGAGGATAAGATACTGGGAGGGATGCCGGGGCTTTGTTATGTAGCACCATCATGCCAGCTAGACCTGGGGGCCTCTAAGGGTCTGTCCCATGCCTGCCTCAGGATCCTCATCTTGAGCTTCACCCGGCCCATCCAGGCCCTTCCCCAGGCTGCCTCTCATACCTTACATCTGGGGGTTTCCCTGTAGGTTCCATGGGACAGAAGCACCTTCTAGAACCTCCATCCTCCTTGAGGCTCGAGCCTGTAGTTCCCACTGAGACCCTCCTCCTTGGCATCCCAGACTCTTTGCCACCACCAGTGTGGTAGAGCCATTTTACCAACAGAGAGGCTAAAACACAGAGGAGCACAGGGAGCCAGGGCAGAGAGCATATGGGTCCAACACCTTCCCTGGCGTGGGCCCCTATGTGCCCAAGAACGGCAGATGTGAGGGACAGCAGCCCTGTGTTTCAGCCACCTTAGCGAGGAAAAGGGTGAGGCAGCTGGGGCAGCCCCAGATCCAGGGCCTCTGGAGGGAATCTCCTCTCCTTGCTCCCCACAGGAAGCATGTGGCAGTATTTGGCCAGCCACAGAGGCCTGGACATCCCCACGGAGCAGCCCCACCTCTCCACCTTCTGGCCCTCTGCCCACCTTTATCACACTGGCAGTCACGCTTATCTCAGAGCCTGGCTTCCTGTTGCTTTTAAAGGGACGTGTGGCCCACTGGCTGGCTAGCACCCTGCTAAGAGGACTTTTCTTCTCCTCCTGGGGTCACAGCAGGCTTGTGTCTTGGTCACCTGTGAAGGGGAGGAGCTCTCCTCCCAACTCAGCACCTAGGTTACTCTGGACTGTGAAACAGCCCAGTGACTAGAATGTGAGCTCTTCTGAAGCAGGTATAGGTGGATGGTTGGATTGATTCATTCCCGAAATAAATACTTTACTGAGGTCCTAATTACTGTATATCAGGGACTGTCTGGGGAACTGGGCAAAGTGAGAAACAAGACAGATTCTCCACCATCTTGGTACTTACATTCTAGTGGGGGTCATAGATAACCAAGCAGGGAACAAAAGAATTTTCCAGAATTTCCTTGAATCTTCCCCCCCTCTGCTCCTGAGCTAGCTGGGGCTTTTGGAGGCTGCTGCCAAATGGCCTTGGACAGAGCCAGAAGTATCCAGAAGGAAGTGGGGACACATGGTGAGGGAGCCCTGGGACCTGATCCTACCAGGGTGTGTGCTCACTCTCAGGACACACTGATCCTGGTCATATGAGGAACTGGACTTGAGATACAGCAAGTACCCTTCTGCTTCAAGCTCCAGTACCTTGAATGGCTGGAACTTTGATGGGTAGATGCCGCTAAGCACCTTCACCCGGCCATGATCCAGGATGACACGGAGAGACCCAATGAAGCTGGAGCATGTTGGCAATCAGTCACGCAAGGGGATATCCTCCCTGTCTGGAACAGTTCTGGGCTTCTGGCCACAGGAGATTGGAGAGGAATGTGAGACAGAGGTTAGCAACACAGGCTGGGAGAGGATAGCTGTCAGGAGCGGAAAAGTCAGTGGTCAGCAGCACTGCTCACCCCATGCTCATACCATTGCTCACCATCAAGGAGAGCGCGCCCCTCCACCAGCATCCAATCCCCAAAGATACCAAAGCAGGAGGGCTGGGATGTCAAGATGAAGGGTTTAGAAACAGAGGCAAGCATTTACAACGACGTGGATGGAACTGGAGGGTGTTATGCTGAGCGAAATAAGTCCATCAGAGAAAGACATGTATCATATGACCTCACTGATATGAGGAATTCTTAATCTCAGGAAACAAACTGAGGGTTGCTGGAGTGGGGGGTGGGGTGGGAGGGATGGGGTGGCTGGGTGATAGACACTGGGGAGGGTATGTGCTATGGTGAGCGCTGTGAATTGTGCAAGACTGCTGAATCACAGATCTGTACCTCTGAAACAAAAGTGCAATATATGTTAAGAAAAAAAAAAAGAAGAAGAAGATAGCAGGAGGGGAAGAATGAAGGGGGGGAAATCAGAGGGGAAGACGAACCATGAGAGACGATGGACTCTGAAAAACAAACTGAGGGTTCTAGAGGGGAGGGGGTGGGAGGATGGGTTAGCCTGGTGATGGGTATTAAAGAGGGCACGTTCTGCATGGAGCACTGGGTGTTGTGCACAAACAATGAATCATGGAACACTACATCAAAAACTAATGATGTAATATACGGTGATTAACATAATAATAAAAAAATTTTAAAAAAAGAAATGCAAAAAAAAAAAAGAAACAGAGGCAAGGACAGTTGCAGCAAAAATAGCAATGTCAGGAATGAGGCAGAAGCCCTAGGGGGGACATTCAGTATTGGGGACAAACTGAAGCCACTCCCATCAGCACCCCTCAGTGGCTTGAGGAAGGAAGGGGGATGTCTGTGCCCCACCCAGTGATATTCCCTCAGCCGGCTAGGCACAATGCCGTAGGACCCCAAGGGTCAGAGAGTATAAGAATTGTATCATTTTTCAAGAATTGGCTGTTCAAGACTCTAAGAATGGACCCAGAAAAATGTTAGATTAGAACAATACTAGGGCAGGTACTCAAATGCTCTGCTTCTGCACAATTTGATAGCTTTTTTGAGACACCGTGTGGAAACTTAGCTTGGCTCTTGAACTATTGTACAGGCCAGTGAAGCACGTGTATTTGGGACTCACTTGCTCATGCCTACACTGGCAGGTACCCACGAATCAATCTCCAGAATTTAAACAGAGTAAGAATGAGATCATTGTTCTCATATATGCCAGTCCTACAAGCAGCCCTCAAGAAGAACCAGACATAGATTTGTTATCCTTGAGCTGTCAGAGTGACCCCCGTTTATGTGGAGCCCTCACACCATAAACTAGTACACAGATGCATAATAAAATCCCGGAGAAGTTTACACATTTCTGCCTGAAGCATGGCTCTGGTCTCGGCAGTGACCAACCTCAGCGGACGAGGAAAGCGTGGGCACTTCTGAGGAAGGTCATCCATTTTCCTAAGCCTTTGCCATCTCAGCTGCCCCTGCATGGCCTGTCCCGCTGTGGTTCTAGCAGGCTCAGTCTACCCCTCAGCTGAAGCTACGTAACCACCAGAAACACCTCCTGAGAAAGCCATCACACGGCTGCGCTGCACAAACCTTAGTTGAACGTTTCAGACACTTCCTAGAAATTACTCTGATGTCCTAAGAATGATTTAAGTTTACTGTTAAAAATCTACACAAGTAAAGTAAAAACACACCCCCTGTCCAGAGACGGCACTCTGGTTAGCATGCTTGAGGCACCTCTCTCCCTCCATCCACAGAATCAAGTACACACATACACACTTTGTGAACAATTTCTTACATGTTGTCACCTTTTCTGTTTTGTTCATTCGGCAATTGTAATGGGCCACGTGCTAGCAATTTTATTCAGAGTCAATAGTTTATTTTGATTCAAAGAGCTAAGAGAAAGTTGTGATCTAATACTATGTCAAACGTCTTTGGAAAATAAAAAGTGTAGCTTCCAGAGAAACTCCTTCCCTTAATCTCTATCCTCTGTTAGAAGAAGGTATTGCCTCTGCAGACTGACTGACATGGAGAGGGGGAGACCCCAGAGGGGCTGCCTGGGCCCCACAGTGCCACTGAGGCAGAGACTCATCAACACATCGGTGTGTCAACATTGCTGAGAAAACTTTGACAAAGTGAAAGACCCTGTTAGCAACAGTGAAAGTTTTCTGAAGGGTGAGAAAACCACCTGAGAGGAGAATGACTTGGCATCTGATTGGCTCATTATTTCTACAGAAAGACAATTAGTCAAATTGGCTGGGAGGACCCCCAGTTGCTCAGGCTTCAGCCACCTGCCTGAGAGTGGAAAAGAGAAAGTGACATTTACTGAAAGCTGGCTATGTGCTAGTGCTAAGTGCTTTCATATATTATCTTATTTAATCCTCACTACAGCCCAGGAAGTGGATATTATCATCCATTTCACACATTCAAAAGTGAACCCCCGATCTTCCCCTTCAGACACACCTCATCCGTGGCTTTTTTTTTTTTTAAGATTTTATTTATTTGAGAGAGAGAGAGTGACAGAGATAGTGAGAGAGCACAAGCAGGGAGGAGAGAGAGAAGCAGGCTCCCTGCTCAGCAGGACTCAATCCCAGGACCCCGGGATCATGACCTGAGCCGAAGGCAGACGCTTAACTGACTGAGCCACCCAGGCGCCCCCATTCGTGGCTTCTTTAACTCGGGTCACATCAGGCCCTTTTTCCCAGCTCCCCAGAGCAAACCCCTTGGAATCATCACTGACTCTGCACTCTCTCTCATATTCCTCATCTACTCCATCAGCAAATCCTAATGGCTCTCCCTTTCAAAGTATATCCAGAATCCAACATTTCTCACCATCTCCACCACCCACGGTGGTTCAAGCCACTATTATCTTTTGCCTAGAAGCAAACTGACTTGTGAGACTTTTGCCTAATGACAACCTAGGGACTGTTTAGGGGTTGTTGCCCATTCAGGGCTGGTCCCACCTCCAGCTGCACCTGCATCCTTGCCTATATTCAAGGCACAGTGGCCAGCCTAAGAAGTGGCACTGAGTCACCCTGAAAGGCATTCACTGTGGTCAGCACTGTTGATTAAGGTGGGGACATGTGAGAAACACTATGAAAAGGATGTCTGTGAAAGCAGATTACAGTAATGTCTGGGGCTTGCCCACCTGAGTTATTTAGTCACTTTCTTGTGAACTTAGACTCCTGTTCTTCTGAGGGCAGAGTGGTCACCTCACTCCTACTCAGGCGTTCTCTCAATTTCTCGACTGTAGTAGTGTATGTGAGCCATAGGCCTCGCTCTCAGCCTGCCCTGGATGCGGGGCTGCTTCCTCTGCTACCCCGCCATGGGAAGCAAGCTATCCTCTTGATAAATTCCCTACCCTGAGAAGACAGTCCAGAGCTTGGAAATGAATTTTATTTCTCAGCTCCCTCCTCTGACCCACATCAGCATCAAGGGCCTGGCTATGGTGGTGCGGGTGGGGGTGAGAGGTGTCACGTCACAGGCCTGAAAAGGACCCTTGGAGGCTCCCAAACATCTGGAACATTGGGTCAATCCCTGACTCCTCCAGCAAAAGAAGGGTTACTTTCAAACAAACAAACAAGCAAGAAAACAAACAAACGACTGTGGCCACATTACGACTATTTCTGATAGAAATAAGAACAGGAAAAGCCTAGTTTCCCCATTCCCACCCCATTCTGCCTGCTACCAATGAAGAAACCCCTGCTTCCCTGTGTTCTTATCTACCCCATACATGCCTTGACTGAGAGATGATCACAGAGGCCAAGCCAGAGACAGCTGCAGGCTCAGGGAGGAAGGTTCCCTTAAAGGCCACAGAGGACTCCACTCTTGCCCTTTCCATTTAGGAAAATGCCACCAGCTGGCAAATGAGATGTATGACTGTCCCCGTGGCTCTGGGAGCAGGGCTCAGGGGGCAGCTCTCCTTAGCCCTCAGCCTGGCAGTGCTCCACCGATTCCAGGAGCAGGAATGCTCCTCAGACGCACCCAGGTGAGCCCAGGAGCTAAGATGAGACAACCCAAGAGTTTGGGAGAAGGGGCTAACTAGGCAAAATCCCCACAGAAGGGTGGGTTGCATCTAATTCTGCCTCCCTGAGTGAAGCCTGGGGATCCAGGTGTGAACACCACACAACCCCATCTTTCTAACGGGCAAGGAGCTCTGAGCCCTGCATGATTTCCTGAAAGTGCTTTATGAAATACCTCTATTAACAGATTCCTTCAGCTTAAGACTTTCTCTTTTCTTAAAACGAAAATGCCCCAGAAAGACTGGGCCCTTATAGTTACTGATATCACAGAGTACGGGGGTCTTCCCTTGAGTGGATTTTCTGGGAGCTACTCTTTACCCATACCCCTTCATTGGTATGTTAAGGAATTTCTTGTCCAAACTAAATCTCCAGGTGAAGACAAAACACTCAAGATGGTTATGTACATCTTGGAATGGGGCTGTGAGGCTCCACAAAGAAGTCAGACGCAGAGAGGACCCAGCTTCAATGCTCAGGGCCTCACCTACAGAGGCAGGGCTTCTCCACCGGACGGCCCACCTTTGTCGGCCTGCTGCAGTGCAGGAGCCAGGAGCTGGGGGCAGGGATCGCTTTGGTGACTAACAACCTAATAATGGAAAATTACAACTTCCTGAGCAGGGTCTATCAGAGATGCCCGCAAAACTCTTTATGATGTGGCCAAAAATTCCTCCTGCCACCACAGGCCTTGAAAATAGGTCAAAGATACTTTCAGTGGAACTCTCAAGCAGGGCTTACCTCACACCATCTAAGTCTATGTTATTAGTCTGCAATCCCTGGCGATTTTGTGAGAATGCTCTCCTCCTCTCTGGATCTGAGCCCAGCCTTAGTGCTGGTCACCTGTCCTGCCCTACTTGGTCCTCTTCAGGGGACTGATAGGCTATGGAGGCCAAAGAAAAGGCTGCCTGTTTGGCTCTGGAAACGTCTGTCTATAGCCTCTCTTGGGCAGTAGCGCCTCCTCTTATATACCAACTAAGACCTAAAGGCCTAGCCTCAGCTCTCAGGCTACACCTCACCCCATAGCAGGACAAGGGGTAGATTAAACCCTGGCAGAGACTTCAATTATATTTTCCCCAGCTTTTGAGAGACCCCCAGGCTTATGACAGGGGCTCGTGGCTGGCCGCCACCAGGATCAGACACATAGAGCTCCTTCCCTGAACGATGGGCCCCCCACTGGCAATATGCTGCACGGGCTAGCACCTAGCCTGGCTCTGACTGCCACTATACCGCATAGCCCTGGGCCGTCGCCCTTAGCAGAGCAAGACCTGATTTCTTCTCTGAGAATGGGGTGGCATTCTCTGCTGCAGGGATTGCTGTGGAAGTCCTAGAGGAAGGGACAGCAGATGAGAATGGGCTTTGTAGACCTTTGTGGAGGCGAGCAGAGACCACCCATCTTCCATTTTCTCTGTTTAGGTCTTGACAGACAGAAACCATTTAGCTCTGAGGGGGCCCACCAGTGGGGTTTCAGCTCTAGGAGGACAGGACTCTCTGAAAGTTCTGTGCTAATTCCTCTGTGTGTGTGTGTGTGTGCATGTGTATGTGTGTGTGTATGTGTCTGCTGCTACCAGGAGGAATCCTAACCTCCAGGGCTGAAGCAATGATGTAATCGCTAGTTTGGCCATACTGGGTCCCTTGTAAAGAGGCTCAGGAAGTGGATGGCCCAGAGAGGACTCCCCATTTAAGTGCCTGCTCTCCAAGATGACACTTCTCTTGGGCCAGAAGCCTCAAGTCATCTCTGACCCAGGCCTTAGCCTGGGTGGGAGTGGATGGCCCTGTTCTGACAGGACCCGTGGAGCCTGCAGGCCATCCCAGCCAGGGATAACAGGCCCTGGGTCAGCCTGGCCCAGAGCCAGCCTGTGCTGAATCACAAGAAACTGCCTGGAGCTTGAGAACAGAAACAATGACTCAGGCAGCCTGGAATCCAGGGAAAACCAGCCCTGATTTTCTACCCGAGAGACTACCCAGCTGGACATGAGCTCACCCAGCTAGACAGTGACAATGATAGTAGTAGGATACTGTCAGTCCCTTATAGATGAGAGAAGCAGGGGGCTGAACCTGGAGCATGAAACCTCCCCTGAAACATTCTTTGAAAACCCCATATCAACTCTCTAAAATTAGCTTTCAGCATCTAAATCACTTCCTGTTATGGAAACCACAGATCTGATGCTTCAGTCATCACCCTGCCAGCCTCTAGGGGGTGGAGGCAAATGACATAGGGGTGTTGCTACAGAAAAATATGACGATCCCAAAACACACAGCAGTCAGGAGCCCCTCTCCCCCTGCTACAGAAAAGAAGCTAAACAGGGCCCCATAAACCTGCTGCTGCAGGGACCTGGACCAGAGTGAGCACACATGCTCACTTAAGCACGCACACATATATATCCCTGCATACACACTTACACACACAGGCCGGAGCCCTCTTCTTTGCGGCACAGAGACTATCATATGTTCATCCCAAGCACACCTCCAAGAGGCCCCTTTCAAGCCTGAGACTCACCAAGAGAAGAAGGTGGGTAATGGGCCCACTTGGATCACCTGCAGCCCTGCCTCGACTTCTCTGGTGGGCCCTGGCTACTTTATGCCTCATGGGCTGTGAGCAAGGTTAGCCTAGTGCCTTACTCATTGCTTCAGCCAACACTTTATCCTAGCACTACCAGGAAGCATCCTTAATAAGATCAAGGATTATACTAGAAATCTATAGCAAATACAATTACCGCCCCCCTTTTTTTTTATTATGTTCAGTTAGCCACCATATAGTACATCATTAGTTTTTGATGTAGTGTTCAGTGATTCAACAGCCGTGTATAACACCCAGGGCTTTAATAGAAAAACATTAGAAGAAATCCCATTAAAGGCAGTAATAAGACAACAATACCCATTATCCATGCTACTCTTCAATATTGTACTTAAGTCCTATCCAGTGCATTAAGATAAGAAATACAGATACGAGTATTTTAAAAAAACAAACGTTATTTTTAAATAAATGAGGATGATGGTTATTACTGCTTGCTTCATATTAAATGCTTTGTGTATCTTAACTCATTTAATCCTAACAACCATTTTATGAGGAAGGTATTAGTATCAAACCCATTTTTACAGATGAGGAAACTAAATAATAGTGATGTTGAGGTACTTGGCTAGTAAATGGCAGAGCCAGATTTAAGCCCAGGCAGTCTGACTTGAGTCTCTGTGCTCTTAATCACTGTCTTCTATTACCTCTTTATGATGTGAGACTCTACACAGAAAACCCAGGAGTTGAATGATATGGCCAGATATAAGATCAACAAACAAAAAGCAGCTTGCCCAAATACTACAAAGTCAATTTTCCTCCAATTATAAATTCTATCCCAATTCTATCAAAATCAAAATTCCTACAGAATGTCTCATGGATCCTGACAGATTGATTCTAAAAATCAGATGGAAGAATATTTAAGATCATTTTGAAGGACGATGGTGGTGGATTTGTCCTCTATAATATCAAATATGTTAATAAAACAAGAGGAATTAAAACAGGGTGGTACGGGTACATAAATAAATATGTACCCGTATTCTGTCCAGAAACATACCCACATATTCATGGGATTTATGGAGAAAGATAAAGTCGAGATTCAGGGGTAGGTAATAATGCGGACCTGGACTCTCTTCAAGGTTGCTTTTGTTTTGGTTTACTCTTGAAGTAGTTAATAATTAGGAGTACAAAGGATACTCAGAAGATAATGATGCATGGAGGAGGGGGATGGCTCCCCATTGCCTTTCTTGCTTTCTCACAAAGGCATCCGCCAAGTTCAATGGTCTTGGCAGCCTGCACAAAAATTAGATGTCCGTCAGGTGAGGAGAGCCCAGAAGAGTATTCAGTGCCTTTTACAATCCCACCTAACAAATAAAGCAATAACTCCGCTCTTCAGTAAACCACATCATATAGGCCTAATATGTTTATTCTAGGCCTTGAAAATTCTTGTTGCCAGTATTTTGGGCAATCTATCCTTATCTAGCTGCAGAGACTCGAAGTTTTCTGTTCATGTTTACTCTGGGTCTTTCAGTCAGCAGGCCTGAGTCTACCACAAGTGGTATTTCATAGCGGTGTGAAACAGATGAATCTTTCAATGAACAGTATTCAGACAAATGTTATTAAATTGGTTAGGAATACTAACCAATTTTAAGTAAAAAATTTTTTTAATTTAATTTAATTTAAAAATTTGTTAAAGATTTTATTTATTTGAGAGAGAGAGATAGCAAGACAGAGTGAGAGAGAGCACAAGAGGAAGGGAGAAACAGACCCCCCCTGAGGAAGGAGCCCGTCGCGGGGCTCAATCCCAGGATCCCAGGATCATGACCTGAGTTGAAGGCAGACGCTTAACTGACTGAGCCACCCAGGCGTCACTTAAGTAAAAGATTTTAAGTAATAGTTTTAAGTAAAAGAAAACTCAACTTGAACTGGCTTAAACAATAAATAAAATGCCTTGGCTCATGTACAAGAAATGTCCAGAGGCAGACTGGATTTCAGAACAAGAGAGATCCAGTAAATCCATGATATCAGCAAGAACCTGATTTCTTTTGCTCTCTCTTCCTTGCCTTCCACTGCACTGGTTCATCCTAAGACTAGCTTCCTATGTGGAAGTAAGAGGATTGTCAGAGGCAACTGAGCCAAGAGTACAAAGAAAGTCTCTTTCTCAGAAACTCATAGCAAACATTATTTCATGTATCACTGGCCCCCAAAGTGTCATTTACCCATTTGAATCATTCATGCCCTGTAGCCAGGATGGGATGCATTGACTGGCTTAAGCCAAGTAGCATCCATTTTAAGAGGTGAGGGTAAGAGCAATTCCATACATACCACCCAACTAGGAAATTCAGAATACTGTTAGCAAGGGAGGAGGGAAGAATTAATACTGGGGAGACAATCAACAAAGCTTCCACACAGTTATCACTTCAGAGGAAAAAATAAAGCTAGGACCTACTTCATACTATTCACAAAAATAAATTCAGACGTATTAAAGCCCTAAATATAAGGAATAAACAGTAGAAAAATATGGATAATGTGTTTATGACCTTGGAGGGAGAAGAAGTCTTTTTAATTAAGACACACAAAAAAGGTTATTTTACAGATTGATCATTTTACTCCAACAAAATGAAATAGTTTAATATAATTAAAAGATAGAATAAAATAAACAATAAGTGAGACACTAGGGAAAAAAAACATTTGTAACACTTCTAAGAGACAAAGAATTAATATTCAGAGTATATCAAGAGTATCAAAAAGTTAACAAATAATATCTTAACTACTTAACAGAAAAAGGATATGAACACATAATTGACATTAAGAATAAACAAAAATGCCCAATAAATAAATAAAAAGATGTTTAGCATCTCTAAGGAAGTTGAAAAATGCAAAAGTCAGAAATTCTGTATGCAACATTTGATAACATCAAGACAATGGTTTCAACAGGCTGTTAGTGGATATGTAATGTTAGTGGCTGTTAGTGGGTACAACTATTCTCTAGAGATCAAGTTGACAGACTCTACTAAATATAAATATACATACCCTATGAGTCTGTGGTTTCTTATGGTGTATCTAAGCAAGAAAGATGCTTGCTTATGTGCTTAATGAAGCATACACAAGAATACTCATTGCAGCCTATTTGTTGAGGTGAAATCTGGGAGACACATAAAATGTCCATCAAGCAGAGATGAATGAATAAACTGAGGTGTGTTCATGCTAGAGAACATTGTGCAGCAATTCCAAAATGCACATGATCTCTTTGAATCAACATGGAGAGATCTCTAACAGATGTCACTGACTAACAATTGTAGGGTGACAGGTATAGTACATCATTTATGAGAAAGAAAGAAAGGAAGGGAGGGAGGGAGGGAAAACCACAGAACAATCCTTTTATCTATAGATATATAGGATCAGTAAGGAAATGTACAGAAAAAAACTGGGAGGATACATACCTTGCTGGAAACTGTAGTTACTGAGACAGGGAATGGGATCAGGCGAAGCAGTTTATTTAGCTTTATGATTATAGAATCATAAGGCTAAATAACTTTCCTTTTTTTAGAGGAAGAGAACATGGTACAAGAAGATAGTGTATTCATGCAAAATTTGATTAAATAAAAACAAAGTGGTTTTTTATAAAATGATTAGGAGTTGGCCAAGGACACATGAAAGTTTGGAGCCTGCTCCCTCTGCTGGGGGTCCTGTGGACCAAGGGTGACTTGATTCTAGATGTCTCTGCCTAGGCCTCAACCGTCATGCTTATGAATCTCCCTGACTCCTGAACATGGAGGTATGGGCCAGCTCTCTTCCTCCGCACAGCCGAATGCCCACAGTAGGGTACAGGGGGCAGGCCCAAGGTACTGGATAGCCAGGGGCCCAGATGATAAGGGCTCCTCTGTTCAAAGAAGTTCAGAGACAGGAAGGAGGGAAGGCCATGGAAGGTACCAGCTTCAGAGTCTGTGTCCCTCTCCCTATGTCTTCACTCTGCCTCTCAGTAGTACTCTTACCTTTAAGGCACTTTGCCTAGACTTTGAGAGACTGCCCCTCTCAGCTCACTTTGAGTCCAGCGCAGTGGCTGGAAGAAGGGCAGAGTGAGGGATAGAAGAACGGTCCAGGATAGCATCAGGGTCAGAAAAAGAGGTGAGTAGATATCAAAACAGAATCGAAGCTGGAAAGGGCCAGGAGCAGAGGCAGGAGTCTGCATCAGGAGCAAAGGTTCTTTTAATATCCATGGGTAAGAGTGGCAGATGAAGCCATTACCTACCTTTTACCAACATGGAGGGAAAAACTTTTACCCGCAAGGGTAGTAATTGTAATTCCCACTTCAGTTAAACAAGTAAGAGAGGAAAGAGGCTGCCCACCAAGACAGGACAAAGAAAGTCATTGTTTCCACTGGAGAGGTACAAACGGAGCTCAAGGCAGAGGGCAGAGCCGTCCCAAGGCATGATCCAAAGGCTTGGGTCAAGATGGCTAGAGGTGCTAATAACACATCTGCAGGAAATGGAATCCTGGGGGTGGTGTGGTAAAGGAAAAAACCCTCTGGTTTTAATAGATCCACTCCTAAGGTTACCCAAAAAGTTCAGACTGAAGCATTGCCCTTACGTCCCTCCACCCACTCTACAATGACTTCAGAGAAGAGTTGTGGGAACTAAAGCACTCCATCCCAAGAACAAGAAGGACTTCCTTTGAGGTTAAGGTGTGAAATGACAAAGCCTACAGCATGTAAGGTCATCCCAACACTAAGGCTTGCTGCCTCTGCGTCCAGAGCCTCAGCACAGATGGGGGAGAAGATGAACACTTCGTCAGGTTCTAAATGAATAGATAAGAAAAGCTTCTGTTGCATCCTTTTAGAGCTGAATGGCGTGCCATTGAAGGAGAGTGGTTCAGAAATGGGTTTATTTTCCTATTTCTGAAAGGCTCAAAGGGCATAATTTGAAAGGGGGAGTACTTCTTTGTATAATAGCATGAGGTATTAATTTTATTGTGGGTAATTATACAGGAATTTCAAAAATGTTTCTCTTCTTCCTTGTGGGTTTATAATATCCAGTCTGTAAGAATATTATAATGGGTGACTGTGTGTATGTGTGTATGTGTGTGTCTAATAATAGCTACCAGATGGACAACTGGAATAATGAAGAGGTGTATCTACTTTCACACAGTGGCAGTGAAGAACTTGAACTAGCCTTGGAGAACCTACATCCATGTGGACAGTCCTGCTGGAATGTGGCAGTATTATTCTCGACCAGCAGTTCCAATGGAACAGTGTGTAGTGATGAGAGTGTGATATACCTACATTGTCCAATATAGGAGCCATTAGTCACATGTAGTTATTGAGCACTTGAAATATGGTTAAGGCAACTGAGGACTTTTCATTTTATTTAATTTTAATTAATTAGTCATATTTAATTAAATAGCCATATATAGTTAAGTTTGTCCCATTTGTTTGGGGCAGTTTGCCAAAGGGTAGGAGAATATGCATAATGGAGGTTGATAACAGAAAACAGTACTAAATACTTGAGAAACACACGACAGATGAGGCCAAGAGCAAGCACCAAGGCAGCATAAAACACCTCTGGCACCTCAAATCTTCTCAAGCATCTGCTGCACACACAAAAACCTCATATATGTGAGGAAAGGGGGTATATTAGTGAAATGGACTGATGCGGAATAAGTATAGTAAATTCAGAATGGAAGAAGAGTGTAATCCTGACGATATATGGGTGATACCTTTGTCTCCATTTCCGTTAGTGAGATGCCCCACTTTGGCGACTGGCCAAAGGAAGAAGGTTGGACAGTGGTGGGGGCTGGACTTCCCTATCTTTCATAGGCAGTGACTCAGGAGGCAGAGTGATGGGTTGAGGGAGGCCTCAACTTTCTAACCTTTCAGCTATATGAAGATCTCTTGGGCCCTTTCTGGCAAGGTGGTGCTTTATCTAAGGCAAAAAATATTAGGAGCTCAGACAATCAGTGAGTCTGATACCGCTTCTCTCTATCCATCCCCAAGGCATGGAGTGACAATATAATCTTCCTACCATGTGCTATTTCTGTTCTGAAGGCCAATTCTCATAAGCTATCTGATAAGAACATGACATCTATCCTGTACGCCCCTAGGTCAGAGTTCAGGATGCAAAACTCCCCTTTGGAAAATTCTACAGCCTCTGCTATATCCCAGGGCCCAAATTGCAGTAGCTAGTAGGAGGTAAAATGTGTACTGTGACCTTGTTCCTGCTTTGGGGATGGTAGTAATCAGAAGCCACTCCAGGGAATATCTCAGAAAACTGATCACGGTTGGGGCAAGAGAAGAAATAGAGAAGAGACAGGTGAGAAGAAAGAAAAGCACAAAAAGAGGTATCTTATATCCTATCAATCTCTCACCAATGGAAACAGACTGAAGGAGCTTCCTTTTGAAACAGTTCTAACCATTTCTTCCTGGCTCAAAGGCCTCCAGTACCTTCCTGAAGCCACAAGGTAGAAGCCAAAATCCTACGCTTAGCAATCAAGGCCCAAGCTCACCGGGCTAGGGCCTACCTACTCTATACCCCGCATGCCTTGTTCGTCCCAGAGAAACTGAACCTTTAACTTCTCCCACATACATATGCTGATTTGGGCCTCTATATCATCTTTATATCAGCTACTCCCACCACCTAGTCCACCCTAACCACATCCTTCCTTTTTCCAACCACTTCTTTAAGACCCAGTTAATATTGTCCCCTTCTGGAAGAATTCCCCAACTAACCAATTCAGAGGGAGTTCTCCCTTCTTTTAGCACATCTAGATTTCTTGAGAAATGTCTTCCTTTATTAATTAACTCTTCAAATGGCTAAAATCCCTACTAGCTGGAGCCCACTGCAGGAATGAAATGTGACTTTTTCATCTGTCTCTTTTCCACAGCATCCAGCACAGAGTGAGGAATTCAGCAGTCATTCAGTATGCTTTGGTTCACTTCAACAAACATATTCTGAGGACTAATTCTGTGCCAGGAACCATGCTACATGTTCCAGCCAGAGTTGATATAGATAACGAACAGGTGGCTCTAGTTTATTAGTACAGTTACCCCATCTTCAGACATAGCTGGAAGAGTCCCTAACTCCACTGACTCTCCAAGCCTGGAAGAGTTTTCCTTTGATGAAAGTGACTATTCCCTGTATCGGACCTGACTCTTCCCTTTATCACAACCTCACTCCCCATACTGCTCTTGAATATCTCAGAAACCTGAAAGCATTCAAGGAGCTTAGATACAATCTATGGTCAAATCCACTTCAGCTTCTAGTACTAAGCAAACTCAGGCCTCCCTCTGTAATGATAAGCAAACAAATAAATTAAAATGTGAGGCAAACAAATTTAGCAGTTCAAAAAAGTGCTCCAACCTGAGGAATAATTTTTCCAACGTAATCTCAAAGGACACTTTGTCAAGAGGAACAATATAATCAGGAGAAAAAAAAAAAAAACCAACAATGTGTGGAGAAAAAAAAATGTGATTGCAGAACTACACACACTAAATCCCAGTAGAAGTAGTGAACAGAACATTATATACCACAGAACACAGAACCAGTGAATTAGTGACAAACTTGAAAGAAATTCTAAGATACTGAAGGAAAAACAGAAAAAGAAGAAAATAAAAAGATCCACAAGGAAACTCCAGACCAGGAAAAGTAAATACAAAAGAAGTTTTAGAAGGAGAAAACGGATTAGATGAAGACTTAACGATCAAAGCAACAGCTGAAGAGAACTGCGCTGACACGTGTAGGGTCACAGATGCCAGGGATACAGCCGCCAACAACTCATACAAGGCACCCGCTCTCACTGAGGGCACAAATAATTAATCAAGACTAATTCAGTTGTTAGTAAATGCCTTAAAGAAAAAGTAAAACAACAGAGGAGAGTGACAGAGTGACAGAATGGCTACTTTAGATTGGGTGGTCAGAAAAAAATTCTCTGACAAACACACTTAATCGTAAATGAAAAGAAGGCATTAGTTGCAAGAAGTCTTCTGGGTAGAATGCCCAGTGCAAAAGCCCCAAGGTTTGTAAAAGTATGGCATGGTTAAGGGTAAGAAATAAGGCCAGTATAACGACAGCACAATGAGCAAAGCAGAGAGTGGTATGAGGGGAGTTTGGAGAGGTAGGCTGGGGGTAGATTGTGTAATATAAGGCATGGTAAGAAGTATAAATATGAGAGAAGCCATGGGAGAGTTTTCTGCTGGAAAAGGATCACTTTGGCTGCAGAGTGGTGAATGGATTTAGTAAGGTAAAAGCAGAAACAAGGAGACCAATTAGGATCCTATTTCATTAGTCTAGGAAAAGGATGACAGTAAACTTGGACTTGAGTTTCTGCAGTGGATATGGACATAGCAGATGGATTAAAAATAAATAGATGGGCAAAGATACATAAAGCAAGAAAAAAATCAGAAGAGGTAATAGGAAAAAAAGGCTAAATAAAATCAAAGGATTATTTTGTTATGATATTCCAAAATAAAGACATTTATAAACATTTCTGGAATGAATAACAGCTTACAAAATAAGTAAAACAACCAGGAAGAAAGAGCAGTAATTCAAGAAAAAAATCGTAAAATCATTATAACGGTTAGCTTTAAAATACTTATTTTAATCTTTAACACATTAAGTAGACAACTAAGATACAGAGAATCTATTATTAATAATTAATAAACTTGGCTTAATAGAGATATTAAACACTATATCTCATAAATATTGAATATACATTCTGATCAAAAAGTCATATGAACAACTTTACCATATTTCTCAAAGTGAAAATTTAATTGCCCATATTCTTCAACTACAATATTAAAACAATAGAAATAAAGATCAAAAGATTAAATAAAAATCTCAACCACCTTGAAATTTTTTTAAAAAGTCACTATCTAAGTAAATGTAAGCCAAAAAGGAAATAAAAACTGCAAATAAAAGGGAAATATCAACTATCATGCTACATATTAAATGTAGCATGGATGGATGAAGAAAAAAAAGTCCTTAAAACATGAAGAAAATTCCAGGATGTAGAAATCTGGGAATAGTATTGCTCATACCCTAACAACAATGACAACAACAACAATAGCTGGATGAACTACAAACTATAACTTTTCCTGAACCCATTAGAGATTTGAGATCATAGGACAATCAAAAAGCCTTAAGTCTAGGGAAAGACAGGTGCCACCAATGAGAGATGGAATGAGCAAAGTACAAAAGGAAGCAGAGCACAGAAGGAAGAAACACTGGACATCATAGAAGCAGGTAAGAAATATTCTCATATAATTTTTGAACAAACTACTAAAGGCAAAGCATGGGTAATGTGACAATATGGGATTCTAGGGAGTCACAGACACAAGGGAAATTCACACCTCTCACATACTCTTCTCCACAGACCTCCACTGGATGCTCACAAGAAAGACTGGCCCTCTGGCTTTCTCAGTGATCCTGACCTGCATCTCATGACAGTCAAACTCTTCCTTGTATCTTTGGTGGGTCTTGGTCCATTACTGTATCCCCCCAAAAGTGGTACTTCTAAAGATCTGGAGCCAGATCATTTCCTGACCCTCGCCAAAAGCAATGGACTTTGTAGCCTAAGACTGAGGCTGCACCAAAACAACATAGGGTTCTCACTGGTCCCCACCGCTAAGTGAGCAACAGAAGATTATGGCCAAGGAGGAGCAAGAGTACACTGAGAAAAATCCCTCTGAGATGCAAGTGTACTGGGAAGTCTCAAAGCTGCAGGTGGAGTAGGATTGTTTAAAAAAAAAAAAAGTGGGGGGTTGGGGGCACCACTTGGCGCCTGGGTGGCTCAGTTGGTTAAGCGTCTGGCTCTTCAGCTCAGGTCATGATCTCAGGGTCCTGGGATGGAGCCTCACTCCCCCGCCTCCTGCGTCAGGCTCCAGCTCAGCAGGGAGTCTGCTTCTCTTGCTTCTCTCTCTCTCCCTCTCCCTCTGACCCTCCCCCCCCGTTTTCATGCTCTCTCTCTCAAATAATTAATTAAAAAAAAAAACTCTGGAAACTCAGCCCCTATCCTAAGCAAAATGTTTTGAAGCTGAAGGTACACTAAAAGCAAACATAAGAACAAAAAAGATCTCAAACCCCGGTTCACAAACTAAACTCATTCAATGCCCCATATTAATAGTTTAGGAGAAGAACTGTGCACACTTCCAGAAAAATACCATATTTACATCATGATTTTACATACACATGATTATTGCATACACATGAGGTAAGTATGCAATAAAAATACAAGACAGGGGCACCTGGGTGGTTCAGTCAGTTGGGCGTCTGCCTTCAGCTCGGATCATGATCCTGGCGTCCTGGGATCAGCCCCACATCGGGCTCCCCACTCAGCAGGAGTCAGTTTCTCCCTCTGACCCTCCCCTTTGCCCATGCTCTCTTTCTCAAATGAATAAAAACAAAAAAACAAACAACAACAAAAAAAAAACTACAAGACAGATTTAAAAAACAAGAAAATAAAGTGCTGTTGAGTGACAAAGCAATTATCTGAAACACAATCAGGGAAAACTGAGATACTAGAATGATCTGACAGGGAATTTAATATATCTGTGATAAGTAAGTTAAAGGTCTGAGTGAAAAAAAATGAACGACAGGTATGAACAGATGGGGAATTTCAGCAGAAATATGGAAATTATAAAAAAGAATTAAATGGAAATTCTAGAAATAAAAGAAATGTAGTAAGAGAGCTAAAGAATGACTTTGAAAGGCTCAATGCAGACTCAACACAGCCAAGGAAATAATTAGGGAACTTGAAGATAGGGCAACACAAATTATGCAAACTGAAACACAAAAAGAAAAAAAATGCACAAAAAATCCCTCAAACAAAAAAACAAAACCCAGAGCAGAGTATCCAGGAGCTGTGAGACAATATTAAATGGTATACCATATGTGTAATTAGGGTCCCAGAAGAAGGAAACAGAGTTGAAGAAAAAGAAGAAGAATTTAGAGTCTTTAGTATATTAATCATTGTTTTAAATTTATGGTCTGATAACACCAGCATCCCTGCCATATCTAGTCTGTTCTGATGCTTGCTCTGTCTCTTCAAACTGTGGGGTTTTTTGGTTTTTTTCCTTTTAGTATGGTTTATAATCTCTTGTTGAAAGGAAGACATGATGCACTCAGTAAAACAAACTGTGGTGAGTAGGCCTTAGTAAGTAGTGGTAAGGTGTGGAGAGAGAAGAAGTGTTTTACAGTCCCATGATTAGGTCTCAGTCTTTTGATAAGCCTGTGCCTATGGACTGTCAACTTCGATTTCTCAAGTTTCCCCCCAACCCCTTTAGTGGGGAGAGGATGGCTAAAGGGGACTGGAGTTGGTATTTCCCTTCACCACATGGAAGGCAAGAGTGAACTAGAATTGGGTAATTTCCCTCCCTCAGGATGATTAGGCTCTGATAAAACCCTAGCAGATTATGTTCTAATAAAATAATTTCTCCTGGAGGCAGGCCTTGTTTAGAACAGAATGCACTGGCATAATGCAAAATGGTTTCTTTTCTCTATCCCTGTTGAGAAGCTTTTTCTATGATTTTCACTGTGAGAACCTGGTAGATTTTCTGGGGTAAAACTCAGAAAAGCATGAGAGCCTTCTAATAACTAGGATCCCCCTGGAGTTTTGATTTCTTAAGTTTGTCCACACTGAACCTCCAGCAGTTTGTTAATCAGAGTTTAGGGCTTTTCTATGCCAGTACTCATTCCAATGGAGGTTGGTTTCTGCTCCAATAAGTTGTGATTCTATCTACATATATGTCTCCAATTTAAGGGACAGAGGTTTGTCCTGTGACCTCACTTCTCAGATAGATCTAAAAGAGTTGTTGATTTTTCAGTTTGTTCAGCTTTTTTACTTGTTGCTAGGATGGAATACCAACTTCTAAGCTCCTTACATGATGGACTAGAAACCAGAAGTGTGAAATATCTTTTCAGATAAATAAAAGCTAATCATTCACTACCCACAGATCTGCCCAACAGAAATTTGGATCTACACAAAGAAAGAAAGGTGTCTAGGAAAGGATAAATGAAGACAAACATAAAATATATTTTTCACATTTTTTATCACCTAAAAGATAATTGACTGTCTAAAGCAAAAATAGTAGCAAAGTATTATGGAATTATAGCATTTGATAAAGAAAATTCATGACAACTATAGCACAAAATTAGGAGGCAGAAATTGGGGGTATTATTACAGGGTTCTTTTTTTTAAGATTTTATTTATTTCTTGACACACAGAGAGAGAGAGAGAGAGAGCACAAGCAGGGGAAGCAGCAGAGGGAGAGGCAGAAGCAGGCTCCCCGCTGAGCAGGAAGCCTGTTGCGGGGCTCAATCCCAGGACCCTGGGATCATGCCTGAGCCAAAGGCAGATGCTTAACCGACTGAGCCACCCTGACATCCCACAAAGTTGTTAACCTATACATGAAATAGTATAATATTAATGCAAAGATGACTGTGATTAATAAAAGACTATATTATAAACTCTAAGACAACCACTAAAATTTGTTTGAAAGAGGTACAAATAATGCCAATAATGGAGATAAAATGGAATTATAAAAAATAATCAATCGAAAAGCAGGCAGAAAAAGAGGAAACAGGGAACAAAGAACAGATGGAACAAGTGGGAATCAACTAGAAAAATGATAGCTGTTAATCCAATTATATCATAATCATATTAAATATAAATGGTCTAAACACACAAAATAAATGGCAGAGATTAAAAATTGGGTGAAAAAGCAAGACAATTATATGCTATATACAAGAAACCCACATTAAATGTAAAGATAGGTTAAAAGTAAAATGATGTCAAAAGAATTAAAGACAAGCCCCAAACTGGGAAAAAACGTTTGCAAAATACATATTTGACAAAAGACTGTTATCCAAAATATACAAAGAACTCTTAAAACTAAAAATAAGAAAACAAGCCAATGAAAAAAAGGGCAAGGTATCTGGATACTTCATCAAATAAGACAGAACTAAGTATATCAAAAGATGCTCAACATCACATGCCATTAAGGAATTGCAAATTAAAACAACGACATACTACTACACACCTATTAGAATGCTGAGAAACCAAAACACCAACAACACCAAATGCACAGTGAGAATATGGAGCAAAGGAATTCACATTCATTGCTGGTGGAAGTGAGAAGGGCAGTCACTCTGGAATATAGTTTGGCAGTCCTTACAAAGTTTCTTACATAGTTTTACCATATGATCCAGAATTGTGTTCCTTGGCATTTACCCAAATGAGCTGAAAACTTATGTCCACACAAAAACCTGCACACAGATGTTTATAGCAGTTTTACTCATAATTGCCAAAACCTAGAAACACCTAAGATGTCCTTCAGTAGGTGAATGTACAAACAACCAATGTACTTCTATATAATATTATTCATCAAAATAAATAAATTATCTATCAAGCCATGAAAAGACACAGAAGAATCTTAAATGTATGTTGCTATAGGAAAGAGGCCAATCTGAAAAGGCTACATACTGTATGACTCCAACTACACGACATTCTGGAAAAGACAAAACTATGGAGATAGTATAAAGATCAATGGTGGCCAGGAGTTCAAGGAGAGAGGATGAATGAATGGATAGGTAAGGTACAAGGCATTTTTAGGGCTGTGAAACTATTCAGCATGATACAGGGTAGGTGGATACATGTCATTATTTATCTGTCAAAATCCAAAGAACTGTGTAAGACAAAGAGCAAACTCTATTGTAAACTATGGGTATTAATTAATAATAATATAATCAATATTTGCTCATGAACTATAATAAATATATCACATTAATGCAAGATGTTAATAATAGTAGAAACTGTATAGGGGTAGGAAAAAATGAAAATGGGAAAACTCTGTACTTTCTTTTTTTTTAAGTTTTATTTATTTAAGTATCTCTATACTCCATATGAAGCTCGAACTCACAACCCTGAGATCAAGAGTTGCATGTTCTTCCACATGAAGCAGCCAGGTGCCCCAAAACTCTATACTGTCTACTCAGTTTTTCTTTAAACCTAAAACTTCTCTAAAAATTAAGTCTATTAATTTAAAAGTAAAATGATGGAAAATTATATACAATTAAAACACAAAGCAAAAGAAAGCTAGAGTGGCCATATTAATATCACTGTGGCATTAATAATATTAATATCTATTAATAAAATAGACTTCAGAACAAGAAATATTACCAGGTGTAAGAAAGACATGATAAAAAAGGGGTAAATTAACCAAGAGGACATAACAATCCTAATTGTGTACACACCTAACAAAGAGTTTCAAAACACATGAAGCAAAAACTAACAGAACTGAGTAGAATTCACAGATCCACAATTATAGTTAGATTTCAACCCTCTTCAGTAAGAGAGAGAACAAACAGAAAATAAGTAAGGATACAGAAAACTTTAACACCACCAACCGCCTTCACATTTACAGTCTGCTCAACCCAACAACAAAATTCACATTTTTTTCAAGTGCACATGAAACATTTACCAGGTATGCCCTATTCTTTGCCATAAAACAATCCTCAACAAATTTAAAACCAAAATCAGGCAAAGTATATTCTCTGACAACAGAATAAAATTAGAAGGAAAAACAGAAAGATTATCTGGAAAATCCCCAAACATTTGGCAATTAAGCAACATGGTTCTAAATAACTCATGAGTCACAGTGGAAGTCATAAAGGAAATCAGAAAATATTTTGAATTGTATTTAAATGAAAAGACACATCAAATGTATGTGATGACCTTGACCAAGTGATCAAAGTTTCCATCACCAGTAATAAGTCACGTTGATATCATGTGCATCTAAAATGATGCAAGAAGGGCACATTCTTCTCCAAAACCCATACCTTCATTCTAATCATAAGGAGACATAAGTTTTAACCTAAGTTAAAGGCCCTTCTATAAAATATCTGACTAGTACTCTTTAAAATTATTAATAGCATAGAAAACAAGAAAGGAATAAATGAATGAGACATGATGACTAAATGTACTCTGGTGTCCTGGATTGGGTATTCGAACAGAAAAAGACATTAGTAGAAAAGCTGGTGAAATCTGAATAAAGTCTTAATCTTATGGTAATAGCAGTGTATCACTATTAATTTCTTAGTTTTGAAAAATATGGTATGTAAGGTTGTTAGTATTAGGGAAAACTGGGTGAAATATATATGTGAACTCTCTGTCCTATCTTTGCAACTGTTTTATAAATCTAAAATTATCCCAATATAAAAAGTTTTATTAAAATTTGTGCATGATACGGCCAAAACAGGGCTTACATGGAAATGTATATCATTAAATGCTTATATTAGAATAGAAGAAACACTTACAGTCAGTATCCTAACCTTCTACCCTAAGAGTATAGAAAAAGAAGAGAAAATTAAATGCAAAGCAAGCTGAAAGAAGGAAAGTATTGGTAAGTGTAGAAATTAATGGAACTGGAAACAGAGAAACAATAGAGAAAAATCCATGAAACCAAAAGTTAATTCATGGAAAAGATCAATGAAACACAAATTTCTAGTCAGAATGTTATTTTTAAGAAAGACATAAGCTACCTGTATCAAGGATGAAAGAAGGCTTATCATTTCAGACCACTGTGGCATTAATAAATTCAACTTGGAGGAAATGGAAAAATTCCTTGGAAGACACAAACCACCAAAAGCTCATTCAAGAAGAACTAAATAGAAGACCATTCAAAATGGGGTGCCTGGGTGGCTCAATCGGGTAAGTGCCTGCCTTCAGCTCAGATCATGATCCTGGGGTCCTGGGATCAAGCCCCACATCTGGCTCCCTGCTCAGTGGGGAGCCTGTTTCTCCCTCTCCCTCTTCTACTCACCCTGCTTGTGCTTTCTCATTCTCTCTCTGTCAAATAAATAAAATCTTAAAAAAAAAAGACTATTCAAAACAAAATAAACCACTCTTTTCTTGAAAGAGGCCTGCACACTAGGCACAACTTAAAAAATAGGGACTAAGAGAGCATTATATTAAATAACTCTTCCCTTAATAATGGCCTGGCCAAAGGACTAAATCTGTAAACAGCACATCATCTTTTTTCCTATGATAATGTAAAAAATAAGTTAAATCTCAAAAAGACATTTTTCACTGTTCTAGATTACAGGATTTTAAACATTTTTATTATATAATACAGCATCACTTAAAATTTTATTTAAAAGCAATTAAGACCTGCTTTAGGATTAAAATGGTCCTTAACTTAGTGGGAACAGTGTGTTTCAGCCTATACCCAAATATTTTCCCCTGTCATGGTTTCTCAAAAAGCATGTCATAGATGGCTTTATATAGGTGGTATCAATGCTGTTTAAAATCATGGAAGACTGAGTTGGGCCTGCTAATACCGGAGAGAAGAAACTTGAAGGCAAGGATGGTTTAACCCCCGACACTGCTAAGTATCAGATAAGAGATGACAGTCAGAGGAGTTTTGTTCTTCTCAGTCACCAAAGTCACAGAACCAGTGGGTCAGGGACCTGCTACCTTAATTTCTCTTTGACCAAAGGTCTCAGCATCAGAAACTTTTCACTACTTAAAAAGCTTGTTGAAGCAACTGATGAAAACTTCTAAGAGAAACACAGAACATCCCTAAATACAGCAATGTCTTATTTACATCCGATGAACTTAGGTTTCCAAAGAGGTGAGGGGAGAGAAAAAGAAATAATTAACCAGAATAATCCTACACTAATCAAAGTGTATTCCAACAAAGAAAACTGGGCACAAATGGGTTCATTGTGGAGTCTACCAAACATTTAAGGAAGAAATACTAGCAATTCTAAACAAACTCTTCTGCAAAATGGAAGAGAAAGAAACATTTCTAACAAATTTTATGAAGTCAGCATTACCCTAATAACACAAACAATTAAAAAACTTACATGGAAAAAAAACTATAGACCAACATTCTCCATGAACATGGATACAAAAATCTGTATCAAAATCCTAAAGGAGAACACAGGCAGCAACCTCTTCGACCTCAGCCGCAGCAACTTCTTCCTAGAGACATCATCAAAGGCAAGGAAGGCCAGGGCAAAAATGAACTACTGGGACTTCATCAAGATAAAAAGCTTTTGCACAGCAAAGGAAACAATCAACAAAACCAAAAGACAACCGACAGAATGGGAGAAGATATTTGCAAATGACATATCAGATAAAGGGCTAGTATCCAAAAGCTATAAAGAACTTATCAAACTCAACACCCAAAGAACAAATAATCCAGTCAAGAAATGGGCAGAAGAGGGGCGCCTGGGTGGCTCAGTCATTAAGCGTCTGCCTTCGGCTCAGATTATGATCCCAGGGTTCTGGGATTGAGCCCCACATCGGGCTCCCTGCTCTGCAGGAAGCCTGCTTCTTCCTCTCCCACTCCCCCTGCTTGTGTTCCCTCTCTCACTGTGTCTCTCTCTCTGTCAAATAAATAAATAAATAAATAAATCTTAAAAAAAAAATGGGCAGAAGACATGAACAGACATTTTTCCAAAGAAGACATCCAAATGGCCAACAGACATATGAAAAAGTGCTCAACATCGCTCGGCATCAGGGAAATCCAAATCAAAACCTCAATGAGATACCACCTCACACCAGTCAGAATGGCTAAAATTAACAAGTCAGGAAACAACAGATGTTGGTGGGGATGCGGAGAAAGGGGAACCCTCCTACACTGTTGGTGGGAATGCAAGCTGGTGCAACCACTCTGGAAAACAGTATGGAGGTTCCTCAAAAAGTTGAAAATAGAGCTACCATATGATCCAGCAATTGCACTACTGGGTATTTACCCCAAAGATACAAATGTAGGGATCCAAAGGGGTACGTGCACCCCGATGTTTATAGCAGCAATGTCCACAATAGCCAAACTGTGGAAAGAGCCAAGATGTTCATTGACAGATGAATGGATAAAGAAGATGTGGTATATATACAATGGAATATTATGCAGCCATCAAAAGGAATGAGATTTTGCCATTTGCAATGACATGATGGAACTGGAGGGTGTTATGCTGAGTGAAATAAGTCAATCAGAGAAAGACATGTATCATATGACCCCACTGATTTGAGGAATTCTTAATCTCAGGAAACAAACTGAGGGTTGCTGGAGTGGGGGGTGGGGTGGGAGGGATGGGGTGGCTGGGTGATAGACATTGGGGAGGATATGTACTATGGTGAGTGCTGTGAATTGTGCAAGACTGTTAAATCACAGATCTGTACCTCTGAAACAAATAATGCAATATATGTTAAGAAAAAAAAAAAGAAGAAGATAGCAGGAGGGGAAGAATGAAGGCGGGGAAATCGGAAGGGGAGACGAACCATGAGAGACGATGGACTCTGAAAAACAAACTGAGGGTTCTAGAGGGGAGGGGGGTGGGAGGATGGGTTAGCCTGGTGATGGGTATTAAAGAGGGCACGTTCTGCATGGAGCACTGGGTGTTATGCACAAACAATGAATCATGGAACACTACATCAAAAACTAATGATGTAATATATGGTGATTAACATAACAATAAAAAAATTTTAAAAATCTATAACAAAATATTAGCAAATCAAATCCATCAATATATCAAATGGATAACATCATGACTAAGTGGGGTTTATCCCAGGAATGAAAGGTGAGTTCAATATTTAAAACTTAATTAATGTAATTCATAGCATCAACAGACCAAAGAAAAATCCCATATGATTGATTACATCAGTATTTAAAAAATAGTATTTGGGCGCCTGGGTGGCTCAGTTGGTTAAGCGACTGCCTTCGGCTCAGGTCATGATCCTGGAGTCCCTGGATCGAGTCCTGCGCATCGGGCTCCCTGCTCGGCAGGGAGTCTGCTTCTCCCTCTGACCTTCCCCCCTCTCATGTGCTCTCTCTCTCTCATTCTCTCTCTCTCAAATAAATAAATAAAATCTTTTTAAAAATAAATAAATAAATAAATAGCATTTGACAAAATTCAACTTCCATTCACGATAAATATAGCAAACTAGGAAGAGAAAGGAATATTCATAATCTGACAGAAGTGATCTGCATAAAACCTTTAGCTTATATCATACTTAATGGTGAAAAACTGAATGTTTTTCCTTAAGACTGAAAATGAGACAAAGAGATTTCCCCTCACCATTTCTATTCATCATCATACTGTAGGTCCAAGCCTGCGCAGTAGGGTAAGAATATTAAATAAAAGACCTATAGATTGGAAACAAAAAATAAATAAAATTGTCTCTATTTGCAGATGTCCTAGTCTACATGTAAAATTCTGAAGAATTTATAACAAAGCTACTAGGATGAACTAATAGTTAAGCTAGGTCACAGGACAAAAAGTCAAAATAAAAAAAAATCAATTGTATTTCTTTGTAGTACCAATGAACAAGTAAAATTTAAATTTAAAAAGTACCACTTTTAACAACACAAAAACAGAAGTACTTAGGCATAAATGTAACAAAATATGTGAAGGTTCTGTATGCTAAAAACTACAACAACAACAACAACAAAAATCTGATAATATCAATCAAAGAAGACCTAATAATGGAGACAGTGCTCATGGATTTTAAGGCCCAATATTGTTAAGATGTGAATTCTCTCTCAATTAATTTATAGATTCAATATAATTCCAATCAAAATCCAAGCACACACAATTAGTTGTATTTCTATACACTAGCAATGAAAATCTGAGAAGGAAATTAAGAAAACAATTTCATTTAAAGTAGCATCAAGAGAATAAAATACTGAGAAATAAATTTAGCCAATGAGGTGCAAGACTTATGCACTAAAAACTATAAAACATTGCTCAGAGAAATTAAAGACTTGGGCACCTGGCTGGCTCAATCAGAAGAGCATGTGACTCTCGATCTTGGGGTCATGAGTTTAGGCCCCACGATGGGTGTAGAGTTTACTAAAAATAATAAACTTAAAAAAAAAAAGAAATTAAAGACTTAAATAAGGTGAAAGATATCTCATGTTCATGGACTATAAGACAATATTGTTAAGATAGCAATACTTCCCAAAGATAGCAACAGATTGAGTGCAATCCCTATCAAAATCCTAATGGCTTGTTTTGTATCAATGGAACAGCTAATCCTAAAATTTGAATGGTATTGCAAGGAAACACAAATAGCCAAAACAATATTCAAAGAATTGGAGGACTCACATTTATCAATTTTAATACTTACTATAAAGCTACAATTATTAAGTAGTGTAGTACTGGCATAAGGACAGACATACAGATCAGCAAAATAGAACTGAGAGCCCAAAAATGAATCTATACATCTATGGTCAGTTGATTTTTTTACAAGAGTGTCAAGACCACTCAATACAGAAAGGATAATCTCTTCAATAAATGGTGCTGAGATGACTAGATATCCACATGCAAACAAATAAAGATGACCCCTTACATTACAAAATTAACTCAAGATGGATCAAAGACCTAAATATAAGAGCTAAAACCATAAAACTCTTAGAAGGAAACACTGAGGTAAGTCTTCATGACTTTGGATTTAGCAATAGCTTCTGAAATATGATACCTAATGCACAACTAAAGAAAACTAAAGAAAAAAGCAGATAAACTGTATTTCTTTAAAATTTAAAAACATTTGTGCTTCAAAGGATGCTATCAAGAAAGAAAAAGACAGCACCGAATGGGAGAAGGCAAAGAAAATACTGGGTCTAATACCCAGAATATATAAGTAACTCTTACAAGTCAATGATAACAAAAAACAAATACCCAAAATAACAAAAGACAACACAATTTAAAATTAGGCAAAGGACCTGAACACACAATTCTCTAAAGAAGATATACCAACAGCCAATAAACACATGACAAGATGCTCAACATCATTATTCATTACTGAAACACAGATCAGAGCCACAATGAGATATAACTTCACAGCCACTAGGAAGGCTGTAATTTTGTTGAAAGAGGAAAATAACAAATGTTGGTGAGAATGTGGAGAAATTAGAAGTAAAATGGGCAGCAACTGTGAAAAATACTTTGGTGTTCCTCAATAAGTCAAACAGAATTATTACATGACTTGGTAATTCTACTCCTTGGTATATAATCAAAGAACTGAAAACAGGTGGGTTTTGTTGTTGTTGTTGTTTTAGATTTTATTTTTATTTATTTATTTGAGAGAGAGAAAGGGAGCAGCAGACTCCCCGCTAAGCAGGGAGCCCGATTTGGGGCTTGATCCCAGGACCCTGGGATCATGACGTGAGCAGAAGGCAGATACTTAACCGGCTCAGCCACCCAGGCACCCCTGAAAATAGGTGTTTAAACAAAAACTTGTACATGAATGTTTGTAACAGCACTATTTATAATAACCAAAAAATATGAACAATCCAGATATCCGTCAACTCATGATTAGAAAAATAAAAAGTGACATATACATATGTGTTTGTTTCCTAGGGCTACCATACCAATTACCACAAACTGGGTAGCGTAAACAAGAGAAATTTATTCTCTCACAATACAGGAGGCAGAAGTCTAAATTTAAGGCCTTAGCAAGCTACACTCCCTCCAAAGTCGCCAGGGGAGAATCCTTCGCCTCTTCCAGCTTCTATTGGCTCCAGGCATTCCTTGACTTCCTTGGCGACAGTGCTCCCATCTCTGGCTCTGTCTTCACATGGCCTTCTCCTTCTCTGTCTTCTCCTCTTCGGTCTCTTATAAGGACACCTGTCATTGGATTTAGCACCCAACAGATAATCTAGGATGTTCTCATCTTGAGACCCTTAGTTTAATTTATCTGTGATAACCCTTTTTCCAAAAAATGTCACACTCACAGGTTCTGGGGGTTAAGATGTCATAAATTTTGGGGGGCACTATTCAACCCATTATATTATACAATGAATTATTATTCAGCCATAAAAAGAAAGGAAGTAGTGATACATCCCACAACATGGATAATTTTGAAAACATTCTTCTAAGTGAAAGAAGGCAGACACAAAAGGCTACTCGTATGATTCCATTTATATGAATTTTCCAGAATAGGCAAATCCCCTAGAGACAGAAGGCAGATTAGTGGTTGCCAGGAGCTGGAGAAAGGGGAAAGGAGGAGTGACTGTTTAATGAGTACAGGATGTCCTTTCGGGTTGATGAAAATGTTCTAGAAGTGGATAATGGTGGTGGTTGCACAATCAATTGTGCACTTTTAAAATGGTAAAGATTAGGGGCGCCAGGGTGGCTCAGTCGTTGGGCGGCTGCCTTCGGCTCAGGTCATGATTCCAGGTCCTGGGATCGAGCCCCACATCAGGCTCCCTGCTCAGCGGGAGGCCTGCTTCTCCCTCTCCCACTCCCATTGCTTGTGTTCCCTCTCTCGCTGTGTCTCTCTCTGTCAAATAAATAAAATCTTTAAAAAATAAAAAAATAAAAATAAAATGGTAAAGATTGTCATGTATATTTTACAACAAAAAAAAATCTCATAATCTTTATTTGTAGAAATCAATCAGCTGTTTGTAAACTTTACATGGAAAACTAAAAAAAACTAGCTGTAGTAATTTTGACAAAACAGAACAAGGTTGGAGTCCTTGCATTAGAGGACTCCAAAGACTTACTATAAAGCTACAGTAGTTATGATATTGTGGTATTAGTGAAAGTATAACCACATAGATTAATGGAAGGGAATAGAGACCAGAAATAGATCTATATATCTATTGTCAGGGTATTTCAACAATGTTTCAAAGGCATTTAAAAGAGAAAGAAAACTGTGCTCAACAAATAGTGCTAGAATCAGACGCCTGGGTGGCTCAGTGGATTAAGCGTCTGCCTTCGGCTCATGTCATGATCCCAGGGTCCTGGGATCAAGTCCCGGGCTCCTTGCTCAATGGGGAACCTGCTTCTGCCTCTGCCTGCCACTCCCCCTGCCTGTGCGCACGCGTGCGCTCGCTCCCTCTAACAAATAAATAGAGTCCTAAAAAAAAAAAAAAACCACACAACCAAATAGTGCTGGAACAACTGGTCATCCATAAACAAACAAACAAACCTCAATCCTTATCTCACATGACACACAAAACTGGCTCAAAATGGATCACAGACATAAACATAAAATCTAAAAGTATAAAATTTTGGGAAGGAAATATAGGAGAAAATCTTTGTGACCTTTCATTAGGCAAAGATTTCTTGATTAGGCAAAGATGTAACACAAAAATCATGATCCACAAAAATAGTAAATTAAACAAAGTAAATACTGGGAGAAGTTACTTGTAAAATATTTATGATAAAAAAAACTTGTATCCAGCATACATAAAGAAATCTAAAAACTCAGTAAGAAAATAAACAATGTTTAAAAAAGCCAGAAGAGTTGAATAGATATTTCACCAAAGAAAACAAACAGAAGGCAAATAAGCACATGAAAAAATACTAACTACCATTAATCATTAAGGAAATGGAGATGATGAGATACCACTTCACAGCTATAATGACTGAAATAAAAAGTAAAATGACAATACCAAGCACTGGCAAGGATGTGAAATGACTAGAATTCTCTTATGTTGCTTGTGAGAGTGCAAAATCATTGTGGGAAATAGTATGGGTATTTTTTTTAAAATAAATATACAACACTTATAATACAACCCAGTAATCCTGCTTATTGTTATTTACCTAAGAGATGAAAATGTATGTTTACACAAAAACTAGCATGCAAATATTTATAATGGCTTTATTCATAAACACTAAAAACTGGAAACAACCCAACGAGTGAATCAATATACAAATGGAGGCACTTCCAAACAATGGAAAACTATGCATTAATCAAAAGGAACAAACTTCTGATACAGCATAGATGAATATTCAATGCATTATGCCAAGCAAAAGAAGCCAGGCTCAATAAAGGACATTCTGTATAACTGCATCTATATAAACCTCTGGAAAAGGCAAAGCTACATGGAGGGAAACAGACCAGTGGTTGCCAACAAGGGTTGAGGCTGGGAAGAAAGACCAGCTCTAAAGGGGAATGATCAGGGAATTGTTGGGGGTGAGGGAACTCTTCTATGGAATTACGATGCTGGATACACGACCCCATGCACTGATCAACTACCACAGAACTACACATTACAAAGAGTAAGTTTTACTGTATGAAAATTTAAAAACCACCACCAGGATATGGGAAGAAAGGTGAACTTCAGACTATAACAAATTAATCTAACTTAGTGAAACTTATGATTATGGCTACCTTATTAACTGTATTACACATGAATGATATAACTGCACTGAAAGACATGGAGAACAAAGGAGCAGACCTAAGTCTAGAAAACAGTGTTTTGACTGGATACTGTAATGTTGAAGATAAACAGAATGTATACAAGCACTGTACTGGAATATGGTTGGTAAACCTTGTTTCTCAAAGGGTTTTGGGTTAGCAACTCTGAAACGACTTTATTTGTATACCAGAGTTGCACAAACCAACAGACTGTGGGTAATAAGTCAGGATTTTTACTGTTGGAGAAAGAAGGTGGGATAAAGCAAAGGGGAGAGCTAGTATGAACTCTGTTGTGTGGAACAGAGTTGGAGTTATCAATATGCATTTATGTTTTTTAATATGCAAATGAATATAGATGTGTGTGTTTACATGAGTTAGTCTACCTACATTTATTTTCTAGCAGTAGCTATGTAAAGCCCTAGAAGTGAGGACAACTCAGCAGGAATGAGCACATTTAGTTCCCATATCTTCGTTTTAAATACAATTCTCCAATTAAAAGGATCATGGCTCATAAGAGAACTCTGATTCCAGAGCTGAGGCAGGGGAAATATAAAATGAGCCTGGAAGGTCTTTTGGTGCTAGAAAGTAACAAAGTGCTTAAAAAAAATGGAGGCATATTGAAAGAGCACAAGAGGCCACCTGGAAAAGCTCAAAAGGGACAAAGCTGGAAAAACTTGGGCAACAAAATATGCAACAAAAATATTGGAGTAGAGCATAGAGAATAAAATAAGTAACTATGACTTCATAGTGATATACAGAAATGATTGAATAAGCAAGGAAATGAGGAAAAAGAGACAAAAGATCCCAATAGAAGAATTCCAATTAACAAATGTAGAAGAAATGAGGGAAATAGAAAATCATCATTAGAACACTACAGTAACGACTCTCAGAGTGAAGAACCACCAATGAATGCATAAATTAGCAGATGAAAAGCTTAAACAAGAATAGGATATATGCAAAGTCTCAAGGTATCTCCCCCCAAATATTTAGTAATTCCAAGAAAAAAAATAGTACCTTTGCAGTGGAGAATCCTAACAGACACCATCTTAAGCAAGCGATCGAGGTTAACATCCCCAGTCACCCATACTGCCACCACATACTCCCAGAGAGGGAACACAAAGAAGAGGGACAAAACCTCTGGGACACCCTTCCCAATAAGGCATAAGCCCAGTCTCATCATGAGAAAGCCGCAGACAGATGCAAAACGCAGAACGAAGGACACTTTACAAAATAACCAGGATTATTCAAAATTGTTAAGGTCACTTCTGAAAGACAAGGAATGACTGAGGAGCTTTCACCGACTAAAAGAGGCTAAAGGAACAAAACAAATAAATTAAATGTAGTACCCCAGACTGGATTCTGGAACAGAAAAAGGATAGTAGTGAAAAATCTCTGAATAAATTCATCACTTTGGTCAATAGTATCGCACCCAGGGCAATGTCTTTGCTTTAATAATCATCTAACAGTTACGTGAGATGTTAACATAAGAGGAAGCTATACAAGGCATACAAATGCTCTGCACCATTTTTGTAACTCTTCTGTAAACCTAAAATTACCTAAAAATAAAAGCTAAAAAAATAAGGTAACAATGGCATATAGATTGAGAGAGAAATATAGAAACTGAAAACATTCGATGGGCCTTGTATAATCTAAGAAGTAAAAGTACCGAGTAATATTAGGAGATGGTAAATCAAATGCATGTCATACTTTCTAAGGTAACCACTTACAGACCAGTTAAGAGTTTATAACTTCCAAGATAGTAGGATGAGAAAATGGAATAATAAAATAAAATGGAGGGAGGCCTGGGTGGCTCAGTCGGTTAAGCGTCTGCCTTAGGCTCAGGTCATGATCCCAGCGTCCTGGGATAGAGTCCCACATCAGGTTCCTTGCTCGGCCTGCTTCTCCCTCTGCCTGCCGCTCCCCCTGCTTGTGCTCTCTCTCTCTCTCTCTCTCTGACAAATAAATAAATAAAATCCTTAAAAAGATAAAAATAATAAAATGGAAAGTTAAAAGAAGGTAAAGATAAAAAAATAAAGAGAGAGAGAGACACACACATGAACAGGTAGAAAGAAATGAAAGCACTTAGGAAAATAGTAGATTAAAAACCAAATATATGAAAAATTAAATTAATTGAAAGTGGACTAAATGCAAAACAATGTAAGACTGCATTAAAATATCCAACTATATACTGTTAATAAGAGACACAGAGAAAAGACAAAAAGTTTAAAGTGAAAGAATGTAAAATGAGCTACCTGCAAAATACGAGCCCAAGAAATCTGATGAGACCATGCAGGTATCAAACAAGGTGAACTCTAATACAAAAATTACTACTAAAGGGGCGCCCGGGTGGCTCAGTCGTTAAGCGTCTGCCTTCAGCTCGTGTCATGATCCCAGGGTCCTGGGATCGAGCCCCGCATCGGGCTCCCTGCTCCGCGGGAAGCCTGCTTCTCCCTCTCCCACTCCTCCTGCTTGTGTTCTCTCTCTCGCTGTGTCTCTCTCTGTCAAATAAATAAATAAAATCTTTAAAAAAAAAAAAAAATTACTACTAAAGATAAAAATGATAAATGCAGCATAATGATAAAGTTAAATTCATGTGGAAGATTTAACAATTCTAAATTTGTATGCACCTAACACCATAACCTCAAATATATACAAAGCAAAAATTAACAGAAATATAACTAGAGAAATCTGCAATCATACTGGGAGAGCTTAACCTCTCTCAGTAACTTACTAAGAAAGCAGATAAAAAAATCAGTAATGATATAGAATATCTGAACATGATTTACAAACATAACCTAATTGATGTACGTGGAACATTACACCCAAAGCTACACAATATACATTATTTCTAAGTTCACTGTGAATATTTCCAAAACTTAACCACTGCTGGATCATTAAGCAAACCTTAAGAAATTTTAGAGGACTGAAAACAGACAGACTGTATCTTCTGGTCAAAATATAATTAAATTAGAAATTAATAACAAAGATTAAAAATCCCACAAATTTGGTAATTAAGAAATATGCTTCTAAATAATCTATAGGTCAAAGAACAAAACACATTGAAAATAAAAAATATCTTAGACTGAGTAACAGTAACAATGCAATACATTAAAACTTGCAAGGTGCAGCTAAAGCCCGGCAACCGAAAGCTAGAGGCCAATGTATTGATTAGTTTGGGGGTTACTACCGAAGTTTTCTGTCTGCGTCTTTTCCAGTCCTCTGGCTACAGGAAGCAGGCTTCTCTCTGGGCTTTTTGTCTGTCTGTAGCTGTTGGCCTTCCCAGGCTGCTGGCTTCTCCAGCACCAAGTATGAGAGGTGTGAGGCAAAAAGAAAACCAAGGGAGCTCACTGCTGTATCATCCCCTGTCCCAAGGTTCCTAGCTGGTCTGCCTTCTTCTCCCTACCCTGCAGAGTATTCTAGTGTTTGTTTTCTTTTTCTTTTTCTTAAAGATTTTATTTATTTATTAGATAGAGAGAGAGCACAAGTAGGCAGAGAAGCAGGCACAGGGAGAAGGAGAAGCAGACTCCCCACTAAGCAGGGAGCCCGATGAGGGACTTGGGGATCATGACCTGAGCCGAAGGCAGATGCTTAACCGACTGAGCCACCCAGGCGCGCCTTCTTATGTTTGTTTTCAATATCGTGTCCAGGGTTTTCAGCTGTACTTACTGAGAGGAATAGGGAAAACTACTTCTGTTCACCTTTCCAGACGCAGAAGTCTCTCATAAGGGGCTTTTAAGGTACTGACTTTACTGTCTTCTTTCTTAATGTGGTGGTGGTTACATGGGTGCTCACCTTATTATTCTTTATGCTTGTATGATTTATGTATACCCCTGTATATACATTCCGCAATTTAAAAATAAGCAGCACTGTAAGCATTACAGTTCTCATAACCCTCTGTGAGGCAAGGAGGAATCTCTCTGTTCCACTGTGCAGCAGGGACACTCAAACTTGGAAAACACAGAGCATACTGGACCCAGGTCAAGAACCCAAGGCCAGGGCTCTTAACCACTAAGGCATTTACTACTCAAACTCAGATGGCCTCCACAACGAATTAAGAAATGTTAAATCTGGTAAAATTTCTCCACTCTTAGAATCACACCTAAAATAAGGCTCTTCATGCACAGACATTTTATTTTTTGGTTAAAGCTGCAACCACTGGAAATGCCAAATAAATAAATGTGTACAAGGTAGCAGAAGTCGGATTCACTAAAATCTATTACAAAGACACTACGAGGTACTAGAAAGCTTGACTCCACAGGCACCCTGACCCTGTCCTCTGGATGCAGAGAGCACAGGCTAACCAGAGAGATGCCAGATCAGCATGGACTCAGCTCACCTGGGACCTGCCCTAGGCTGTCTTCCCTCTGCTCCAGACATTCACTTTTCCAAATTCTCACCTGACTAGGGCTAGAACACAGAAAGGTATCTGTCACACTAGACTCAAAGATGTGGGCTTAGAGCCAAGACAGAGAAAGGACAAAAAAGGATGTCAGTCAACTTCTGTCGATCCACATGGCCTCAAGAACTCTTGTTCTCACTCATGGAACCACCTACTGGAAACTGTGAACAGGGAGAAAGTGTATTACAGTCTTGTCCTTCAGTAGCCAAGATTGATTCCTCCTTCAACCCAGGTTCTGTGCTGGGTCCTGGAATCAGACTTGAGTAAGACACTGTCTCACGTCCCAAGTTGCTTATGAGCCAGTGAGGAAGACAAATAAAAACATAATTATATATAATTCTGCCAGTGACACAAGACAGGTGTGTAGAGGTTGCCATGGGAGCAGAGTCCGGGGCATCTCGCGAGGTAAGAGAAGAAAAGAAGACCCCAGGGCTGGGACATGGCGCTGCACAGGAGTTATCCAGGGGAAAAGATGGATATACCAGATGATTCCTTTATCAAGGGGGTCCAGGAAGTGGGAACAGGATGAGAAAGACATCAAGGCATGAACCACCCTGGTGTGTATCAAGGACCCCAAGCAGCTTGTATTGCTGGGAAAGAAGTGAGATACAGAAGCTAAGGACGAGGAAGCCTGTCAGGACTGTGGAGGGCCTGGACGTCAACCTCAAGACCTGTGGGCCAGCCGACCCGGTGTGTGTGCTGTGGGCAGCAGAGGCGCCGAGCTGGCCAGCACTGTCGGTCACCTAAAGCTGGGCCTCCAATCCACGCGAGCCACGAGTTCATTCCTTAACGCAGACTCTTCCACTATGAATAATAAATGGATTTTACTCCACTAATGAAGTCATAGTACTTTAAGACTATAAATTAACATTTAGGTTTTTAAAGTAGTAGATGTAGTTAGTTGAAAAAATAAAATAGTTCTACAAGGCAATCTCCTACCTTCTCCTAACTTCCCTTTCCACCCCCCCTCCCCACTTAGAGAGCATATTCAACTTTTTTACTTGTTTCTTCTGATACTTACCCTTATTTTACCTTTTTAAAAAAAGATTAATTTATTTATTTTAGAGAAAGAGAGAGAGAGACCATGAACAGGAGGGGCAGATGGAGAGAGACAATCTCAAACAAACTCCACACTAAGCACAGAGCCCAACAAGGGGCTCAATCCCACAACCTTAAGATCACCACCTGAGCTGAAACCAAGAGTTGGACACTCAACTGACTCTGCCACCCAGGCGCCCCATCCTCATTTTTCTAAACATAATACTAATAATGCTATTTCTTTTATTTATTTCTTTTTAAAGATTTTATTTATTTATTTGACAGAGCAAGAGAGGGAGAGAGAGAGCACAAGTAGGGGGAGCAGCAGAGGGAGAGGAAGAAGGAGACTTCCTGCTGAGCAGGGAGCCCGATGCGGGGCTGGATCCCAGGACCCTGAGATCATGACTTGAGCTGAGGCAGATGCTTAGCCGACTGATCCACCCAGGTGCCCCTAATAATGCTATTTCTTGACTTTTAATATTAGATCTTATATACTGATGGTCTACCACAGAAGATGGAGATTTGGAATTTTTTACACCACTCCTAAAATACAATTACCCCTTCTCATTCCCCAATAGTTAAATGATGAATTTTAATTAAATTAATATTCAGTGCTTATATTATTATGTCACATAAATGTTGCTCACACCTGAGCCCACCTAATATAGTATACTGACATTTCTTGTACAACTTTTTCCCCTGAAGGCAGCAACTGCCTCATTTTCTTTTTCATTTGCTTAATTTTCTGCAAATCTATCATTGGTATCCCTAAAACTCTCTAGGAGGGTATAAACTCATCTCTTTGTAATCACTTCCTGCTACATCCTGGTTCAAGCCTCTCTGTGGCTCTCCACAGCTGCTTCCAGAACAAAGCTCCAGCTTCAGCCTCTGCAGTTTGGTGCCAGCCTGGAGCCTTATGTCTGGCCCCTGTGCCATAGGCCTTCCCCTATCCAGTGACAAGGGCAATTGGCCCCACACCTATGATGCTAGTCTTAGCTTGTGCTTTGTTCCATGGAGGCTGAACTTGCCTAGGTCTCTGTCCCCTCTCTGATTCCAGCTCTCCCCCGCTGCTCCCTCACCCTTTGCCAATCATATTCAAAAGTCTCCACCAGGCTCCCATAGTATCCTCGGAGTACTCGAGGGGTACTCAATCAGTTGTCTTGGTACTCTCAAACCAAGACAGAGCTGGGTATAGAGCTGATGGATGAAAGAGGTTTCTAAAATGATTAGTGTATGTGGTACCTGGCTGGCTTAGTAGTGGAGCACACGACCTTTCATCTTGGGGTTGTAAGTTCCAACCCCATGTTGGGTGTAGAGATTACTTAAAAAAAATAAAATCTTGGGCGCCTGGGTGGCTCAGTTGGTTAAGCGACTGCCTTCGGCTCAGGTCATGATCCTGGAGTCCCGGGATCGAGTCCCGCATCGGCTCCCTGCTCGGCAGGGAGTCTGCTTCTCCCTCTGACCCTCTCCCCTCTCATGCTCTCTCCCTCTATCTCATTCTCTCTCTCAAATAAATAAATAAAATCTTTAAAAAAAAATAAAAATAATAAAATCTTAAAACAGTTATTGTAGAAAATTCTACACAAGTAAACTGTTTTGGCATTATAAGAACTTGGAAGCCGTTTACTTCCACTTCAGAATCTAAGACCAACCACCCAAGCCCAATCAGAGACCACCATGGCTAACCTCACATCTTAGACCAGTTACCCCACTTACAGGTCCCAGCACAGGGCAGGCAGTCTGTCTCACTAGGTGGTCACCTTTCCCACTCTGCAGAAGGTTATACCAGAACATAGCTATCTGCAGAAACAAATGGCCTATCAGAACACATCCCAGAGCTGGTTTTGAGGGAACAAATCAGAGAGGGTCCTTGGAAGACGCAATTTCTGAACTCCAAAGGAGATGCCATAAGTGATGAGCATGGGATTTGTTTTTATTCAGGGAAAGTCTTTACCTACATATATAGCCACCACCCCAGCTCCACACGGTCTCTGGGACCTAACCATGGACTGCTCCTGAAACGCTATCCTGAAAGAAAACACTCACTTCCTTGTGTACAAGAGGACAGAGCTCTGGAAGTCCAGGAATACTGCCCAAGCAGCATCTACCCCTCATTATTATGATGAATATCTGGAAACTGACTTGTCCTTGAAGGAACTCCTGTTCCTTCTCCCAAAGTAAAGACCACAAGATCAGAGTCTAGGCCATTAGTTCCTGAGGCCATCACAGTCATAGTCAAATAAGGCAAGGAATGGGGCAGGGAAATGGACAAGGCCTGAGCCCTGAAGCAACCAGTGACCTACAAAGAATAGAACTTACCTTCTTGGGTGCAATGGTAGACCCTAGGTGTGGGAAGACAGAGGCACCACTAGCTTCGACATCGCTCATCTGGGAACACAAAGCACAGTGGTTGTGAGACCCTCAGACTGTCCATGCCACCTGATTCGGGGACGTGGTGTGCACCATGCTATTTTTCTCCCTTACCAGAAATGGCCAGGCCTCAATAACAATCAAGTTGGGCAAGGGATTTCTGGCCAGTGACTCTGAGGTCCTTCTCTTCCAAGAAGGGAGAATTACTTCCTAGAACAACAGGTTGGTTTCTGTTAATACTTTCCCCGTAGGTCCTTCTGCCCAGCCCTAACTCCCCTACCTCTGGAAGCTCTCAACCTGGCAGAGGTGCTCATCTTTTGCTCCACAAGGACTCATGAACACCTACTATGTGGTAAAACAGTTCCCAACCCTGGCACACAATGACAAATAAAACAGGCACATAACTTCCTGCCTCATAGTTGGAGCTCTCAGGCGTACAGTATGGTTCTCAACTTTGCTTCTGCCCTGACACACTCTGTCTGAAAGGACTGGCCACTGCGACCATATACATGGAAGGGGTCTGGAGACTGCCAGAGGAAGACAGTGAGGCCAGTGATTTCTACTAGAGTCTGACCTCTAAAGGAGTCAGTGGCAGAGTCCCAGTGGAGGATATTTAAGCCAGCACTCATTCTACACTTCTCAGCCAGCTAATACATTCCTTTAAAGGAACATTATCTGGACTGACCCTCATTCAGTCCCCATGAACCTAGCATTCTCAGAATTCACATAATATCTGTGGGTTGTAGTATTATCGGGCCCCTAGCTGGTAAAGCCCTGCTGCTTTCCCTTTCTTGTGCTGGTACCTCTGCTCTACAACTCATTTCTGCAGGCCTTAAAGATAGGCCTCTTAGCTTTCTTCCAACTGCCTCTTCCTTGGGATCCATAAGAAAGGTTCTATAGGCACTACTTGGCCCACTTTACCATTCCCTGAGGCTTGGCAGCAAGAAATAGCACCCGGAGAATCACTTGGTCACACTACGTCTGTAAGTGCCCCAGGAGAAGCTAATCCAACACTGCCTTGCCAGTACTACTTGAAAAGAAAGAATATTTTGGACATATATTAACTCATGTTCTTCTGCCCCTTGCAATCTAGAGCTTCTCCCTTTCACTGCCTCCTTTCAGCCAATCAGCCCAGAGAGCACACAGTGAAGCCTATGTAGACAGGGTGATGAGCTATCCAGATGCTTCTTTCTGGATAAAATACTCATTTTTGAAGCTGCTGGGATTATCAGTTGCTAATATGTCCCTTTCCAGACATTGCCCTTATGTGAAGAGAAATGCCTCACCTACAGTTATCCAACATCCCTGGGGAGGGACTGCATTCAGTATTTGGCCTAGGTACCTTGCTACATTTAAGGCAATTGTAAGGGGCCTTCTGAGTTCAAGAGCTCCTGATAGGACTGACTGAGGTCTGTGTTCCAACTGCCTCATGGTTCACCTTAGTGGACTGTCCAACTCTATTTCTCTCAGTGCCTTAAAGGTGTTACTCCTGAATGCAAATCTCCAGTTTGGAGTCTATATCTAGGCAAACTGACCTAAAATCAGTTGGGACCAAGTGGTCCTTAGACACAGATTCTAAAATGGGGTTTTGGCACTGGATCATCTTCTTGATTGCTCACAATGAAGACCCCTTCGATGGTGATAGATGAAATACTGATATTCCCTGATACGATGTAGTGGTATTTGTCCAAACTTTTATAATGGTAAATTGGGATGGGATACCCGTGGAAAGGAATGCATTGGCTGGTGCAATATTCTGGGTGACTGGGAGATACAGGGGTGTGGTAGACAAATTAATGTCCTCACCACAGATGTCCATTTCCTACTCCCTGGGATCCGTGACTATGTCATACTACTCAGCAAATGGGACTTAAAGTTGCAGGTGGAATTAATGTTGTTAATAAGATGACTTTAAGATAAAATTATCCTGGATTATCCAAGTAGGTCTAATGTTATCACAGTGATTCTTAAAATGTGGGAGAGGGAGGCAGGCAGTCAGAGTCAAAAGAAGATTTTAAGATATTATACTCGTGACTCTGAAGACAGAGAAGGATGTCAGGAGCTAAGGCATTCAAGAAGCCACCAGAAACTGCAAAAAACAAGAAAACAATTGCACAACAATGTAAATATATTTAATAGTACTGAACAGTACAATTTAAAATGGTTAAGATGGTAAATTTTATGTTGTACAATGTTATCTTACCACAATTTTCACAAAAAGTAGGAAATGAGCCTCCAGAGGGAACAAAGAATACAGACTTTACAGATTTAATTCAGAAAAGTCATTGAACAAGAAAACCTAAAATAAGTAACAATAAAAACAAACCTGGGGGTTGGGGAGAGTCTGGTTTGCATAGAAGCCACATTATATTACTTAAAATGCCCAATTTTCAAAAAATTACTAGCTATGCAATGAAACATGAAGATGGCCCATACACAGGAAAAAAGCAATCCACAGAAACTGTCTCTGAGGACTAGGAAAAGACTTTAAAACAGCTACTTTAAACGTGCTCAAAGAACGAAAGGGAACCGTGTCTGAAGAACTAAAAGAAAATATGATAATGATATGTCATCAAATAGAGAATATCGAAAAAAAGACAAAAATTATAAAAAAGGACCAATCTTGGAGTCCAAAATTATAAAAAAGGACCAATCTTGAAATCTTGGAGTTAAGTTCAAGGAGTGAAATTTTAAAAATTAATTAGAGGGCCTCAATAGCAATATAAACTGACAGAAGAAAGGATCAGCAAACATGAAGAAATGTCACTTGAAATTATCCAGTCTTAGGAACAGAAAGAAAAGAATGAATTAAAATTAAGAGAGCCTCAGAGACCTGTGGGAAACCCTCCAAAGTCTTAGAAGGAAAGAAGAAAGAGAAAGGGACATAAGGAATATGTGAAGAAGGGGCGCCTGGGTGGCTCAGTTGGTCAAGCATCTGCCTTCAGCTCAGGTCATGAACCCAGGGTCCTGAGATCAAGCCCCATATCAAGCTCCTTACTCAGTGGACAGTCTGCTTCTCCCTCTACCCCTCCCCCCTGCTCGTGATCTCTCTCTCTCTCTCTCTCTCTCACACACACACACACTCTCTCTCTCAAATAAATAAAATCTTTTTTTTTTAAAGGAATACATGAAGAAGTAATAGCCAAAAACTTCCAAAATCTGATGAAAGACTGTAAATCTACACCTCCAAGAAACTAGTACAAAAGTGTCCTGGAAGCAGAACACTTAAAGAGGCATAAAATTCCCTACACTCATTTTATAATTAATGATTTTTTTTCTACTTTATCCTGGAGACAACAGGAAATTCACACATGTGACTATTGCTCATTGTCCTAAAGTAGACCACCCATGTCCGTTTTCTAAATTGTTATCACGTACTGCAATAAACAGAACAAATGGTCATGCTCAAAAAATTCCTGAAAGAAAAGTCCTTATCCAAATCAGCTGAGGTCTCACACTGATTAAGAAATGCCACTGTATTTTTTTAAAATGCTTAAAAAAAAGAATAAAATTCCTTGTCCAAATCAATTTTGTTTGGTTTTGTTTTATTTTTGTTTTTGTTTTTTGCCCATCAATGATGCTACTTTTAAAAGAAGAGAGTGGATCTTCATATTGTACCAACCTCAAATTGGGTAAAGAAGTATGAAAGAATTTTGATATCGCCAGTCATTTCTTTTCAAAAGGAATATGTAAGAATGAGTCAGAAATCTTTCCTCTTTGAAGCAATCACCACTTATGAGCAAAATTCTCTTTGGAATTTTGAAATCTTAAAAGCAGTGCAAAAATAGATATCTGAGTATTATCTGATATAATTTTGGCTAGAGAAAGAAAGACAGTAGAAAAATGCCTGGTGTAAGTATCTAGGAATCTTGAGGCTTTTTTCCCTCATTGCTTATTTTAAAAATTAGCTCAAAAATCAAATAATTATTGGGGTACCTGTGTGGCTCAGTCAGTTAACTGTTCAACTCTTGGTTTCTTTTTTTTTTTTTAAGATTTTATTTATTTATTTGAGAGAGAGAGAATGAGAGATAGCATGAGAGGGAAGAGGGTCAGAGGGAGAAGCAGACTACCTGCTGAGCAGGGACCCCGATGTGGGACTCGATCCCGGGACTCGAGGATCATGACCTGAGCCGAAGGCAGTCGCTTAACCAACTGAGCCACGCAGGTGCCCTCGACTCTTGGTTTCGACTCAGGTCGTGGTCTCAGGGTCGTGGGATCGAGCCCCACTTTGGGCTCTTGCTCAGTATGCCGAGTCTGCTTGAGATTCTTTCCCCTTCCCCCCGCTGCTTCTCCCACCACTTGTGCTGTCTAATAAATAAAATCTTTTAAAAAATCAAATTATTATTTTAAGAATTAAAAAATTAGTCTTAGTCCAGAAGAGGAAATCACACCTCACTGGCAAAACAAATGGTTCTAGGTCTTTACTCTTTAATGGAGAGACTGATAACCTAAGGAGCAATAGAATAAAGAGGTACTGTGTAATATGAAAAGTCCTCCATGTGATTCTGTGACTCTTCCCTTTCCCTCTTTCTCCCTCTACTTCTAATCACTAAGTGATAGCAGCTCCTATACCAGGTTGATCATTAGTATCTTCTGGCGTGTTTCTAAAAATATAAACTCGTGGATTCAAATCCTCAATACTTGGATTCAGTGGGGACCCTTCTAGCCTAGGCTTGGTGTGCCTACAGGGCAATCCAGTACTGACCATACTTATGTAAGTCATGAATGTGGCCATACGATTCCCTGTCTCGTCAGGCTCCAAAGGCTCGTTGTCAAATCCCTGTGAAATTTAAGTGACAGTGACTATACAGGTCTTAGACTTAACTAGTGAAGAAGCACCAAAAACAGCTGCTTTCCCATCCATTATAATTTCCCAAATAATGTGGTATGAGAAAAAGAAACCCATCACAGTCAAATATAGGTCACCCCACCCCTTTAGGATGGACATGAGCAGACAGGCAATTGAGAGCAGAACCAAGGCAGGAAGGCAGACACAGGAACTAAGTTTTGCATTCACAGGACAAACCATCAATTCAGGTCTTTGTCAAGGATGGAGACAGAAAATTCAACAAAGAAAGCAGATCAGAAAAGATGGCTAAAAAGGAATACATGCCCCTCTTAGAAAACATTGCATCCGAGGCCTGGTCAAGTCAGGAAAAGTTCAGAGTAGAATCACAAAGGGGGCTTATCCACAGGACAAGGCTGGCTTTTGCTCTCAAAGTCTACGTGGTTACCTCTGCGAAAGCTGTCCCTGCAGCACCAAGAACGCAGTTCCCCAGATTCCCATAACCGGTGGGTCCATCCTGACCACAGAGACAGCTGCCCTCAGACTATATTACAGCAGTAGTGAGAGGGCTTTGATCCCAGGGACATCTTCTTATGAAGGGTCAGATTTAAAGGAACAATCTTAGCTTAGACCTAGCTCTTGAGGAAGTCTTCTCTGAAGGCTCAGGCTGTGTGCCTGCTCACTGGGTCCCAGGACCCCTGCACACAAACTTCCTTTATAGCGCTTATTCAATTATTTAGAAAGTAGCCATTCATACGTGTGTCTCCCCAAAAAACTATGGTCTGTCTATGGGAACTGGTATTGTCTCCTTTGCTTTCCTAGCCCTAGTTTCCAGGAGAGTAACCAGCACATGAAAGGTGCTAATGAACATTTGTTGTTTAGTTTGCTAATTCAGCTTGTCCTTCCCAAAGGACAAAATGTCTGTCTTCTCTTTCTGTTTGGCTCAACCACACCAGGGAATTGTGCTGGGCTAAAGTACTGGAGCTCAGAGTTAATAGACTCAAGTGCTCCCCCTGTCCCAGAGGAGTGAGTCTGACTGCAGAGAGGCAGAGGAACCTAGCACAAGAGGGGCTACAGGTGGGAGCAAAGGACTTTGTGTGGTTCTGTCTCTATCACTTTCCATCCCAAGAATTCATCTCAATTCCAGGTGTGCCTGGAGGAGACAGCACCACATTAGGAGAAGGGGATAAAGGCTTTTTCCTTTTCTGGGTGTGATTTTAAAATGGTCCCCAAAGATTTCTCTTTGATAATTTAGAGGCCCCCTGAACTAGAAGACAAACCTCCCATGTGAGCTCTGACCTTCTCCTGCCAATAGAAACACAACTCAAAGGAACAACATTTTGCCCTTACCAAGAAATAATCCAAACGAGGTTCAAAGAAGCCTCCAATACTGTAATCAGCAACATGGCAGTAAAAAAAAAAAACAGATAGGGTTAGCTAGGTGGGCAACCTTCAAGTCAGCCCAGGAACTGCATTCCCAGGCCTGCTCCTAAGTGAAGACACAATAAGCAGTCTATCTAAGACCTGCATCTAGATGAGGAAATTAAAGGTCAGAAAGGGTATGGAACTTATCCAAGGTCACAAAGCAAAGCTTTGATTCACACCCAGACTTTCTGGTTCCTGAGCTCATGCTCTTAAACCCTCAACAATTTGTGGATCCAGAGAAAGAAGGATAAGGCAACCAACGATCAGACTGGGTAGGTTTCTGTAGGGAGGGACACAGAAGTGGGGCTCAGGGCATTTCATGGTCAGTGTCCCCAAAATGGAGAATGGAGAGCTTCAGAGTAGAGGTAACCATAGCTCAAATGCAAGGTGGGAAGTGGCAATAACAGGAGACAGGACAGAGATTACCTACCCAGGCTGACTCAGATAACTCATACCTGGAGAAATTCTACTGTTTCATCTGACAGCCCTGTGATGAGCTGAATCCTTTGATTTACTTGGCTAATCACAGGGTCTTCCTCTTCGGTCAGAAATACACTGAATAGGGAAAATCAGACATAAGAGAAGGGCATGAAGAAGAGAGAAAAGGGGACCAATGTGAGTCAGAAGCAGCAGATAGGGTAGAAAATGAGGGGAGGGATGAGGGGTTCAGAGATCATTCCTCCTGCCTATGTTACAACTGTCATTTCTGGCTCAGAAATGCCATGGGAGAATCTTCAGAATCTCACAATGTCAGCATTTACAGAGTCCTCCCAACTAATTCTTCCAACCCTCTCACTTGGGAAAGACAATAGTTGATATCGAGAAGACTGAGATGATATCGAGGAAGTAAACTGCCCAAATTTATAAAGTCAGTAAGTGGCAGAGCCGGGACTCCAACTCAAGGCTTCAAAATTTTAGTCCTGTGCCTTTTTTGGTGGTTTAATAACACCTCTCAAACTTTAACTCCAGACTGGTCAAACTATAACAAAAAGGCTGTATTCAGGTTAGGAAAAATCAGTCCTGAGGCCTATAAACAAACAGAAATCACACACATACACAATCACACCTAGGCCCACACAGAGGTATGCACACACAGTTACACACACCTAAGGACAGTGTGAGAGACAAAAAATAAATAAGTGGGGAGACAACAAGTGAACATCCAGGTCAAAGAAATCTCACATATATGAACAAGGTGGCTGGAAGAGATGCCAAACCATCCCATCCCAAGATTACCTTTTCCCGACCCTGACTTTAGATGAGTGGATGAAGCTGAAGTAATATTAAAGACTCTGGATCATTTCATCTAGCAAATAGAACCTGAGGATGAATACAGGCTAGTATTCAAACTAGCATACCAGCACCCCCTATAATGTGCACAATTTTAGCAAGAAATACACAGAAATTGACTTCCAATTCTTCAACTTCTATCCATATTCTTTCATAGCTTTGTTCAATTTTTCTTTTCAAATAGTCCTTCCCCCTACTATTCAAAAGAAATACACCTATAATTTTACTGTGATATATTCCTCCCAGGTGTAAAAATTCCAGAGCATCAAAAAAAAAAAAAAAAAGGAAACAATGTTAAATACTATTTCAGAGAAGTTTCCTCTAGGTTAACCAAGGCACCTAGTAACTCATCGTAGCGCTTCCTGTATCTAAAACATATTTGTGATAAATACCAAGTATGACATTTGAAAATGAGGTATTCTGGCCTTCTTGAGGATGTTGTGAATAAAAGTATTTGTAAAGTAGGACAGTGTAATTTATATATATTTTTGTCTCACAACTTTCCTTCTTCTATCTTTTCACTATTTTCAAAGAAGGCCCTACTCTTATGGGATGATATAGTAAGGGCAAAATGAGTAGTAATATAGAATATTTACATGAAAAATGGATTCACGTATTTATACAAGCAATTCTTTTCAACTATTATTAACATTCACCCATTATCCATGCCTACAGTGTAACTAGAAAACAGAGAAACTGCACATTTCAATTTTCTTTAAGTAGGTAAATAAACACCAGATGTCAGCAGAGCATTCCAGAGACATCTAAGCAAAGAATCTGTCTGAGGCTCCACAGAGGGTGAAAAGCACAGTGTGCTCTTAATGGTTGTGAAACACCATTAATTATGAAAAGGAAAACCATAAAATTTCATCTGGAGTGTTGCTTCCAGAGGGAAAAGGCCCTTCCTTGAGTATGGAAATACTGAGAAAACACCTCAGTAGATCTAATCAATGATACAAGTTACTATAATTAAAAAAAAATAAAATAAAATGAAATAAAATGAAAATCAAAACTTTACAGGAGTTGAAAACACAATGAAACAAATCTATCCCCAGCCAAGAAACAGGAAAATTATAACAAAATACTGTCACATAAAGTAAATATAATTACATAAGCAACTATAGACATGAAAGAACATAACAAATCAGATATTCAAAAACTTACAATGGATACAGACAACAAAAGAAAATGCAACATAGAAACTAATCATATTCAGGAAAACTTTAAAAAATGAAATTATCTCAGATATGAATACTAAATTATAAGGTCCCCAAGAAAGATAGAGATATGGCCAAAAGTATACTAAGAGACACAGAGGACAGAATGAGAAAAGTAAAGAAAATAAAGCAAAAATGAAGATAAAGGTAAACAGTATCATAGATAGTTGCAAATATAAAAGGCTGACAAAGAAGAACAATATGGGTATTACTGGAGTCCTTAAAAAAAGAAAAAGAGGGGCGCCTGGGTGGCTTAGTCGTTAAGCGTCTGCCTTCGGCTCAGGTCATGATCCCAGGGTCCTGGGATCAAGCCCCTCATTGGGCTCCCTGCTCAGCAGGAAGCCTGCTTCTCCCTCTCCCACTCCCCCTGCTTGTGTTCCTGCTCTCGCTATCTCTCTGTCAAATAAATAAATAAAATCTTTAAAAAAATTAATTAATTAAATTAAATTTAAAAAAAAGAAAAAGAATGGAACTGACCTAAAATGGCCAGTTCCAAGATATTTCTTAGTAAAACAGGCAAATATAAAGTAATACAGTTAACTAACCTAAAATTATACGTCAATACTGATAATAAATATATCAATCATGATTAATTATTAATATGGATTACTATTAGTTACTATTAATTAGTAACTATTAATAACTAATAGTTATTAATATGGATAACTATTAAGATATTTATTAATATGGATAAATATAAATTATTTTTATTAAGAATAAAAGATTTTTAGGAGTGCCTGGGTGGCTGAGTCGGATAAATGTCTGACTCTTGATTTTGTCTCAGGTCACGATCTCAGGAATGTAAGATCGAGCCCTGCGTTGGGCTCCATGCTAGGCATGGAGCCTGCTTAAGATTTTCTCTCCCTCTCCCTTTGCCCCTCTCCCACTGCTCAATCTCTCTCTCTCTCTCAACAAAAAATAAATACAAGATTTTTAAATATAGTTGAATATGCTCCTATCAGACAGACCATACCCCTAGATAACAACTATAAACACTGGACAAAATACAAAAAATAATTACTGGAAGGTAATGCAGAGTAAGCATGCAGATTATGGATGGAAGTCAATCCTTGAAATAAGGGAACAGTATACTGGTTTTCTGTTTTTTTAATGGCTATTAGCCTCAGGATGACCACATTTGATGCAGCTCAGGACTGATAAAAATTCTGATAGAAAATCCAAGGTTTTTCTAACCTGAAGAATGACCTTACAGAGTTTGGGGCAATCACAGATGCTAAAAAGTGAAAAGCAAATCCCAATAAGATGATAAAGAGAAAGATTCAAATTCTATGTATCAGCTCTGCCTAAATCTCTTGCAGACCTCTAAACAATGCAAAGCAATAACAATGTAGGTTACACTGCAAGCAGTCCAGACAAGAATAAGAGAACTGAATTGCACAAAAAAAAACAAAGTTTGTATTGAACCTAGTTAACTCTGTTATTAGAAACAACAGCCTGTTTCAAAATGGTGATGTAGAAGGCTCCCAAACTCACCTTCTCCCAAGGATACAATGAATCTACGGCTACATGTGAAACACCCTCTGAAAGAAATTGAGCGACTACTACCCATAGAGAAAATGAGAAAAAAAAAAAAAACCCACATCAAAAACGGTAAAAGAAGCTGAGAAACAATCTCACCATAAAACCCAACTCTGGCATGGTGGCCCATAAGTGGGAGGGAACTTCCAGCTTCTCCCTCTTTTAAAGAGCAATGAGTTTGAACTCCACATCTAGCACCCCAACTTCTATAACAGAAGAGACGGGCCTCTAAAACATCTAGCTGTGAAAGCCAATGGGACTTGCATCCAAAAGCTCCACAAGGATACAGTGAATTAAGATATGGTTCTTAAAGGGCTTGCACAGACTCACTGTGGCTAACCTCCCAAGACCCAGCAGAGGCAGCAGACTAAACCAGCGTGAGGGCCTGGCAGAGGCAGTGGACTAAAACCAGTCTTTTGGTGCCAATGGCCCTGATGACTTTTCTTAATAACCGTGGCCTGAAGGACAGGCTTCTAACTTAACACACATCAAGAGGCCAACTGCAATATTTTCCAGAGACCAGGGAGGTCAGCCAGCTGACCTTATGCTCTCCCTCTGCCGCACTCTAGGATGCTAATATTTCTTAGAAAGAGCCTGTGCACACCTCTGGTGCATGGGTTTTGTGGCAGCAGCCCAGGGAATGCCCCTTGAACACATGGCTCTGGTGGCCAGTGGGGCTTATATTCATGGATTCAACAGGATGGCAGCAAACAGAGTTCTTAACTGGCTATCACCCTAGGGCTCAGTGCAGAAGGAAAAGAGAAATGGCCATCTCCCAGTCTTCACTTGAAAGAAGTATATTTATATACCTTAAAAGCTTCTGCCTGAAGATTTACCTTATAATCAGCCTGCATGTAGGTGCTGACTGACATCCTCCCCTTCGGGACACTAACAGGTCATGACATACCTTCAACATAATGGACAACTAATAAAAACAAATAAGGCTGCTTGGACAATCACAAAGATTTGAGAGACAACCAGAAGCTAGGACAAGGTTTAATGATAAGGTTCATCTCACAAACAAGAACATTCCCTCAAGACTAGAAGAGAGTGCTATTTATCTAAGGCACAGAAACCAACACAGAGAGACAAAGAAAATGAAGAAACAAAGGAATATGTTCCAAATGAAAGAATAAGATAAAACCTCAGAAAAAGGCCTTAAGGTAATGGAGAGAAATGGTTTATCTGATAAAGAGTTAATAATAATGGTCATAGAGATGGTCACTGAGATCAGGAGAATAATGCATGAACAAAGTGAGAATTTCAACAAAGACAGAAAATATAAGAAAGAACCAAACAGAAGTAATAGAGCTGAAGAACACAATAAGTGAACTGAAAAATTCAATACAGGGGTTCAAAGCAGCCTATATGAAGCAGAAGAGAGGATCAGCAAATCCAAAGACAGAGCAGTGGAATTCATCCAATCAGGAAAAAGAAAAAAAAGAAAAGAAAAGAGAAGAAAAAAATGAAAGAGAATGAAGACAGCTTAAGGGACTTATGGGACAATATCAAGTGGACCAATGTTCACATTATAAGGAAGGGACAGAACACTTATTTGAAGAAATAATGGCTGAAAATTTCCCTAACCTGGGGGAAGGAAACAGATATTCAGATCCAGGAAGCCCAAAAAGTTCCAAATAAGATGAACCTGAAGAGACCCACATCTAGATACATTATAATTAAGTGGCAAAAAGTTAAAAACAAAGTATCTTAAAAGCACCAAGAGGAAACAACTAACTATGAACAAGCAAGCCACCATAAGACAATAAGCGTATCTTTCAGCAGAAACTTTGCAGGCCAGATAGGAGTAGCAAAATATATTCAAAGCATTGACAGGAAAACTGCCAACTAAGAATACACTACCCAGCAATGCTGTACTTCAAAAGTATAAAAGAGATAAATAGTTATCCACACATGCAAAAACTAAAGGAGTTCATCACCGTTAAGTTGGCCTTATATGAAATGTTACAGAGAATTTTTTAAGCTGAAATAAAAGGGCACTACTTGGTAATAAGAAAACATATGAAAGTGTAAGTCTCACTGGTAAAGATAAATAAATAGTTAAATCAAATATCTAATGTTGTAACAGTGGTGGATTGACCATTTATAAATCTAGTATAAAGGTTAAAAGATAAAATTAATAAAATAACTAGAGTTACAATAATTTGTTAATGGATACACAAGATAAAAAGATGTAAACTGTGACATCAAAAACAAAACATGGCTGGGGAGTAAATATGTAGAACTTTATTTATTTATTTTTTTAAAGATTTTTTATTTATTTATTTAACATAGCGAGAGACAGCACAAGCAGGAGGAGCAGCAGAGGGAGAAGCAGGGTCCCTGCCGAGCAAGGAGCCCGATGCAGGACTCAATCCCGGGACCCTGGGATCATGACCTGAGCCGAAGGCAGACTCTTAACCAACTGAGCCACCCAGGCATCCCGTAAATATGTAGAACTTTAAAATGAATTCAAACTTCAGTTGTTTTCAACTTAAAATAGACTGTATTTATAAATATATTTTATGTACACCTCATGATAACCACAAAGCACAAAGGTATAGTAGATATACAAAAGGTAAAAAGAAAAGAATAGGGGCTCCTGAGTGGCTCAGTTGGTTAAGCATCTGCCTTCAGCTCAGGTCATGATCCCAGGGCCCTGGATCAAGCCCCCCATTGGGCTCCCTGCTCAGTGGGGAGTCTTTTTCTCCCTCTTCCTTTGTCCCTCCCCTGCTTGTGCTCACTTAGTCTTTCTCTCTCTCTCTCAAAAACAAATAAATCTTAAAAAAAAAAAAAGGAAAAGAATAGAGAAAATCATCAAATCACCAAAAAAAAAAAAAAAAGAGCAAGAAAAGAAAGGAATGAAGGAATTAAAAAACAGCTAGAAAAAAATTAACAAAATGGCAGTAAGTCCATACCTATCAATAATTACTTTAAATGTAAATGGACTAAATTCACCAATCAAAACACATACAGTAAACAAATGGATAAAATAACACCCAGCAATATGCTGCCTACAACAGACTCACCTCAACTTTTTTTAAAAAAAGATTTATTTATTTAGGGGTGCCTGGGTGGCTCAGTTGGTTAAGTGACTGCGTTTGGCTCAGGTCATGATCTCAGGGTACTGGGATTGAGCTCCCCAGTGGGCTCCCTAATCTGCAGGGAGTGTGCTTCTCCCTCTCCCTCTGCCCCTCCCTGCACTCATGTTCATGCACACACTCTCTCTCTGGAATAAACTTTAATTAAATATTTTATTTATTTATTACAGACAGAGAGAGCTCTCTATCTCCCTCTGTGTGCCTGTACTCGTGCATTCTCTCTCTCTCTAACAAATAATTTTTTTTTTTTTTAAAGAAACAAAAAAGAACTCAAACAAACTCCCACTTTACATCTCAGGGACCTAAAAGGAAGAACAAATGAAGCCCAAAATTAGCAGAAGGAAGGAAATAACAAATATCAGAGGGTAAATAAATTGAGACTAAAAGAACAATAGAAAAGATCAATGAAACTAAGATCTGGTTTTTTCATAAGATAAACAAAATAGACAAACCTTTAGTTAGACTCACCAAGAAGAAAAAAGAAAGGACTCAAAGTCAGAAATGAAAGAGAAAACATTACAGCTGATATCACAGAAATACAAATGATCCAAGAGACTACTCTGAACAATTATATACCTAACAGGACAAATAGGACAAACCAGAAGAAATGGAGAAGTTCCTAGAAACAAAACCTACCAAGACTAAATTATAAAGAAACAGAAAATGTGAACAGATCAATTACTAGTGTGGAGATTGAATCAATAATAAAAAAAACTTTCCAACAAACAAAAGTTCAGGATCAGATGGCTTCGCTAGTGAAGTCAACCAAACATTTATTTATTTATTTATTTAGCTATAAACCTGAATATTTATTTAGGATGTAAAGAGAAGTTACATAACAAATTTAAAAATGGAAAAGTGAATATATTCTGCAAATATTAGAAAATACAAATAACATAATAAAATAATCTAATAATATTTTTATTGACTTCCTGATACTCCTCCATAGTATTTTGGCTGCATATTCTTTGATTGCCTCTTCATATGGCAATATTATAATATTATTATATTATATTATATTATAATATTATTATATTATATTATATTATAATTATTTTATTATAATTTATATTATATTATATATTATTATATATTATATTGTATATTATATTATTATATTATAATTATATTATATTATTGTATTATTTTTATATTATATTAGTATTATATTATATATTATTATAATATTATAATATTATTTTCCATAGAGAAACTAGAAAGATAATTCAGTTTTTCCTCTAGCATGGTTGATCAAAATTTGTTTTTTTTATTTTAATTCAATTAATTAACATATATTATTGGTTTCAGAGGTAGAGGTCAGTGATTCATCAGTCTTATAGAATACCCAGTGCTCATTACATCACATGCCCTCCTTAATGTCCATCACCCAGTTACCCCATCCTCCACTACCCTCCCCCCAGCAACCCTCAGTTTGTTTCCTATGATTAAGAGTCTCTTATGGTTTGCTCCCTCTCAGGCTTTGTCTTGTTTTATTTTTTCCTCTCTTCCCCTATGATCCTGTTCTGTTTCTTAAATTCCACATATCAGTGAGATCATATGATAATTGTCTTTCTCTGATTGACTTATTTCGCTTAGCATAATACCATCTGGTTCCATCCACATCATTGCAAATGGCAAGATTTCATTTTTTTTGATGGCTGAGTAGTATTCCATTGTATATATATACCACATCTTCTTTATCCATTCATCTGTCAATGGACATGCAGGCTCTTTTCATAGTTTGGCTATTGTTCAACCAAACATTTAAAGAAGAATTAATACCAGCCCTTCTCGAACTCTTCCAAAAAGTGTAAGAGGAAGGAACACTTCCAAACTCATTTTATCAGCCCAGAATTACATTGATAACAAAACCATACAAGGACACTACAAGAAAAAATAATACAGGCCAATAACCCTGATGAACATAAATGCAATAATCCTCAGCAAACTATAGTAGCCCCTTTTATCCACAGGGCATATGTTCCAAGACCCCAGGGGATACCTGAAACCACACACAGTACCAAACCCTATATATACTATGTTTTTTACTATACATATATACCCATGATAAAGTTTAATTTATAAATTAGTCACAATAAGAGATTAACAACAATATATAATAAAATACAATAATTATAACAATATACTATAATAAAAGTTATGTGAATGTGGTCTCTCTCAAAAAATGTTATTATACTGTACTGGCCCTTCTTGTGATGATGTGAGATGATAAAATGCCTACATGATGAGATGAAATGAGGTGAATGACAGAGTCATTATGATGTAGCAAAAAGATACTATTGATCTTCTGACTACATGTCAGAAGTTTCATCTGCCTTTAAACCACAGCTGACCATAGATAAATGAAACCACAGAAAATGAAACAACAGATAAGGAGAGACTACTGTATTAGCAAACCAAATTTAACAACACATCAAAAGGATGATACACCATGATCAAGTAGGATTTATCCCTGAGATGCAAGGATGGTTCAGCATTCACATAAATCAATGTGATCTACCACATTAACAAAATGAAGGGGAAAAATCATATTATCATCTTAAGAGATGCAGAAAAATCATATGACAACATCCATTCATGATAAAAAAAGAAAACTTTCAACAAAGTAGATATAAAGGGAACATACCTCAACATAATAAAGGCCATATATGAGAAGCCCATAGCTAACATCATATTCAATGGTGAAAAACTGGAGGATTTTTCTTCTATTATCAGGAACAAGACAAGGATGCTTACTCTTGCCACTTTTATTCAACATAGAACTGGAAGTCCTAGCCAGAGCAGTTAGGCAAGAAAAAGAAATAAAAGACATCCAAACTGGAAAGGAAGAAATATCTATTTGCAGATGATATGATCTTATATAGAAAACCTTAAAGACTCCATCAAAAAACTGTGAACTAATAGACAAATACAGTAAACTTGTAGGGTACAAAATCAATATACAAAACCAGTTGTGTTTCTATACACTAATAATGAACTATCAGAAAGAAAAATCAGATAAACAATCCCATTTACAAGTGCATCAAAAAGAATACAATACCTCGGAATAAACTTAACCAAGAATGTGAAAGATCCATATGCTAAAAAACATAAGACATCATGAAAGAAACTGAAAAAGACACAAATAAATGAAAAGATATTACAAGCTCACAGAATGGAAGAATTAATACTGTTAAAATGTTCATACTACCCAAAGCAATCTACAGATTCATTGAAATCCCTAAGAAAATTCTAACGGCATTTTTCACAGAACTAAAACAAACAATCCTAAAATTTTCATGGACCCACAGGAGACCCTGATTAGGCAAAGCAATCTTGAGAAAGAAGAACAAAACTGAAAGCATCATACTTCCTGATTTTAAACCATATTACAAAGCTATAGCCATCAAAGGAGTATGCTATTGGTATTAGAACAGACACAACCATCAATAGAGATGCAACAGAATAGAGAGCCCAGAAATAAACCTATGTATATATGGTCAATTAATTTATGAAAAAGGAGCCAAGAATATACAATGGGGAAAGAACAGTTTCTTCAATAAATTGCATTGGGAAAACTGGACAGCCACATGCAAAAGAATGAAACCAGACCACTATCTTATGCCATACACAAAAATCAACTCAAAATCGATGAGACTTGAATGTAAGACCTGAAACCATAAAAAGCCTAAAAGAAAAAAAAAATAGGGGACAATCTCCTTGACATTAGCCTTGGCAATGATTTTTGGGATTTGACACCAAAAGCAACAACATTAAAAATTAGAAAACAGGACAACATCAAACTAAAAAGCTTCTATACTGACAAAAAACTATCAACAAAATGAAAAGGCAACCTACAGAATGGGGGAAAAGATTTGAAATCATGGATGTGATAAGGGATTAATATCCAAATTATATAAAGGATTCATACAACTCAATAGAAAAAAAGAACGATCCAATAAAAAATGAGCACAGGATCTGAAGAGATGTTTTCCCAAAGAAGACAGGCAAATGGGCAACAGATACATGAAAAAGTACTCTATGATCAATCATCAAGGAAATGCGAATCAAAACCACAGTGAGATATCACCTCACACCAGAATAGCTATTACCTAAAATACAAATAACATGTATTGGCGAGGATGTGGAGAAAAGGAAACCTTTGTGCACTACTGGTGGAAATGTAAGTTGGTGCAGCCACTACAGAAAGCAGTGTGGAGGTTCCTCAAAAAGTTAAAAATAAAACAACCATACTATCTAGCAATTCTACTTCTGCGTACTTATCCAATGAAAATGAAATCACTCTTTTGAAAATATATCTGCACTCCCATGTTCACTGCAGCATTATTTACAATAGTGAAGATATGGAAGCAATCTAAATGTACACTAATAGATGAATGAATAATGAAAATATGACACACACAGATGGCAATATTATTCAGCCATTAAAAATGAAGGAATTCTCGCCATTTGCAACAACAGGGATGAAATTTGAAGGCATTATGTTAAGTGAAGAGTCAGACAGAGAAAGACAAATATGGGATGATCTCACTTACATGTGAATCTAAAAACAAACAGGGGCAACTGGCTAGCTCAGTCAGTGAACTGAGGAACTCTTGATCTTGGGGTTCTGGGTTTGAGCCCCATGTTGGGTGTAGAGATAACTTAAAATCTTTAAAAACAAACAAACAAACAAAAAATGAACTCACAGAAACAGAGAACAGACTGGTGGTTGCCAGAGGTGGGGAGTGGAGGGTGGTGACATGGGTGAAGGTGGTCAAAAGGTAGAAATTTCCAGTTATAAGATAAATAAGCCCTGGAGATGTAATGTACCGCACAGTGACTATAGTTAACAATACACTACTGTACATTTGAAAGTTGTTCAGAGAGTAAATCTTAAAAGTTCTCATCACAAGGAAGAAAATTTGTAACTACATGTGATGATAGATATTAACTAAATGTACAGGAGTAATCACTTAGCAATATATACATAAGTCAAATCATTATGCTGTATGCCTAAAACTAATAAAAATGTTATATGCTGGTTATATCTCAATAAAACAACAACAATATTCTTCAAAGGAATGTAAAAGAACGTAGAGGCCCAACATCATTGTATTATAGAAGCCAGGATATCATAATAAAAAATTGTATGACATATGAAGAACGAGGAACATGTGACCTATTCTCAAGAGATAAGACATAAAAGAAACTGACTGAAAGATAAAACAGATGTTGGAATTAGCAGACAAGGATTTTAAAGGAGTTATTATTACTATGTTCAACAATGTAAAGAAAAATAAAATAATTATTTAGAAGTCTCAGAGAAGAACTAGATGACAGCAACAATAATAAAGAATCTACTGAAAATTTTAGAACTGAAAAATAGAACATCTTAATTTAAAACTGTACTGGATGGACTTAACATGAAAACAGAGGCAGAATCACTTAGGTTTGAGGTATGCTAACAGATATTCAATCTGAAGGAAAGGCGGGGATCCTGTGAAAGGTGAAAGGAAATGCGGTCATATTATGTCCAGGAGGTTTAAAATGGAGCCAAGAGGCCATTAAGGAGATGGGCCTTATGCTCATCCTCACTAGAGGAACCATGAACTTCTGAATTGGGCTAAACTGGAAAAATCCCAAGGACTTAGCCTGAACACACTGCACTGTGTCACTTTGGATCCCATTTCTTCTGACACCAGAAATGTCAACCAAAAAAAAAGAGGCAGAGCTAAAATAAAAACAAGCATTTTATTTGGGGTCTCAGAATTGCAATCTGGGGAACACAGATTTGGGCCGTAACCCAAATAGTGCTCCCTCCAGAGGAGTAAGTCAAACATTTTTAAAGACAAAAAAAGAATGCTTGTATCCATATTTACAAAAATATTGATTGGTATTGGTGGCAGAAAACTAATCTTGAATGAATAGAACTGGTTGCAAAGGCTATAATATAACTAAGCAAAATCTCCTACTGTAGCAAATGAATCACGGTTACACAGATTCCAGGGACTAGCTGGATTACTGCCAGAATTGGATCCCTAATTGTTCTGCTATTGCTCAACCCTTATGTATCTTGCTTAAAGCTAAACAGTCTGAGCTACTTCCATGAACTTAGCTAAGCCAGAAGGCATTTGAAGAAATAAAGCATAGCTTACTTGACCCTCCGACACTGAAACATCCAAATTGTGAGTTATCCTTTTTACTTTTCATTTATGAACACAAAGGCAATGCCTCAGGTGTTTTAACTCAAAGGCATGGAGGCCAACGGAGGCCCTCAGGATATTACAGCCAGCAGTTAGACGTTCTAGCCAAAGGACCGCCACCCTGTACCAGCGCCTTAGCAGCCTCTGCTAGCCTGCTGGAAAGTGTGGAAGAATTGGTCCCGGGCTGCCCTTTGACTATTTATGTCCCTTATTCTGTAGAAGCTCTCCTCAACTCTCCCCAGACCCAACACCTGTCTGCTAGGCAGATTTACTTCTTATGAAATCCTTCCACTTTCACCTCCAAATGTCACCACTGCCAGGTGCCACTCCTTGAACTTGCTACTTTCTTCCTCTCCCTTCTGACAAGACTCTTCATGACTATATTACAGTGACTGACCAATTACTAACTCCTAGACTGGATCTTTAAGAAACTCCTACTGACAAGGCTGAACAATTTTGGCTCAGTGATGGTTCCTACTTGAAAGATGGACTGGAGAAATACCAGGCGGGGGATACTATAACTTTCAATTACTGAAGTTTTTGAAGCAAACCCCATATTGTAGACTTCCTTGGCCCAACAGGATGAACTTTTTGCTTTAACATGGGCCTGCCTCTTAGCAAAAGATAAAGTAGCCAACATGTATACTGAGCAAATACGCTTTCAGGATTACATACAATTCCATAGTACTCTGAAAACAGACAGAATTTCTTTTTCTTTCTTTCTTTCTTTTTTTGTAAGATTTTATTTATTTATTTGAGGGCGGGCAGAGGGAGAGGGAGAGAGAGAAAATCTCAAGCAGACTCCCTGCTGAGCAGGGAGCCCCAGATGGGGCTCAATCTCACGACCCTGGGATCATGACCTGAGCCGAAATTAAGAAATAAACCAGTGCTTAACCAACTGAGCCACCCATGTGCCCCAAAGCAGAGAGGATTTCTACCTTCTATTGAGCAACAAATTAAAAATAGTTCTCAAGTCCTAAAATTACTCTATTCAATTCAGGTACCCAAACATCTAGCTATAATGAAAATCCCTGGTCATTCTGCAGCCAATAGAGGAAAATAAGGGCAATCATATGGCAGATGCTGCTATGAAAACAAAACAAAAAACTTCAGCTTTACAAAATCATTCCACATTAAAATTACTGTCAGCCTTAACTCCTTTTAGTCCTCTAATGACACAAAACAAATAATGAAGGATAGTCAACAGAATGCTACTACTAAAGAAATAAAGAAGGGCTCAGAATCAAATTGTAAATTTTATCCCAACATTCAACTTGGTATGGCCCAAATGGGCAGCCAGTCCTCCTTGATCACCCACAGAAAATGATTTTTAAAATTATCCATGAAATGACCCACTGGAACACAGATAAAATGGTAGACTGGGAAAAACAATTTTTTTGGAACCCATCTCACATAACTGCAGCAGAAACTTACCACTCCTGTTTAACTTGTCCCAAGCATAACCCTGGAAAGCCTATTCACCCATAGGGCATTTCCCATTGTTCTCAGGACCTGTGAAATTTAGCAGTGGGATTTCATCCAGCTACTCCCCTCACGAGGATACAAATATGTATGTATGGTAATGGTATGTGTATACTCCCATTGGGTGGAAGACTTTCTTTGTCGCAGAGCCACTGCATTAGTAGTAGCCAAGGTAGTATTAGAGAAAATCATACCTAACTGGGGAATTCCATCTGAATTACATAGTGATACAGGAATTCATTTCACAGGACAAATAATCAAGGCAGTTTGTAAAATCTGGCCTATGCTACAGCATTTTCATTGCACCTACCATCCCAATCATCAGGGTTGATACAAAGAACCAATGGCCTAATTAAAACACAGTTAGCCAAAATGACAGAAACTTTTAATTTACCCTGGCCTAAGACTCTGCCACTTCTGTTATTAGACCTAAGGCCCAAACCTTTGGAAAACATTAACTATCTCCCTTTGAAATTGTAACTGGAAGACTTACAAGACTAGACTCTGGGCCCTGTGAGCCCATACTGGTGAAAGGAGAAATGCTTGAATACTGCAAAAAACAAACAAACAAACAAACAAAACAATTAAAGGCCTTAAAGGAAAATGCACGCTTAGTAGAAAAATCTTTACATAGCATACTCCCAGAGATGAAGACCTCCTCTGCCATGATCTACAACCTGGAGATTCTGTCTACTAGAAAAGACATCTCTTCAAAGATACCCTACAATCCCGAAAAAAGAGACCCTATCAGGCACTCTTAACCAACCCTTGCACAGTTGAACTCAAAGGTTTTGATTCTTGGATTCATGTGTCTCATTTAAAGAAAGCTCCACACCTCCAACCTAAGCTCCAGACATTAAAACCAACTGCACACCTAACACTCAAACAGACCCAGAGTTGAAGCACACAACATCTGGGTAGACAGTTTTCCCAAAACACTGGACCAGGCCTATGTATTTCCTTGTCCTTTCTTTTTTTTAAAGATTTTATTTACTGGGGCACCTGGGTGGCTCAGGCGTTAAGCATCTGCCTTGGGCTGAGGTCAATATCCCAGGGTCCTGGGATTGAGCCCCACATCGGGCTCCCTGCTTGGTGGGAAGCCTGCTTCTCCCTCTCCCACTCCCCCTGCTTGTGTTCCCTCACTGTGTCTCTGTCAAATAAATAAATAAAACCTTAAAAAAAAAGATTTTATTTATTATTTATTTAGGAGAGAGAGTGTATGTGTGCACACACGCACAAGCGTGAGGAGGGAGGAGGGGCAGCGAAAGAGGGAAAAGCAGAGCCCCCACTGAACAGGGAGCCCAATGCAGGGCGCCATCCCAGGACCCTGAGATTATGACCCGAGCTGGAGGCAGATACTTAACCGACTAAGCCACCCAGTCACCCTGGTCTTTTTTTTTTTAACCAATAACTTATTTTCTTTATAACCCTTTTTTAGAATCATCTATTGGGGAAGCTCCTTTAGCTACCTTTCTATAAAGCACTATGACACCATTTGTAACATATATCCTTCTCCTTCTTGTGGACCACTCTGCATGAAATGAAGAATTCTTTCAATAGGTTTATGGTTGGGATTTTAAATTAGAGAGCACCCCTCATATTCTTTGAGAAATCAGTCATGAAGAAATGCTGGACTCAAGTATTTGGGCTGTTATCTGTCCTAATAAGTATCTTAATACTTTTTGTCTATATTACACATAGTAGGACCCCTTAAGTAATGGTAAAACCCTATATTACTGGGAGAACTGACTGCTTTCATATTGGTTATGTGCCCTATGGATTAAATCTCTCAGTTAATTACTCTATCCTGCATGGAACTCATATACTAGCCAATATATCTGTTTTTCTCTAAGTTTGTCCTACAATGGTCTCTCTTATTAGGAATAATTTTAGCCTCTGGGTTAACATTTTATTTTTTCTTGTGACCCTCACTGCTGATGGTCAAGCCGTATCAGAACCTTTTGTCCTTACCCTGAAAAAACTTTGATTCTGAAAACCTAACTGACTGTTGGATTTGTGCCAGAGCAAATCACACTCATGAGGTGCCTGAATTAATAGCTTCACCTCTATTCCTGAGGAAAAGAAAAACTTAACTGGAAAAATGTAGGATTCTTTTTTGGTGTATTTGAAAATACTCACCAACTTCTATCTGGAAAACATACCCTAGATATAACTGCCTTCTACCAGGTTCCTCTCTGCTTGTAAGGGAATACCTCTCACTCACATCTGGACATTGACTAATAATCTTCCTTATGTTTTGAAAATATAAATGGTATTGGTAGAACATCAGGTTATCTTCCATTGGATGTCTGTAACCACACACTTTTGTAAGATTCAGATAGTCATGAATTCATTCTACATTGGAGTTTACATGACTACAGTGTGATTTTTCATAATGTGTGCTTACGATGGGAAAATGAAATCTGTAATGGAACTGGGTAGTGTGAAGCAGGTGTGCTTCCCCCTAAAAGAAAAATATGGGAAACTGATGAAAAAAAATCTGGAGAATAGTGGAAACTTAATTCCATCTAACCTTTTCCTAGAAACATGCCATAGCTTAGCCTGTGTTTGATTCCTAATAATCAAACTCATTTACTACTTAAAGTACAGAAAAATATAAGACACTCTCATAATCAGTTGCATAATTCCAGTAAATCAGATTATATGTACTCTGTGAAAATTACATTTTTGATCATGAGATTTCTTCCTCTGAAAATGACAAGAGAGTCTGGGCAGAGACCCACTTATCTCTTGTCCCTAGAAGGTTCTGGATATTTCTGTGTGTGTGGCACCAATATTTACTCCATTCCTCCTATTAAATGGAAAGGGTGTTTGTGGGTCTTGCCCCAGACACCACCATTGGAAAAGTTCTTCTTTCCACTGCTCATGTACCAAATCTGAGATCCCTTTTTTTTTAAATTTTTTTAAAAGATTTTATTTATTTATTTGACAGAGAGAGACACAGCGAGAAAGGGAACACAAGCAGGGGGGGGGGAGAGGGAGAAGCAGGCTTCCCGCTGAGCAGGTAGCCCAATGTGGGGCTTGATCTCAGGACCCCGGGATCATGACCTGAGATGCTTAACGACTGAGCCACCCAGGCACCCCTTGAGATCCCTTTCATATCAGTTCAAAAGACCTTGGTGAAGCTGGGAAGGTTATAATTTCTGATGGATGCCAACCAGTAACCCAATAGCAGACGGAAAGGGCCTGCTCTATAAAACTGATAAATTTACTGAGCCCTTATATACTTAGCAATCAAACATTCTTAACAATTTCATATATTAATGCTTATTGTCCGCAAGGTTTTTAGACTATTATTATTGCTAATTGCTCTTTTATGCTTATCACCTTGCTAAGAAAGTTCCATCCAAAACCTCTACAGGGATCTGATTATGGTCACTCCATAGACTGATTCACCTGAACCTCCAGGTGGCTTAATAAGGCCCCTGATGAGGACATTACCTAAGAACCATTTCCTGCCTCCTTGTTTCTCACCGGGGCCTGACCCTAACAACAGTGACCCCTTGAAACACTCATTAAAATTAAAAATTCCCCCCAATGTGAGACACGACTTCCAGGGACAGGTCCATCCCAGTGACGCAGGACTAAATAATTGTTGGTTGATCAGTGATGTTTTCAGAGAAAGATCTTGAGCAAAAGGCAGAAAGGTAAAATGCAATGGCGTCACTTATGTCCAGGATTTTTAAAAATGGAGCTGTGAAACCATTAAGGAGATGAGACTTATGCATGTTCTCACTGTAAGAACCATGAACTTTTGAACTGGGCCAAACTGCAAATACTCCAGGGACTTAGCCCAAACACCTGCAACTTGCTATAGTAGGAGACTCTGATTAGTGACAGCCTTAGCAACCAATTATATCCAGTCAAGATTAGTTTTCTGCCATCAACACCAATCAAATTCTTTGTAAATAACATATTCAAGCATTCCCTTTTGTCTTTAAAAACCACTGACTTCTGGAGTGCTTGGGTGGCTTTGTTGGTTAAGCATCCAATTCTTGATTTTGGCTCAGGTCATGATCTCAGGGTTGTGAGATCGAGCCCCACATCAGGCTATGTGTTGGGCACAGAGCCTGCCTAGGATTCTCTCTCTCTCTCTCTCTCCCTCTCCCCTCCGCTCTCTCTCCCTCTGTAAAAAACAACAACAACAACAACAGGTATTCATCATGGGGTAAATTTCCCTTTTCAAAAGAAAACATCACAGACAAATTAGAAGTGGCTCTTTTGTCATTTAGAGTGATTATGAATTCATCATTTAGAATACTTTCGCTAAGTTCTTACAGTACTCTGAACCTCTATCATGTCACTTTCCAGAATCCATTCAATTAATCTATTTACGTGTCTCATCTACCATTGCCATCCCCAATTAGACCATAAAGTATTCTGGGAACAGGCCATACGTATTTCACTTTTTTTTTTTTTACCTAGTACACAGCATATAGCATGTAATAGATCTCAACAGGTTTACTGAATTTAATAACAAGGTGTCTCTGTACTATCCCCATTTGCTCATTGTTTTTATGCCAGAACGTCTTCCTGAAAAGAAAGGAAACGCACCACCTGTCAAGGAGCTCCTTCCACTTTTTGGCAATTATGTTAAATTTCTCATCAAAGAGAACCCAAGTGTATCTGTCTGACTATTCTATTCATGTGTTCTAAGGCTGACCCTCAGGGCCACAGAGAACAAATATAATCAATTGTTTTAATCAATAGTTTCAATTATTCATTACGATTCTGACAATGATTACAATTTGAAGGTTTTCCAATACCACCAAGCAATTTTCTGACACCAGCTGAGGGTTCTACACTTTAACTTAATTCTGACACTGTCCACCTAGAGATAGTATGAGATTCCACAGATTAAGGACCGAGTCCTGCAAGACTACATCCCTCCCCACCACACCTCCACTTCAGAGGCACTAATCAGTGCTTCTGACCTACCAGCTACAGATCCCATAAACCAGAGGTTCCAACAACCTCCTACTTGGATTCCATTAATTTGCTAGAGTGGCTCACAGAGCTTAGAGAAACAGTTTCTCTGCTAGATTACTAGTTTATTATAAAAGTACAAAATTTAGGAACAGGCAGATGAAAGACATGCATAAGGCAAACTATATGGAAAAGGGCGCAGAGCTTCCATGCTCTCTGAGCGCACCATTCATGCAGCACCTCCACATGCTCACCAACCTGAAGCTTTCTGAATACCTTTTTCAGATTTTATGGTGGCTTCATTATATAGGCACAAGTGATTAAATCACTGGTCACTTCTAACCCTCAAATCACAGGGCTGGTTCCCCCAGCAACCAGCCTTCACTTAGATTCCCAGGAAGCTTTCCATTAAGTCACCTCTTTAACGTAACAAAGACACCTTTGTAACTCTCAGCACTTAGAAAATTCCAAGGGTTTTAGAAGCTCAGTGCCAGAAACTAGAATGAAGACCAAATATATATTCCTTATTATAAATCACATTCATTCAATACATACCAATCTAAGTGTTTAGCACTACACTAGAGCTTGAAAATGCAATATTGGTAAAAAATCAGTCTTTGCTTACTGGGGGAAAACAATAAAGGCAATATAGATGTAAATGAACAATTAAAACAGAGTAAACTTCTATAGCAGAGGGAATTACAGGCTACTATGGAACAAATGGAAGATACGCTTGTCGAGAAGAGGAGATGTCAGACCAAATTTATCAGAAGAGACGATGCCTCAGTTGTGAGCCCTGTTACTGGAAGACAACTTTATGTCCCAGTGGAATTTTTTCTTGTCACTCCTATAATTTACCTCTATCAAATTTATACATGCCTATATTTTAAACACAAATAGTTCTTGAAAGTTTATTCAGAAAAATAGGAATCACCTGTCTTCCCTCTCCCTCTCCATTCCAGGCTCCAGAAAGCAGCCACTTTCTTCACCTGTTTCCTTTCATATTTTATTGCTAAACATATGCATCAGAAAATGATTATGTAATCATTAAACCTAAGTTTGGTTAGGGCCTTAAAAAAAACAACGGGGTCCTACAGCAACTATGTCTTCATGAAGACAATGCATTAACTGATTATGACCACACCAAAACACATACTTAGAAGTTTTTATTGTACACATAGCTCTTTAAGTGAATTTCCAATACTGTGTCAAAGACTAACTAGTTGTTTACCAATCCTATTTCACGATCCTGGAAACAGAGAAACTCTACATTTCCCAACTTCCCTTGAAATTAGATTGGGGCCTGAGAGTTCTGGTCAAGAGACTGTGGACAGAAATGATAAATGCCACTTACAGGCCTGGACTCTAACATGTATCATGAAATCCCCCACGAGGCCAGGATGAAAGGACTCCAAAACAGCAGTCATCCTGCAGTGAAAGAAATCAAAATTCTTGAGTCAACATTTAGAGGAGAGTCAACCTACACAGGACTTTCTACGAATGAAAATTAGATTTTTATCCCTTTGAGTTTTGAAGATTTGGGAGTTTATTTTTTACCATATATAGTCCATCCAGCATGCCCTAACTAATACAACTGAGTCAGTCATAAGAACTCTGTGGAATATTCCACCAGGAGAGGGGTTAGTTGGTAAGTGGGGTGAAGGGGCAGGTCAACACAGAACAAATTACTTGCTCTCTCTAGCTCCCAAGAATCCTACCAAGAGAAAGCAGTTGATGGGTGAAGTCCACAGTCCTGTGCAGGTCCCCAAGCTGGAAGCTGACATTACAAGATCATCTAGGACCTGGACCTTAGAGATAGTGCCATACATCCCTGCATTCAGTTGCTTCAGCGCCTTTGCATCCAAAGCATTCAGTGGTGGAAGTCGCTGATGCTGTGACCAGTCTGGCCCAGTCTGAAACAATCACCAACACTAAGGGTTGAACGATACTTGGTCCCTAGAAATAATTAGAACAATGATATTCCAGGAAAAGATACATAAAGGGGTCAATAAAGAGATCATTCATTCCCATTCCATTCCCACTCCCTGAATATAGCCAGTCTTTTCACCTGTTTCCTTTCAAAGTTTATCACTAAGTACATGCTTCAGAAAATGATCAAATCATCTTTAGAATTATGTCTGGTTGGCAGGGGCACCTGGGTGGCTCAGTCAGTTAAGCATCTGTCTTGGGCTCAGGTCATCATCTCAGGGTCCTGGGATAGAGCCCCGCTTCGGGGTCCCTGCTCAGGGGGGAGTCTGCTCGTCCCTCTCTCTCCCCCTGTGCTCTCTCTCTTTCTCTCAAATAAATAAATCAAATCTTAAAAAAAAGTAGAATTATGTTTGGTTAAGGTAAGGGATTTAGCCCCACATAAGACACTGAAATGAGCTCCCACAGACCAGTGTATTAGGGGGAATTTTATTTGTTTAAAAGGGTAGGGCAGTGTCCTCCTTGTAAAGGACTAGGAGTTAATCATTTCTTTTTTTTTTTTTAAGATTTTATTTACTTATTTGACAGAGAGACAGAGAGAGAACACAAGTAGGTAGAGTGGTAGGCAGAAGGAGAGGGAGAAGAAGACTCCCCGCTGAGCAGGGAGCCTGACATGGGGCTCGATCCCAGGACCCTGGATCATAACCTGAGCCAAAGGCAGATGCTTAACTAACTGAGCCACCCAGGCACCTCATAATCATTTCTTTAGAATAAATAACATCTAAGGAAGGACCAGGTGAAAATGACTGAACAAAGCCATCATATGTGCATTCTAGACTACTTCAACTAGACACCTCAACATCAAGACCCTCCCACCTGGCCCCAAGGGACTGATGTAGGAAAAGGTGGCATAGGAAAAGGTTGGGTTTTGCAGCCAACAGCCAAGAAAGAGTTCTTGAGGCATCTTCAGTGCAAAAAGGTAGTTTTATTAAAGCACAGGGACAGGACCTGTGGGAGAAAGACCTGCACAGGGGTCATGAGGAGTGGCCCATTATATACTTTCAGGTTGGGAGGGGGTTAGGGATAGCGTAAGTCTCTAAGGAATTCTGCAAGCAAGGTTTCCAGGACCTAGAGGGGGCTAACTATTGTTAGGAAAAGGTCATTTATTACTGTCTAATAAAACCTTAGTCATGAGACCCTTCAGATGTATATTGGTGGGTCATATGCTTGGGGAATGAATGCCAACATATATCTTGGGGCGGGGGGCGGGCGGGGCGGGCGGGGCAGGGGGCAGGTAGAAATATAGGAAGTTTCCAAAGAAATTTTTATATGTTAAAAAAGAACTTACAGGATCATGGGGGTTGGGATAATGCTAAGCTAAGACTGCCTTTTGCTTTTAGCAAAGTATTAACATCAAGGCAGCTGAGATCCTAGAGGAATGTCACTCTGCTTATTTCAAGGATTTGTCAATTGGCTGTAAGTAGTAAGGAAATTGAATTTTTCTTTTGCCTTTTTCCCACATCAGGATAATACCTGGGTCCTTGTCTTTGTTTTTACTGGTTCCCGGTTGCCTTAGAGGACATGTACACAATACCACAACCCTCAATAAAAATGCCCAGACCCCAAACAAGGATGAGGCTCTCTTTTTCCCTGAGTCTCCCAGACACTCTGTCTGTATCTGCACTCTCTCTATACCTTCAATAAACTCTGCTTTCACCTCTTGCTGGTTCGTGTTTGATTTCTATCCTGTGTGCAACCAGGGACCCTCTAGGCGGGTCCTGGCCCTCTAGGCTGGACCCCCTCTGGGTCCGTGGTCCCAGCCTGCCAGCATGGGTCAGATGAAGAGAATAAATATGAATCAGAAGACACTGGCAAGTTCTGATCCAAAACAATACAAAAATAAGACACCAATAAAGGCTAAGTTCGATGAAGCAAGGTACTGAAAGTACCAGAGCCATTCAGGCCTAACAGTTCAATTTTTCTTATATTTCCTAAAATCAGATCTCAGCTTCCTAGAACATGAAGCCTGCTTGCTTTTCATTTCCCAGATCCCCATGAAAGGCTCAGAGTCATGACAGAGCCACAAGACTAATATTCTAAAAGCAGCTTCTTTCTTTGTATTCCTTAAGTCCTACAGGATAAAATACTAAATTCTGAAGGCAAAAACAGCAATTATGAAGCAACTGTTCACAAAGGGAACCCATGGATATTGCTTACCTGGCAGGGCCCCCTTAGAAAGAGCCTTGAGATCCATTTTAAATGTGCACTGAAGAAGCAGGAGGGCCTTAGCAGCCCTAATCTCATCATCAATCATCATGGGGGCAGGGGGGCACAGAGACGGGACACTTATGTCATGACGGGTGCCTGGCAGTAAACTCTTTCACATACCAGAGAGGCAAAAAGCAAAAGAAAGAGAAAAAAAAAAAAATCACATGAGGGGAAGGAGCAAGATGGCGGAGGAGTAAAGACCTAAATTTCATCTGGTCGCAGGAATTCAGCTAGACAGTTATCAAACCATTCGGAACACCTACAAACTCAACAGGAAATCAAAGAAAAGAATAGCAGCAACTCTGAAGAGAAAAGCTACCACTTTCTGGAAGGTAGGACGTGCAGAGAAGTGAATCCAAGGCAATATTCGGGAAAACAGACTGTGGGGGGTAGGGAGCCTCCGTCAGCCGGCTATTAGCAAGTGATAGAGCAGCGGAGCACAAAATCGAAACTTTTAGAAGTCTGCTCTGCTGAGGGACGTCGCTCCAGTGGCTAAGCGGGGAGTGGAACCCTCGCTGGGACTGTCTAGTCTCAGGACCCTCAGGGTCACAGGAAGACCGGGAGTGCCTGAGTGCGGCAGAGCTCCCAGGTATCAGAGCGGGGAAGCCAGCTGCATAGACGGAGCTGAGGAGTGGGCTCTCAGCTCGGGGTTGCCATGAACCGTGATCCGCGGCACAGTCAGGCCACTGCTCTTTGAGCAGGGACCCAACAAGTGGCAGATCTGGGGAGACTGCCCTTCCTCCCCCAGAAGGAACAGCGCAGGAGCGCACTGCAGGCACCTGCTGCGTTTGGAGACTCCAAACGGGGTCATGTGCCAGAGATAGAAATGCTTGGTCACAGGCCGGGTGAGCACGGAGTATGGCCAGAGACCAGGGAGACAGTAGTGATTGACTACTTTTCTCTGGAGGCTCACTGAGGAGTGGGGCCCTGAGTTCTCAGCTCCTCCAGGGCGGAGATTGGGAGGCCACCATTTTCACTCACGTCCTCCAAAGTTGTATGGAAAGCTTGCAGGGAACAAAAGTTACCAAGAGCAAACCCGAGCAGATTACTTAACCTGACCCCTGGGGCAAGGGTGGGGCAATTCCACCTCCGGCAAAGACGTTTGAGAACAACGACAACAGGCCCCTCCCCCAGAAGATCAGCAAGACCATTCAGCCAAGACCAAGTTTACTGATCAATGAGAACGGCAAAACTCCAGCGCCAGGGGAATACTGCACATAGAATTCATGGCTTTTTTCCCATGATGCTTTAGTGTTTCAAAGTTAATTTTTTAAATTTTCTTTTTCCTTTTTCTATTTTTTTAGTTGAATTTTTCTTCTTTCCTTTTTCAACCAACATCTTCGCAATTCCTTTTTTAAAATCGTTTTTAATTTTTCATTTTTACATCCATATTCTATCTCTTCATTGTATTTAATCTTATTTTTTGTGAATATATGTTTCTTTTTCTTTAAAATTCTGGGATACACTTTCTTCTAACAGACCAAAATACACCCTAAATCCAGTGTATGATGTTGTCCTAGTCTCCTGCCTGATCACATTCTTTTTTTTTTTTAATTTTTTTCATTCTTTTTTCAACCAACTTCTTACCAATTCCTTTTTTAAAATCTTTTTTAATTTTTATCTTTATAATCATATTCCATCCCTTCATCGTATTTACCCTAATTTTTGTATATATATAAGTTTTTCTTTCTTTAAAATTTTGGGAGGCAATTTCTTCTAACAGACCAAAATACACCCAAAATCTAGTGTGTGGCTCTGTTATATTCACCAGCCTGATCATATTTTTTTTTTCCCTTTCTTTTCCCCCCAGTTTCGGGTCTCTTCTGGTTTGTTTAGTATAAATTTTTCTGGGGTCGTTGTTACCGTTTTAGCATTTTTTTTAGCATCTTGTTCTCTCATTCATCTATTCTCCTCTGGACAAAATGACAAGACGGAAAAACTCACCTCAAAAAAAGAACAAGAGGCAGTACCGACTGCCAGGGACCTAATCAACACAGACATTAGTAAGATGTCAGAACTAGAGTTTAGAATGACGATTATAAACATACTAGCTGGGCTTGAAAAAAGCATAGAAGAGGGCGCCTGGGTGGCTCAGTTGGTTAAGCGACTGCCTTCAGCTCAGGTCATGATCCCGGAGTCCCGGGATCGGGTCCCGCATTGGGCTCCCTGCTCAGCAGGGAGTCTGCTTCTCCCTCTGACCTTCCCCCCTCTCATGCTCTCTCTCTATCTCATACTCTCTCAAATAAATAAATAAAATCTTTAAAAAAAAAAAAAAGCATAGAAGATACTAGAAAATCCCTTTCTGGAGAAATAAAAGAACTAAAATCTAACCAAGTCGAAATCAAAAAGGCTATTAATGAGGCACAATCAAAAATGGAGGCTCTACAAGATGTCCATCAACAGATGAATGGATAAAGAAGATGTGGTATATATATACAATGGAATATTATGCAGCCATCAAAAGGAATGAGATCTTGCCATTTGCAACTACGTGGATGGAACTGGAGGGTATTATGCTGAGCGAAATAAGTCAAACAGAGAAAGACATGTATCATATGACCTCACTGATATGAGGAATTCTTAATCTCAGGAAACAAACTGAGGGTTGCTGGAGTGGGGGGTGGGGTGGGAGGGATGGGGTGACTGGGTGATGGACACTGGGGAGGGTATGTGTTCTGGTAAGCACTGTGAATTGTGCAAGACTGTTGAATCTCAGATCTGTACCTCTGAAACAAATAATGCCATATATGTTAAGAAAGAAAAAAAGAAGAAGAAGAAGGTAGCAGGAGGGGAAGAATGAAGGGGGGGAAATCGGAGGGGTAGACGAACCATGAGAGACGATGGACTCTGAAAAACAAACTGAGGGTTCTAGAGGGGAGGGGGGTGGGAGGATGGGTTAGCCTGGTGATGGGTATTGAGGAGGGCACGTTCTGCATGGAGCACTGGGTGTTATGCACAAACAATGAATCATGGAACACTATATCTAAAACTAATGATGTAATGTATGGGGATTAACATAACAATAAAAAATTTAAAAAAAAATGGAGGCTCTAACTGCTAGGATAAATGAGGCAGAAGAGAGAATCAGTGATATAGAAGACCAAATGATGGAGAATAAAGAAACTGAGAAAAAGAGAGATAAACAACTACTGGATCACAAGGGGAGAATTCGAGAGATAAGTGATACCATAAAGTGAAACAACATTAGAATAATTGGGATCCCAGAAGAAGAAGAAAGAGAGAGAGGGGCAGAAGGTATATTGGAACAAATTATAGCAGGGAACTTCCCTAATTTGGGGAAGGAAACAGGCATCAAAATCCAGGAGGCACAGAGAAGCCCCCTCAAAATCAATAAAAATAGGTCAATACCCCAACATCTAATAGTAAAACTCACAAGTCTCAGAGACAAAGAGAAAATCTTGAAAGCAGCTCGGGACAAGAAGTCTGTAACCTAGAATGGTACAAACATTGGAGTGGCAGCAGACCTATCCACAGAGACCTGGCAGGCCAGAAAGGACTGACATGATATATTCAGAGCACTAAATGAAAAAAATATGCAGCCAAGAATACTATATCCATCTAGGCTGTCATTGAAATGAGAAGGAGAGAGAAAAAGCTTCCACAACAAAAAAAATTAAAGAATTTGCAAACACCAAACCAGCCCTACAAGAAATATTGAAAGGGGTCCTCTAAGCAAAGAAAGACCCTAAAAGTAACATAGACCAGAAAGGAACAGAGACAATATACAGTAACAGTCAACTTACAGGCAATACAATGTCACTAAATTCATATCTTTCAATAGTTACCCTGAATGTAAATGGCTAAATGTCCCCAATCAAAAGACACAGGGTATCAGATTGGATAAAAAGAAACAAGACCCATCAATATGCTGTCTGCAAGAGACTGATCTTAGACCCAAAGACACCTCCAGATTTAAAATGAGGGGGTGGAAAACCATTTACCATGTTAATGGACATCAAAAGAAAGCTGGGGTGCAATCCTTATATCAGACAAATTAGATTTTAAACCAAAGACTATGAGAAACGAGGAAGGACACTATATCATACTTAAAGGGTCTATCCAACAGGAAGATCTAACAATTTTAAATATCTATGCCTCTAACATGGGAGTAGCCAATTATATAAGCCAGTTAATAAAAATCAAAGAAACACATTGACAACAATACAATAATAGTAGGGGACTTTAACACACCCCTCACTCAAATGGACAGATCATCTAAGCAGAAAATCCACAAGGAAATAAAGGCTTTAAATGACACACTGGACCAGACGGACTTCACAGATATATTCAGAACATTCCATCCCAAAGCAACAGAATACACATTCTTCTCTAGTGCACATGGAACATTCTCCAGAATAGATCACATCCTCGGTCACAAATCAGATCTCAACGGGTACCAAAAGATTGGGATCATTCCCTGCATATTTTCAGACCACAGTGCTTTGAAACTAGAACTCAATCGCAAGAGGAAAGTTGGAAAGAACTCAAATACATGGAGGCTAAAAAGCATCCTACTAAAGAATGAATGGGTCAACTAGGAAATTAAAGAAGAATTTAAAAAATTCATGGAAACCAATGAAAATGAAAACACAACTGTTCAAAAACTTTGGGATGAAGCAAAGGCAGTCCTAAGAGGAAAGTATATAGCAGTACAAGCCATTCTCAAGAAACAAGAAAGGTGTCAAATACACAACCTAACCCTACACCTAAAGGACCTGGAGAAAGAACAGCAAATAAAACCTAAACACAGCAGGAGAAGAGAAATAATGAAGATCAGAGCAGAAATCAATGAAATAGAAACCAAAAGAACAGTAGAACAGATCAATGAAACTAGGAGCTGGTTCTTTGAAAGAATTAATAAGATTGATAAACCCCTGGCCAGACTTATCAAAAAGAAAAGAGAAATGACCCAAATCAACAAAATCATGAATGAAAGAGGAGAGATCATAACCAACACCAAAGAAATACAAACAATTATCAGAACATATTATGAGCAACTGTATGCCAGCAAATTAGATAATCTGGAGGAAATGGATGCACTCTTAGGGACGTATAAATTACCAAAACTGAACCAGGAAGAAATAGAAAACCTGAACAGACCCATAACCACTAAGGAAATTGAAGCAGTAATCAAAAATCTCCCAACTAACAACAGCCCAGGGCTTCCCAGGGGAATTCTACCAAACATTTAAAGAAGAATTAATACTATTCTTCTGAAGCTGTTTCAAAAAATAGAAATGGAAAAAAAATAGAAATGGAAGGAAAACTGCTTATGAGGCCAGCATTACCTCGATCCCAAAACCAGACAAAGACCCCCATCAAAAAGGAGAACTACAGACCAATATCCCTGATGAACATGGATGCAAAAATTCTCACCAAAATACTAGCCAATAGGATCCAACAGTACATTAAAAGGATTATTCACCATGACCAAGTGCGATTTATTCCTGGGCTGCAAGGTTGGTTCAACATCCGCAAATCAATCAATGTGATACAATACATTAATAAAAGAAAGAACAAGAACCACATGATCCTCTCAAGAGATGCAGAGAAAGCATTTGACAAAGTACAGCATCCTTTCTTGATTAAAACTCTTCAGAGTGTAGGGATAGAGAGTACATACCTCAGTACCATAAAAGCCATCTATGAAAAACCCACAGAGAATATCATTCTCAATGGGGAAAAACTGAGTGCTTTTCCCCTAAGGTCAGGAACACAGCAGGGATGTCCACTATCACCACTGCTGTTCAACACAGTATTAGAAGTCCTAGCCTCAGCAATCAGACAACAAAAAGAAATAAAAGGCATCCGAATCAGCAAAGAAGAGGTCAAACTCTCAATCTTTACAGATGATATGATACTTTATGTGGAAAACCCAAAAGACTCCACTGCAAAACTGCTAGAACTCATACAGGAATTCAGCAAAGTGGCAGGATATAAAATCAATGCACAGAAATCAGTTGCATTTCTACACACCAGCAACACGACAGAAGAAAGAGAAATTAAGGAGTTGATCACATTTACAATTGCACCCAAAACCACAAGATACCTGGGAATAAATCTAAACAAAGAGGCAAAGAATCTATACTCAGGAAACTATAGAATACTCATGAAAGAAATTGAGGAAGACACAAAGAAATGGAAAAACATTCCATGCTCATGGACTGGAAGAACAAATATTGTGAAAATGTCTATGCTACCTAGAGCAATCTACACATTTAATGCAATCCCTATCATAATACCATCAACTTATTTCAAAGAAATGGAACAAATAATCCTAAAACCTGTATGGAACCAGAAAAGACCACGAATAGCCAAAGGAATGTTGAAAAAGAAAAGCAAAGCTGGTGGCATCACAATTCCAGTCTTCAAGCTCTATTACAAAGCTGTAATCATCAAGACAGTATGGTACTGGCACAAAAACAGACACATCGATCAATGGAACAGAATAGAGAGCCCAGAAATGGACCCTCAACTCTATGGTCAACTCATCTTTGACAAAGCAGGAAAGAATGTCCAATGGAAAAAAGACAGTCTCTTCAACAAATGGTGTTGGGAAAATTGGACAGCCACATGCAGAAGAATGAAACTGGACCATTTCCTTACACCACACACAAAAATAGGCTCAAAATGGATGAAAGACCTCAATGTGAGACAGGAATCCATCAAAATCCTTGAGAAGAACACAGGCAGCAACCTCTTTGACCTCAGCCGCAGCAACTTCTTCCTAGACACATCGCCAAAGGCAAGGGAAGCAAGGGCAAAAATGAACTATTGGGACTTCATCAAGATAGAAAGCTTTTGCACAGCAACGGAAACAGTCAACAAAACCAAAAGACAACTGACAGAAGGGGAGAAGATATTTGCAAATGACATATCAGTTAAAGGGCTAGTATCCAAAATCTATAAGGAACTTATCAAACTCAACATCCAAAGAACAAATAATCCAATCAAGAAATGGAGAGAAGACATGAACAGAAAAGAAGACAACCAAATGGCCAACAGACACATGAAAAAGTCCTCAACATAGCTCGGCATCAGGGAAATACAAATCAAAATCTCAATGAGATACCACCTCACACCATTCAGAATGACTAAAATTAACAGTCAGGAAACGACAGATGTTGGCGAGGATGCGGAGAAAGGGGAAGCCTCCTACACTGTTGGTGGGAATGCAAGCTGGTGCAGCCACTCTGGAAAACACTATGGAGGTTCCTCAAAAAGTTAAAAAATAGAGCTATCGCACGACCCAGCAATTGCACTACTGGGTATTTACCCCAAAGATACAAATGTAGTGATCCAAAGGGGCACATGGCCCCCAGTGTTTATAGCAGCAATGTCCCCAACAGCCAAACTATGGAAAGAGCCTAGATGTCCATCAACAGATGAATGGATAAAGAAGATGTGGTATATATATATAATGGAATATTATGCAGCCATCAAAAAAATGAAATCTTGCCAATTGCAATGACGTGGATGGAACTAGAGGGTATTATGTTATGGGAAATAAGTCAATCAGAGAAAGACAAGTGTCATAGGATCTCACTGATATGAGGAATTTGCGAAACAAGACAGAGGATCATAGGGGAAGGGACAGAAAAATGAAACAGGATGAAACCAGAGAGGGAGACAAACCATAAGAGACTCTTAATCTCAGGAAACAAACTGAGGGCTGCTGGAGAGGAGAGGGGTGGGAGGGATGGGGTGGCTGGGTGATGGACATTGGGGAGGTTATGTGCTATGGTGAGCGCTGTGAATTGTGTAAGACTGATGAATCACAGACCTGTACTCCTGAAACAAATAATATATGTTAATAAAAATAAATAAACAAATCACATGAAATTAAAAGGAAATAAATCAAGTAAAGAATAGACTAGAGCATACTATCTGATCTCAGTGCAATCTACTTTTCACAAAGCTAAAATCATCTGGAAATAGAGGGAATGGAGAGGCTGCAGCAATGACTCTCTCAAACTATGCTGTCTAGTTCATTAACTATTGACCACATGTGACGATTAAAATGTAAATATATTAAAATTAAATTAAATTTAAAACTTAGTCTCTTTGTCATAGTACTGACATTTCAAATGCTCAATAGCCAGAGATGGCTAATGACTACCAAGTTACTAACAAATATAGAATATAGCCAACATCACAGAAAGTTCTATTATACTGTATTGCTCTAAAAAGAAATACTGTGGAAGCAAAGAATTATCATCAAGAAACTTTTAGTTAAACAATTCTCAGCATTACACAATGCAGGAAATCACTTGATCACCCCCCATCAAATGGAGAAAATGTGCTCAATATATGGAACACTCAGTAAAGATGCCACCAAAAACAGGCCATGCAAGAAGGGTTAAAAAATCAATAAAATACATATTCTAGATCCCCTATAACAAAAGTTAACAGCAAACTTTAAAGGGATAAAACTGACCTATAATTTAAATACTTGGTAGAATAAAATAAAACACTCTTTAAAACAATACCACAAAATCCAATGTAAAATTCACAATTCTGGCATCCAATAAAAAATCATCAGACATGGGACGAAATCAGGAAAACACAGACCATAATCAGGAGAAAAAAAATCAATCCAAAGAAACAGACCTGATAATGACAGATGATGAACAAGGACTTTAAGAGAGCTATTATAAATACAATTAAAAAGTACAAGGATATAAAGAAAAACTTGAACACAATTAGGAGAGAAATAGATATTATTTAAAAAAGAACTAAGTGGAACTTCTAGAGATCAAAAATGCAATATCTGTATAAAGTTACCACTAGGTGAGATTAGTAACATGTCAGACACTGCAGGGGAAAACATCAGTGAATGAAAACAGCAACAGAAACATTCCAAATTTTAGAGGCGCTTGGGTGGCTCAGTTGGTTAAGCGACTGCCTTCGGCTCAGGTCATGACCCTGGAGTCCCAGGATGGAGTCCAGCATCGGGCTCCCTGCTCAGCAGGGAGTCTGCTTCTTCCTCTGACCCTCCTCCCTCTCATGCTCTCTCTCTATCATTCTCTCTCTCTCTCAATAAATAAATAAAAATCTTAAAAAAAAAAAAAAGAAACATTCCAAATTTTAAAAGAGAGGTTATTTTTTAAAAAACACCAAAAATAAAGGAAAAAAGCCTCGGTGACCTGTGGGAGAACATAAAGCAGTCTAATACATATGCAGTTAAATTCCCAGAAACAGAAGAGAGGGAATGAGAGAAGTGAAAAAGTGTAGAAGTGATTTTCGAAATTTTTCAAGAAGATAAAAACTATACAGATTCAAGAGGATCAAAGAATCCACATATAATAAACACAAAGAAAACCACACTAAGGCACATCATAACCAAATTACTTTCACAAAAACAGAGATGAAGATGAAATTATTATATTCAGAGGAGCAAAGTCAAAAATGACAACAGATAGCTCACTGGGACTATGAAAGTATGCAGTCAAAAGAAATGGAAATAACACCTTTAGGCGCACCTGGGTGGCTGGGTTGCTAAAGCGTCCAACTCTTCCTTTTGGCTCAGGTCATGATCTCAGGGTCCTGGGATTGAGCCCCACGTGAGGCTTCTTGCTCAGCAGGAAGTCTGCTTCTCCCTCTCCCTCTGCCCCTCCCCTTGCATGGGCTCTCTCTCTCAAACAAATAAATAAACCTTAAAAAAAAAAAAAAAAAAAGAAAGAAAGAACACCTTTAAATTGTTGAGAGAAAAAAGGCCCACCTTGAATTTTATACAAAAGATCTTTGAAAAATAAAGGTGAAATGAAGATCTTTAAGACAAAGAGAAGTTAAAAGTGCTCATCACCAGACCTCCACTACAAGAAAAGTAAAGTTCTTTAGGCAGAAAGAAAATCATACCAAATGGAAACTTGTATATACACAAAAAAATAGAGTGCTATAAATGGTAATTATGTGATTAAATATAAGAAAGATTTTTCATTATTTAATTTCTTTTAAAAATGACTATTTAAAGCAAAAATAATAGCAAGATACTGTGTGGTTCATAATGTATGCCCAAGAAAAATGTTTTACTGTAACAGCAAAAAGGAAGAGAATGAAAAAATGGAGGCATAGTGTTATAGAAGGTTTTTATATTTATGTAAAGAGGTATAATATTATGTAAAGGCCAACTGATAAGATAAAGATGCATGCTGTAAACCTCAAAGCAACCATTACAAAAATAAGACAAAAAATTAGAGCTAATAAACCAACAGTGGGGATAAAATAAATTAATAAAAATACTCTGTTAATTCAAAATGAGATAGAAAAAAAGGAGAAAGGGAAAAAAGAAGATAATAAGAAAAAGGAATAGCAAGATGGTAGATTTAAACCAAAATATTTAGATACTTAATGTAAATGGTCTAACCCCAATTAAAAGGCAGAGATAATAAAGCTGGATAAAAGAGCAGAACCCATCTCACTACTGTTGTATTAGGGATATCAAGACCACCTACAGGTACAAGTTCAATGATTCACTAGGAAGATTTACATGTCTTGCTGTACAGGTGTACTCATAAATATCATTTGTTACAGTAAAAGAATACAAAGCAGAATCAGCAAAGAAAAAAGGAGCATGGAAAAAAGTCTGGAGGAAATCAGGTGCAAACTTCCAAGAGGTGTGGAGTCACACAAGAAGCATTTAATTCTTCACAATTGCTACAAATCATATGAAATATTGTCTACCAAGGAAGTTCATTAGAGACCAGTGCCAAAGGTTTTCACTATATATTGGTTGCTTACCAGCTCTGCCTAACCCATACCAGAAGAGACTCTGAGAGGATGGCAGGCATTCAGTATAATCCATTGTTTGCAGTTTAGGCACAGTGAGTCACAACTATCACAGAGTGGTGGGAGGTTCCACTCAAAGGTCAACTTTACAAGCAGACCTTCCTAAGAAGAGTGGTCTCAGACCTGCCATGTTAACTCTTTTCTGCCCATCTGTCCATAAGAAAAGCATTAAACATAATGGCACAGATAGGTTAAAAGTAGGATGAAAAAAGATATGCCATGCAAAAACTAATCATAAGAAAGCTGACTGACTATATTGACATCAAACAAAGTATAGAGTTAAAATAAAGTAATATTGCCATGGATGAAGAAGGATATTTCATAAATAAAAAGGGAGAAATTAATCAAGGAGTTTTAACAATCCTAAATGTTCATGTGCTAAATAACATAGCTTCAGGAAAAAAAAAAAAAACACAACTGAGGAACAAACCAACAGAACTAAAAAGGGAAATATAGAATCCACAATTATAGTTGCATATTTCAAAATGTTCTCTGAGTAACTGATACAACAAAAAGACAGTAAATCAGTATGGATATAGAAAAATTGAGCAACACTATCAAAAAGTTTAACCTTCTAACATAAAATACTCCACCTAAGAAGAACAAAATTAGAATTATTTTCAAGTGCAAATGAAACATTAATTAAAACCATATACTTGGACATAAAACAAGTCTCAATAAATATCAGTACATTGAAATCATATAGAGAATGCTCTTTGACCACAATGGAGTTAAATTAAAAAATGATAATATAAAGATATCTAAAAATAACCTCAGGATGCCTAGGTGGCTCAGTCAGTTAAGCGTACAACTCTTGATTTTGGCTCAGGTCATGATCTCATGAATTGAGCCCTGCAGGATTGAGCCCCACATGGGGCTCAGCCATGGAACCTGCATAAGATTCTCTCTCTCTCCCTCTGCCCCTCCCCTCCCTTCTGGTACATGTTCTCTCTCTTAAAAAAAAAAAAAAAAAAAAAAAGAGCCCAAATTTAGAAAATGTAACATTTCTAAATTAACTTAGAGTCAAAGAAGAAATCACGAGAGATATTATAAAATACTTTGAGTTATATGAATATACAACCTATGCAAATTTGTGGGATGCAGCTAAAGCAATGCTCAGAGAATTTTATGGTTTTTGATGCTTATATTAGAAAGTAAGAAATGTCAAAAATCAGTGATGCAATCTTCCCCTCTAGGAAGCTAGAAACAAAAGAAAATACTGAACCCAGAATAAGTAGAAGGGAATAAATAAGGTGAGAGCAGAAAACTGACAAATAATACTAAAGAAGTCAATGAAACCAAAAGATGGTTCTTCAAAAAGAATCAATACAATTAATAAACTTCTAGCTAAGCTGATAAAAAATACTGGAAGAAAAAAATTGCCAATATCAGGAAGGTAAGTATCACTATAGATTCCCACATAACATTAAAAAAACAATGAGATTATAAACAACTTTATATCAATAAATAGGACAATTTATATAAAATGCACAAATCACCTGAAGAACACAAATGACAAAAACCGAGTAAAATAAAGAAAATCCTAAGACCAATATTTATTGACAAAATTGAATTTGTAATTTAAAACTTTGACATACATGAAAACATATCAAATATATAAGTAGAAATAATTCAATCCTATAAAAATGAAGGGGGGGAAATTGGAGGGGGAGACGAACCATGAGTGACTATGGACTCAGAAACAAACTGAGGGTTCTAGAGGGCAGGGGGGTGAGGGGATGGGTTAGCCTGGTGATGGGTATTAAAGAAGGCACGTATTGAATGAAGCACTGGGTGTTATACACAAACAATGAATCATGGAACACTACATCAAAAACTAATGATGTAATGTATGGTGATTAACATAACATAATAAAATTTTTAAAAATGCAAAAAAAAAAAAAAAACTCTTAGATAACAGAAGAGAGACATCCCAACTTTTTTTTTTTTTTTTGCATGTAGATATCCAGTTGTTCCAGCACCATTTGTTGAAAACTATTCTTTCTCAATTGAATTGCCTTTGCTCCTTTGTTAAAGATCAGTTTTATGTGGGCCAATTCTGGGCTCTCTATTTTATTGCACTGAATATTTGTCTTTCACCAATACCACCAATACTGGGGGAAAGCATCTAGTAACTCACCAGTTTGATGCTACCTGTAGGTTTTTCCCAGATGTTCTTGGTCCAGTTGAGGAAGTTTCTCTCTATTCCTAGTTTTAGGAGTTTTGTTTGTTTCTTTTCTTTTCTTTTTTAAATCATGAATGAGTGCTGAATTTCATCAAATGTTTTTTCTGCATCTGTTAAATGGTATCATTTTTCTTCCTTAGCCTGTTGATGTAATGGAGTACATGAGCTGATTTTTGAGTGTTGAACCAGTCTTACATTCCTGGAATAAATCCCACTTGGTCATGGTGTATAATTATTTTTTTACCTTGCTGAATTCAATTTGCTAAAATTTATTTGCTGAACATTTTTGCATCTATGTTCATGAGAAATATTGTTTGTAGTTCTCCTTTCTTATAATGCCTTTTTCTGGTTTTGGTATTATAGTAATGCTGTCCTCATAAAATAAGTTAGGAAATACTTCCTCTGTCTCTATCTTCTGGAAGATATTGTAGAGAATTGGTATTTCTTTTTCAAAAGTTTGGTAGAATTCACAGTAAACCCATCTGGGCCTGGTGCTTTCTGTTTTGAAGGTTATTAATTGCTAATTCAATTTCCTTTAATATACATAATGCCCTTCTTTATCACTGATAATTTTTCTTTGCTCTGAAATCTGCTTTGTCTGAAATTAATATAACTACTTCAGCTTCCTTTTTTTTTTATTTTTTGAAGTTTTTATTTATTTAAGTAATCTCTGTACCCAATGTGAGGCCTTGAACTCATGACCCCGAGATCAAGAGTCACATGCTTTTCCAACTGAGCCAGCCAGTGCCTGCTTCAGCTTCCTTTTGATTAGTGTTAGCTTCGTATGTCCTCCTCTGACATATTACTTTTAATCTATATGTGTCTTTGTATTTACAACAGGTTTCCCACAAACAACATGTGGTTGGGTCTTGTTTGTTTGTTTGTATTTTTAAATCCACCTTGATAGTAACTATCTTTTAATCGGTGAATTTTGATTATTCACATTTAAGGTGTTTTTAATATATTGGATTAATACATACTATATTTGTTATCCTATTCAATGCCCTTGTTCTTTGTTTCTATGTCTTCCAAACTTTTTCTGCCTTCTCTGGAATTAATTGAGCATTTTATATGATTCTTTTTTTATCTCCTATTAGCATATCACTTATACATCTTTTTAAAAACTTTCAGTGGTTGCCTGAGAGTTTGCCAGTAATCCAAGTCCACCTGTAAGAAACACTCTACAGCTTCATGGCTAGTACGTGTACCTCATAACAGAGTATTCCCAATTTTTCCTTCTCATCCCTTATAACATTGCTGTCATTCATTTCACTTATGCATAAACTATAATCACATAATACATATTGCTGCTACTATTATTTTGAACAAACTGTTATCTGTTAGACCAGGTGTAAGTAAGACAAGTAAAAGAAATTATTTTGGAAAAAAAATTATTTTGCCTTCATTAATTTCTCAAAGACTCTTCCTTTTCTTTACACAGATCCAAATTTCTGACCTGTATCATTTTCCTTCTCTGTAAAGAACTTCTTATAACATTCTTGCAAGGTAGGTCTGCCAGTAACAATTCCATCAAGTTTTGTCTGAGAAAAGTCTTTACTTTGCCTTACTTCTGAAGGATAATTTCACTGGATACAGAATTCTAGGTTGGTAGTTTTTTTTCTTTCAACACCTTAAATATTTCACTCTCTTCTTGCTTACATAATTCTGAACAGAAATCTGATGTAATTTTTATCCTTATTCTCCTATAGGTAAGGTGGTTTTTTCCCCTATGGCGTCCTTCAAGATTTTTTCTTTGTCTTTTATTTTGTGCAGTTTCAATGTGATATTCCTAAGTGTAGAATTTTGGGGGGTTTTTTTGTTTTTTTTTTTTTCTTTTGCTTGGTGTTCTCTGAGCTTGTTGGATCTATGGTTTGATATCTGACATTAATTTTGGAAAATTCTAAGCCATTATTATCTCAAATATTTCTTCTACTCATTTTTCTCTTTTTTCTCTTTCTGCTATTCTCATTATGCATACGTTATAGCTTTTGCAATTTCCCCATGATTCTTGGATATTCTGTTCTTTTTTTACATTAATTTTCTCTTCAGTTTGGGAAGTTTCTGTTAACACAACTTTGAAGCTCACTGCTTCCTTCCTCAGCCCTTCCCAGTATACTGATGAGCCCTTCGAAGCTATTCTTCATTTCTGTTACAGTATTTTTATTTCTTCCATTTCCGTTTGAAACTTTCTTCAAGTTTCCAACTCTCTCCTTACATTATCCATCTATTCCAGCATGTTGTCCACTTTTTTCATCAGAACCCTTAGCACGAAGTAAAAACTGGGGAATGCAAGATGTTCACAGGGAGCTTTGAAGAACTCAAACGTAGACTAGGACTTCAGAATGCCATACACATGTACAGTGCTGCGTACATTACCAAGAAAGACCTAAGAAGGCCCTAATCTCTCAAGTCCCACTGTCCTTGACTCTGCACAGGCAAGATGTGAAATTTAAGGCAGAATTGTAGACTGCCTGCCAGAATAATGAAGGTGTGCTCTGACACCCACACAGGGTCCCGCAGCAAAGGCTGAGAGACATTTGGTTCCAGATATTTTCAGAAATCTCAGTCCAATAATTAGCTGACCATCAAGCTAGCCAAGCAGAGACCATCAAGTGGTCACATGAGAAAAAGAATACATACATTAAAGATTTACAGTGTTAAAGTCACTAAACAAACAGTACAAACAACAACAAACCCTGGGAGTGGGACGAAGGGGAATGTGATTTCCAGAGTTCTCATATTATATTATTTAAAATGTGCAATTTTCACACTCTAAAAATACAAAAAATGCAAAGAAACAGGAAAGTATGGCTCCTACACAGAAGAAAAGCAGTCTGGAAGCCTACACACTGGACCTAGTTAATAAGACTTTAAACCAGCTATTATAATAAGTATTTTCAAAGAATTAAAGGCAGGGCGCCTGGGTGGCTCAGTTGGTTAAGCGACTGCCTTCGGCTCAGGTCATGATCCTGGAGTCCCGGGATCGAGTCCCGCATCGGGCTCCCTGCTCAGCAGGGAGTCTGCTTCTCCCTCTGACCCTCTTCCCTCTCATGCTCTCTGTCTCTCATTCTCTCTCTCAAATAAATAAATAAAATCTTTAAAAAAAAAAAAAAAAGAATTAAAGGCAACCATGTCTAAAATGTTAAAGAAAAAAAAACAAGAATAATACCTCACCAAAGAGAGAATATCAAAGAGAGTGAAAGTATAAAAAAGAACCAAATAGAAACTCTGGAACTGAAAAATACAAGATTGGAATATAAAATTCACTAGAAGGGCTCACCAGCAGATTTGAAGTGGCATAAAAAAGAATCAATGAACTTGAAGGCAGGTCAAATTACCTAGTATAAGGAAGAGAGAGGGGAAAGAAATGAATAAAAATAACACAGCCTGGAGTAAAAGGGAAGATACTGAAGTAGGAAAAGCCAGGAATCTATCTTCCTAGACAATAACTGCACTGCCAAAAGTTGTCTGAAGTGACTACTGAAAGTTCGCAACTTCCAGGGGAAAGCCTGGCTGGTGAATTGTAATTAATATCATTTGATTACAGACCTCAGTAGAGTTGCAGCACCCATCCCTAAGGCAACCCACATTTCTGGCATGGCTGAAGCCAGAGTGGGTAATAAAAACCTTATCCTCCAAATGTCAAGACTCTCAGTTCTGAATGAAGATTCCTGTTTCTGAGCGTGGAGGTACAGAGGCTGGCTAGCATTGTTCCAATCCTTGCAAGCTAAAGCAATGCCCAGGAGATTTAAAGAAGCACATCTATTTTTATGGACATTCAAAAACAACTGCATATTTGATGGAATTTACAAAGTCAATGTGCATGCCCAGGGAAAGACATAGACTCAGAAAAGACTATAAGAAAACCCTACTTTCATCTCAGGCTGCTCCTGAGCACAGAGACACCCTATAGTAACAACAACAAAATATTCGAACCCTGGGGAAGAGAGAGAATCTTGTTTCCAGAATTACCACATTATAAAATTAATATATTGTTTTCAACTAAGAAAACAAAGGCATACAAAGAAATATGAAAGTATGGCCCATTCAAAAGAACAAAATCAACACATACTGTATCCAAGGAAACCCAGATGTATCCAAGGAAACCCAGACCCACAAGAAAAAGACTCAAAATTCTCTTTAAGATGCTTTCAAAGGGCCAAATGAAGACATGAACAAAGACAGGAAATGATGTATGAACAAAATGAGAATGGCAATAAATGGCAAAATGTTACAAAAATTAGCTCAAAAGAAATTATGGAGTTGAAAAGTACAATAACCGAAATTTTAAAAAATATACTAGAGGGGTTTAAAAGCAGATCTGAGCAAAGAGAAAAAATCCATAAATCTATAAAAGTTAGAACAGACTAAGGACATTATATATCTATTAAAGGTTTAATACATCAAGAAGCTAAAACATTATAAACATTTACACACCTAATAACAGATCCTCAAAATATATGAGGCAACAACTGACAAAACAGAAGGGAAAAATAGACAGTTCTACAAAAATAGCTGGAGACTCCAATATCCCATTTTCAATAATGGATAAATTAACCAAAAAAGATGAATAAGGAAACAGAGAACTTGAGTAACAAAATTAGCCAACTAGACCTAAGAGATATGTATAGAACAATCCTTCCAACAATAGCAGAATACTCTTCTCAAGTGGACATTCTTCTCAAGTTTACATGAGACATTCTCCAGGACAGATCATATGTCAGGGCACAAAATAAGCCACAACAGATTTTATAAGACAGTTATCATAACAAAATACCTGCTGTGACTAGAAAAGGATAAAGTTAGAAATCAGTAGAAGGCAAACTGGACAATTCACAAATATGGAGAAATTAACAACACACTCTTTAAACAACCAATTGGTGAAAGAAGAAATTAGACGGGAAAATAGAAAATAGAGATGAATGAAAATGAAAACACAATATGACAAAACTTTTAAGATGCAACAAAAGCAGCAGCAAGAGGGAAATTTGCAGCTATAAATGCTTACATGAGAAAAGAAAGATCTCAAATAGACATCCTTATTTACAACTTAAGGAACTAGAAAAAGAAGAACAAACTAAGCCAAATGACAGCAGTAGCAGAAGGAAGGAAATAAAGGTTAGACTAGAAATAAGCAAAAGAGAGAACAGAAAAACAGTACAGAAAATCAGTAAAACCAAAAGTTGATTCCTTGAAAAGATTAACAAAAACTGACAAATCTGCAGCTAGGCTGACAAAGAAAATAAGACACTAAGACACAGGATGCAAATAACCAAAATCAGAAAAGAATGTGGGAACATTAGTACCAACCTTCAGAGATAAAAAGGAGCATAAGGGAATTCTATGAACAATTGTATACCAACAAGTTAGATAACTTATAAGAAAGGGACATATTCCTTGGAACACACAAGTTACCTAAACTGATGCAAGAAGAAATAGAAAATTTCAACATTCATAACAAGTACAAAGATTGAAGGAGTAATCAAAAACCTCTCAATGAAGTAAAGTCCTAGACCAAAAAGCTTCACTGGTGAATCTCACCAAATATTTAAGGAAGAATGAATACCAATCCCCCTTAAACTCTTCCAAAAAATTGAAGAGAAGGGAACACTTCTAACTCATTCTATGAAGCAAGCTTTACCCTGATACCAAAGCTAGATAAAGACCTTCCAAGAAGAAAATTAAAGACCAATATCTCTTATGAATACAGATACAAAATCTTCAACAAAATATTGGCAAATCAAATCCAACAGCATGTTAAAAAGATTATTCACATTAAAGTGTTATTTATTCCATAAATGCAATGGTGGCTTACCACAAGAAAGTTGATCATTACAATATATCACATTAATACAACAAAGGGGAAGAAACACATGATCATTTCAAATGATGCAGAAAAATCATTAAACATAATCCAGCACCCTTTTATTATTTAAAAAAAAAAACCCTCTCATAAAACGAAGAATACAGGGAAAATTCCTTAACACCATAAAGGGTATTTGGGGAAAACCCAAAGCTAACATCATATTTATTGGTGAAAGACTGAAAGCTTTTCCCTTAAGATCCAAAACAAGAGAAGTACACCCACTTTCACCACTACTATTCAACACTGTACTGGAAGTTCTAGCCACAGCCATTAGACAACTAAAAGAAGTAAAATGCATCTAAATTGGAAAGGAAGAAGTAAAACAATCTCTACTCACAGATGACATGATCCTATACAGATCCTAAAAAAATCTGCAAGAAAACTAGTCATGTTAATAAACTAGCAGCAAAGTTGTTGGGTACAAGATAAACACATAAAAAGCTATTGCGTTTCCAAATACCACCAAGGAACAATCTGAAAAGTATATTAAGAATGCAATTCCCCCCCCTTTCCCCTGGCTGGTGGAGGCTGCACAATGCCTGGGGTTCCTGCAAAAGACATGAACCAGCAGGAGTTTGTCAGAGCTCTGGCCAAGCATAAAGAGCTTGCTCCCTATGATGAGAACTGGTCTACACCCAGCTGTCCACAGCACGGCATCTGTACCTCCGGGGTGGCACTGGGGTCTGCTCCTTGACCAAGATCTACCCGGGACGTCAGAGAAACGCAGTCATGCCCAGCCACTTCAGTAGAGACTCCAAGAGCATGGCCCGCAAGGTCCTCCATGCCCTAGAGGGGCTGAAAATGGTGGAAAAGGACCAAGATGGGGACCGCAAACTGACATCTCGGGGACAGAGAGATCTGGACAGAATCACCCGACAGATGGCAGCTGCCAATAAGAAGCATTAGAACAAATGCTGGGTTAATAAATTGCCTCATTTGTAATCCTGAAAAAAAAAAAAGAAAGCAATTCCTTTATGATAGCAACTAAAAGAATTAAAAACTTAAGAATAAATCTAACCAAGGAGGTGAAAGACTTGTACACTAAAAACTATAAAGCACTGTGTAAAGAAATATAAAAGGGACCTAAATAAATGGAAAGACATCCCATGTTGATGGATAGGAAGACTTCTTGTTCATATGTCAATACTACCCAAAATAATCTAAAGATTCAATACAGTCTACCAAAATTCCTAAAATCTTTTTTGCAGAAACGGAAAAGCTGAACCTCAGATTCCTCTAAAATTGCAAGGGATCATGAATAGCCGAAACAATCTTGAAAAGAAGAATAGAGTTGGAGTATTTACACTTACTGCCTTGAAAACATACTACAAAGCTACTACCGTAATTAAAACAATATGACTGACCAACATTAACAAAAACTGATCAAAAAATGGGCAAAGCACTTGAAAAGACATTTCCCCAAAGAAGATAGACAAATATCCAATAAGCACATGAAAAGGTGCCGAACAACACTAATCATTAGGGAAATGCAATTCAAAACCACAAGGAGATACCATCTCATATCTACTAGGATGGCTGCTATCAAAGACAAAAACAAAAAATAACTAGTGTTGGGGCGCCTTAGTCAGTTGAGCATGGGACTCTTGATTTCAGCTCAGGTCATGACCTCAGGATCATGAGATCAAGTACCATGTCAGCTCCGCGAGCTCAGCAGGGAGTGGGCTTGAGATTCTCTCCCTCTCCCTTTGCCCCTCCCCAACTCCCGCCCCCCACACCCCACTCACATGAGCGCACATTCTCTTTCTCTCTCTCAAATAAATCAATAAACCTTTAAAAAAAAAATAACAAGGATTTGGTAAAACTGAAACTCTTATGCACACTGGAGGGAATGTAAAACATGAAAAAGAGAATAGCAGTTCTCAAAAATTAAAAAGGGAATTACTAAATGATCCAGCAAATCCAATTCTGGGTATATATACCCAGAAGAATTGGAGGCAGAGTCTCAAAGACTTATTGTACACTCATATTCATAATAGCATTATTCATAACAGACAAAACGTGGAAGCAATCCAAATGTCCATTGACAGATGAGTGGATAAAAAACAATGTGGTATACATATCCAGTGGAATATTACTCAGCCTTAAAAGGAAGTAAATTCTGAACATGCTACAACACAGATGAACCTTGAGGACAACTGCTAATTGAAATAAGTCACTCACAAAAAAGCTCATACTGCAATTTCCACATATATGTTACCTAGAGTAGTCAAATTCATAGAGACCTAAAGTAGAAGAGTAATATAAGAATTCCTGAAACTCAACAACAACAAAGCAAACAACCTAATAAAAGACGGGCAAAGGACTTGAACAGACATTTGTCCAAAGAAGATATACAAATGGCCACAGGGATGCCATTTTATTAATCCTATATTAATCCTATATTAATATAGAATATATTAGGATATATATTAGGATAATCTTAAGAATGAATGCTGTTGGGGCGCCTGCTGGCTCAGACAGTGGAGTGTGTGACTTTTGATCTCAGGATTGTGAGTTTGAGTCCCATATTGGGTGTAGAGATTTCTTTAAAATAAATTGTTTAAAAAATGTATGCCGCAGGGAAAACCGGATATCCCATGCAAAAGAATGAAATTGGACCCTTGACTTAGAAAAGATCAAGAGTCGCACACTCCACTGACTGAGCCAGCAGGCGCCCAACAGCATTCAATCTTAAGATTATCCTTTCTTCATTGAACAATCATAGCTTTCTTGTTGAAAATCAATTGACCATATATGCAAAGTTTTATTTCTGGGCTTTCTGTACTATTCCATTGGTTTATGTGTGTATCCTTAGGCCAGTTACATATATATTTTTTTAAATTTTTAGTTGTAGTAAAATATATATAACATAAAATTTACCATCCTTACCATCTTTTTTAAAGATTTTGTTTACTTGAGAGAGAGAGAGCACAGAGAGAAAGGGAGAAGCAGACTCCCCGCTGAGCAAGGAGCCCCATGCGGGGCTCAATCCCAGGACCCTGGGATCATGACCTGAGCTGAAGGCAGATGCTTAACCAACTGAGCCACCTGCCCCTGTTTAATTGTTATATAGTTTATGCTGAAGATGATTTTTTAAAAAGTTTTGGAATAGAGAGTGGTAATGGATACACCACTATCTTGTGAGTGTATTTAATGCCTCTGCATTATACATTCACAAATGGTTAAAACGATAAATATTATGTTATGTATATTTTACCACAATAAAATAAAGAACAGAAAAAAAATAAAACCAAGAGCTGATTCTTTAAGAATGTTTTTTTAAATAGTCAAGATAGCCAAGAAAAAAAATATATAAATTAGCAGTGAATTAAGAATGAAAATAATCAGGGGCGCCTAGGTGGCTCTGTCAGTTAAGTGTCTGACTCTTGATTTCGGCTCAGGTCATGATCTCATGGTTGTGAGATCGAGTCCTACATAGGGCTCTGGGCTCAGTGTGGTGTCTGCTTGAGATTCTCTCTCCCTCTGCCTCTGCCCCTCCCCTCACTCATGCGTGCACTCTCTCTCTCAAAATCAATCAATAACATTTTTTAAAAAGAATTAAAATAATCAATAATACTAACGATATTTAATATCACAAAGAAATAAACATAGGAATAGGTACAGGCTAATAAATTTCAAAAACTAGAAAATACAAAATGACAAAAGCTGGTACAAGAAAAAATAGGAAGCTTAAAGAGACCAAGGACTATTAAAGAAATTAAAATACATCAAATATCAGTCTCTAAAAAATTCTCCAGGTTTTGATGGTTTTATTTGTGAGATCTAATAAGGTTTCAAGGAATACATTCTTAAATACCCTCACAAGCTCAGAAAGAGGTTCAGAAATATAAGGGAAAGCTCATGTACACATGTGTACACCCAAGTGTGCACATGCACAGATGTGCACACACGCAGACACACACAGCTCAGCTCACCAATGGATGGGTCCTGGAAGACAAAGCTCTCTGCTAATGACCCATCTTGATTTAGATGCTTCAGCACCTTGTACACATCCACTAACTTTCCCAAGTCTTCCTTGTCTTTAGGTATTACAAGATTCAGTGCATCTCTTTTCTCAGCCCAGCTATGGGATTTGTTGAGGGAAAAAAATGAGAAAATAAAAATAATTAATTCAAAATTAAGAGATTTTATTTTATAATAAATTTTAAAAGCACATCTCAAATATTGTGACTTTATTATGTACCAGGGCCTAGAATAAGGAATTAAAAACATTATGACCATTAATCTTCCCAACTATCAATACTTATCAAATACGAACACCTCCCCCACCTCCAATTATACAGATAAAACCAGCTCAGAGAAGTTAAGTTACATGACTTCCCAAAGTCATGCAATTGGTAAATAATAGAGTCAGGGTATAAGCTCAGGTAGGTGTAACCCCAAAACCAATGCTTTTAATCACTAAGCTATAATTGCCTCACAGATCAGCAAACACGTCAGCAAGATCTAGTTGAGTAAGTTGGGAAAGAAGGTAAGTACATCCACACCCAGTCAGCTAGATATAATCTTTCTGAAGGAACCCTGCTAGTCTAGAATTTGGCAATTTTATTCCTATGACTTAGCCCCCAGAAAAAAAATCAGAAAGCATGCAAAGATGTTTTAACAAATTGTTCACTAAAGCATTTTCCATGTATTTAAAATGTTCAAGGAAAAGAAATTTATTAAATTATGACACAGCTACATAATAAAAAAAATAGCACCATTAAAATGATAAAGAAATTTGTATTCACTAACAGAATAGCATTAGCTACCAAGTCATTATTACGACCCAATTTTGGTTAAAACTTAATTTAACTAAATTTGGTTAAAAGAAATATATATATATTTTGTGTCAGTGTATGCAAAAAAAAAAAAAAGTCTGTACACAGACATCATGATTATCTCCACTGGGTAGATTATGAATGCTTTTTACTGTCTTTATTCCTACAACTGTCGTGTTGCTGCCAACTCTGCTCTCATGCTGGTAATCCCCTTCCAGCTTCCTGTGAAAACATGGAAACACAGCAATTTGCTTCAAGGAGAGCTAGAGCCATTCACTGTCCATGTACTGAATACTCTAAGGCTCTAAGCTAATCAAGGTGGTTCTGCCCCCTCTTGCCAGTGACTTGCTTCAGAATGGTCATGTACTGCAATTTAGGCTAGACATAAGCTTACTGAGAGATATCAGTAAAGATTTTTTCAATGTTACCAATAAAAGTAAGAGATGGCTCTTTGGCTATATATTGTGCTATGTCTAAACAGGACACCTAAAACTATTAAAGACATTTTGGTTGAAGAGAGTTAATCTGAGGAGAAGCAGATATGTTAACAGCAGCAGAAAGAAGATAAAAACAACCTGAGTTCATAATATTCTTGAGCCTCTCGATCAACCAGCCCTAAAACTGCCTGAACTTGGGATTTTTCACATGTGACATTACATTTTCCTGTTTAAGTTATTACCTTCTGGGGCATCTGGGTGGCTCAGTCAGGTTAAGTGTCTGCCTTCGGCTCAAGTCGTGATCTCGAGGTTCTGGGATCAAGCCCCGTGTTGGGCTCCCTGCTCAGGGGGGAATCTGCTTCTCCCTCTCCCTCTACCCCTCCCACCCCTCATGCTTGCTCTCTCTCTCAAATAAATAAAATCTTTAAAAAAAAAAAAAAGTTATTACCTTCTACCAAAAGTATCTCTAGCTACTTTAAAAATATTTCTATATAGCCTTAATTTTGTTTGCAAGGTGAATGCATGGTTTTTACATCTGTTTATCTGTTTACTGGTTGTTTTTTACTGCTCTAGCCTAGCTCCAAAAACCAGTGTCTAACACATGAAAAGTAATTCCTAAATATTTGCTGAATGTTAAGAACATGAACAAATGGGGCAGGCAGTGATGAAACCATTGTCATTGTTCCAAAAATACTTCTCGGGTGCCTGGGTGGCTCAGTTGGTTAAGCAACTGCCTTCGGCTCAGGTCATGATCCTGGAGTCCCAGGATCGAGTCCCGCATCGGGCTCCCTGCTCAGCAGGGAGTCTGCTTCTCCGTCTCCCGCTCCCCCCTCTTGTGCTCTCTCTCTCTCTAAAATAAATAAATAAAATCTTAAAAAAAAAAAATACTTCTCAATCAAACTTACTTGAGAAACAATAAATTTCTCAAGGAATTTGAGGAAACTATCCAGGAGTCTTAACAGGTCAGGCAGCTGACTACACAGTGCAGGGAGAGTGCTGTGAATTGAGTTGTGATCAGACCCTAGAGAAGCAGCGAGGAGACACAGAGCCTGCACTGGAGTCCTATGCAGCCAGCTGAAGAGGTGAGCATTCTTAGTAAAGTAACTGTCCCCTTCCCCCCCAACCTCAAAAACCCTGGATTCATGCCCTAACTGTCCAGGTACCACCCATCACACCAGGGAGAATACATGGAACAGTTAACAATGGGGAAAGTCCAAAACAGGACTGGGCAAAATGAGCAACCGCAAAGTAAGCATGTGAAATGTCAAGTTCACATTTTTTGAGCATGAACAATCAAGGGCTAGGGCTAGGCTAGTGGGACAGCTTTCTAAGTCTTATCAAGCCTTTGAGCAGCCTAGATTTTACACAGACTCTAAAAATAGACCACAACTGGAAATACAAGTGCAAACAAAGGTTTCTAGGCAGAAGCTATACAAAGACAATTTCAAAACAAACTACTAGGGAAAGACTGATGAGGTTAGACTGGCTAAAGTAGAGGGTGGGTGTAGGGGAGCAGCAGGATTTAAAGCTCCAAGTGGCTAGGGGCCACATAGAGAAGGGCCATAGCCTCCAACCTGCCCTAGCAACTCTTCCCTCACACTCTCACTGGAAAAGATGAGAAGGGCTGAAGCCAATCAGGGCAGATCGTAGGAACCAAAGTAACAGTAATTACTATCATTTTTAGGCAGAACTAAATTTTTGAATTACATCTTTAATAATTATATGTCTATTCATGTTTTCAGATTTGGTAATTTATATTTTTCTAAGCTATTTTATTTCATTTAACTTTTCAAAATTATCAGCATATAATTATATGCTATATGTAATTATAGCATATAATTAGCATAAAATCCATTATTAATAAAAAAATTTTAGTTGTGATAAAATACATATAAAGCTTACCATTTTAACCATTTTTAAGTGTACAGATCAATAGAGCTACCTCTGTTCACACTGATGTGCAAACAATCTTTGCACATTTTTTACATCTTATTTTAAAAATGAAACTCTATATCCATTGAACAACAATTCCCCATTTCCCTCTCTCCTGCTGGCCCCTGGAAAATACCATTCAACTTTCTGTATTTATGAATCTGACTATTCTATATACCTCATATAAGTGGAATCATGCAGCATAAATCTTTTTATGACTGGGTTACTTTACTTAGCATAATGTCCCCAAGGTTCATCCACATCATAGCATGTACCACATATAATTTCCTTCCTCTTTAAGGCTAAAAAACATACCACTGTAGTGAATACCATATTGTGTTTTATCCACTCATCTGCCAATGGACACTTGGATTCTTTCCACTTTCTGACTACTGTGAAATAATACTGCTAGGGAACGTGGGTATACAAGTAAGTCTGTAAGACTCTGCCTACAGTTCTTTGGAATTTTTAGATCACATAGGAATTCTATTTTTAATTTTCTGAGGAACTGCCATACTGTTTTCCGTGGGCACTACACCATTTTACATTCCTACCAACAGAGCACACAGGTTCCAATTTCCTCACATCCTTGCAAATGCTTGTTATTTTCTGATTGTTTTATAGTTTTTTGTTTTTGTTTGTTTTTTAATAGCAGCCATCCTAATGCATGTGAGGTAGTATCTCACTATGGTTTCAATTTGCATTTCTGTAATGATTAGGGCATACTGGGCATATTTTCGTAAGTTTGTTGGCCATTTGCATATCTTCTTTGCCTAAATGTCTATTCAAGTCCTTTGACCATTTTTGAATCAGGATGTTCATTTTTAAATTCATTATATGTATAGTTACATCTCAATTTTTCCTTTTATAATGCTTATTTGTATTTCTTCTTTTTTCTTGACCAACTCAGCCAGATGATTAGTTATTTTGTTAATGTTTACAAACATTACTAGCTTCTGGTTTTGAGGATTCTCTAAATTGTAACTCCCCCCCCCCCCCCCGGCCGCACTTCATTAATTTCTGCTTTATCTTGTTTCCTTTCTTCTACTTTCTTGAGGGTTTTCTCTGTTGTTATTTTTCTAACTCTTTGATTTAGACACTGTAGAAATAGAAAACTGTAAGTCCCACAATTGCTAACTCAATGTGTCTACAAAAATATAAATGAACTCAGGGGCTGTTGGCAAGCCTCAGTTAACAGCATGAAAGAACTCTGAAAGCAAAGAAGACTCTTACAGATATTTTGAAAAGACAAATCATATTGTGATTACAATTAATTAGATCAATAAGGAAAAGGTCTCCAAATCTTTATTATCTATTCTTACAAAGTTTAATTTATATCTATCCTTACTTTTTTTTTTTTTTAGAGAGAGAGAGACAAAGTGTGAGCAGGGATGGGGGAGGAGCATAGGGAGAGGGAAAGAGAGAATCTTAAGCAGACTCCCTGCCCAGCACAGAGCCCCATGTGGGGCTTGATCTCACGACCATGAGATCATGACCTGAACTGAAATCAAGAGTTGGACGCTTAATTGACTGAGCCACCCAGGTGCCCTTATCTTTATTCTTTATCTTGTCATTATATGTAATCAAGGTTCTAAGTCATGATGAAATGCTTGTTATAATTCCAAAGTATATTTAATTTATAACTTTGAGTCTATACATGTTTGCTATAGCAAAGGAAGTTTTTTTTGTTGTCGTTAAAGATTTTATTTATTTATTTGACAGAGAGAGACACAGCGAGAGAGGGAACACAAGCAGGGGGAGTGGGAGAGGGAGAAGCAGGCTTCCCGCAGAGCAGGGAGCCCGATGCAGGGCTCGATCCCAGGACCCTGGGATCATGACCTGAGCCAAAGGCAGACGCTTAACGACTGAGCCACCCAGGCGCCCCGCAAAGGAAGATTTTAAAAAATAATTGTATAGAGGGGCGCCTGGGTGGCTCAGTCGTTAAGCGTCTGCCTTCGGCTCAGGACATGATCCCAGGGTCCTGGGATCGAGTCCCACATCGGGCTCCCTGCCCGGCAGGGAGTCTGCTTCTCCCTCTCCCACTCCCCCTGCTTGTGTTCCTGCTCTCACTGTCTCTCTCTCTGTCAAATAAATAAAAAATCTTTAAAAAAAAATAAATAAATAATAAAAAAATAAATAAATAATTGTATAGAAAAGGTGTATGCTCATTAAAGATGTAAACTGCGTTTGTCATAAGAGATTGGTTTTCTTTCTGATAATAAAAATAAAAATTATTTTAAACATTCAAACCATAGGGGCTCCTGGGTGGCTCAGTCAGTTAAGCACCTGACTCTTGATTCGGCTCAGGTCATGATCTCAGGGTTGTGAGATCCGAGTACCACATGAGGCTCCAAGCTCACCCGGGAGTCTGCTTGAGAATATCCTCTCTCCCTCTTCTTCTTCCTCTGCCCCTCTTCCTCTCCCTCTGCCCCTCTTCCTGCTGGCGCTCTCTCTTTTTCTAAAATAAATAAATAAATATTTTTTAAAAAATTCAAAACATAAAGGGACGCCTGAGTGGCACAGTCGGTTAAGCGTCTGCCTTTGGCTCAGGTCATGATCCCAGGGTCCTGGGATCGAGCCCCGCATGGGTCTCCCTGCTCAGCAGGAAGCCTGCTTCTCCCTCTCCCACCCCCCTGCTTGTGTTCCCTCTCTCGCTGTGTCTCTCTCTGTCAAATAAATAAATAAAATCTTTAAAAAAAAAATAAATAAAATTCAAAACATAAAGAGGACATTAATCCTTGTAAAACCAACTTTATAATTAAAAAATAAAGTGATTACAGCATTTGAACCTTAAAATACAATGCAAATTTTCCTCTACTTAACAAAACTTAGTTCATTCTAGTTTTCTTCCTTTGTAATTTAGGAATTTAAGGCTGTAAATGTTATTCTAAGACAATCTAGATGCATCTCAACGTTTGATATATAGTCTTTTTATTATACTCATTTCACTCTAAATATTTTCTAATTTCTATGATGGTATCATTACTGACTCATTAGCTAATTATATGAATATTTCAATTTTTTTTTAAAGATTTTATTTATTTATTTGACAGAGAGAGACACAGCGAGAGAGGGAACACAAGTAGAGGGAGTGGGAGAGGGAGAAGCAGGCTTTCTGCAGAGCAGGGAGCCCGATGCGGGGCTCGATCCCAGGACACTGGGATTATGACCTGAGCCGAAGGCAGACGCTTAATGACTGAGCCACGCAGGCACCCCGAATATTTCAAATTTTTTAAACACAAACTTACTTTTTTTATTTTCCAAGTTCATAGAATGGTCATCAGAGAACATGGTCTGCTTGATAATCTACTCTTAAAGCTGAAGTTTGTCTTAAGACCTAGTGTGTGGAGAATTTTTTTTTAATGTTATATGCACTGGAAATGAATATACAGGATTCTGTAGGTGTTCATTATGCATTGTGTTGCTCAAATCATATATAACTTTAACGTGTTTTGATTTGCCTGATCTATCAAGGGCTGTGTATGTATATTAAAATATCCCACAATAATTATGGCTTTATCATTTCTTGCCAGTAATTTTATAAATATATGTTTTAGTATTTCTATGCTACATTACAATACCCAAACAAGTTTAGTATTCCTAAAATCATTATTTGCCTTAAATATCATTTTATCTGATACTAATCTGCTATATTGGTATGGTCTTTGGTGATGAACAAAAAATTCCAGACTGACTGGTTACATTAAGACTATGTTTCTGGGGGTGACTGGCTGGCTCGATAGAGCATGCAATTCTTTTTTTCTTTTTTTAAGATTTATTTATTTATTTGAGAAAGAGAGAGAGAGAGCGTGCATGCACGCACAAGCAGAGGGGAGGGGCAGAGTGAGAGGGAGAAGCAGACTCCCCATTGAGCAGGGAGCCTGACACAGGGCTGGATCCCAGGACTCTGGGATCATGACCTGAGCCGAAAGCAGATGATTAATTGACTGAGCCACCCAGGCACACTGAGCATGCAATTCTTGATCTCAGGGTCATGAGTTCAAGTCCCATGTTGGGTATAGAGATTACTTAAAAAATAAAAATCTTTACGGGCACCTGGTTGGCTCAGTTGTTGAGCAACTGACTCTTAATTTCAGCTTAGGTCATGATTTTAGGGTCATGGGACTGAGTCCTTCGTCCGACTCCAAGTTTAGTGACAAGTCGACTTGAGATTCTCTCTCTCCTCCCTCTGCCCCTCCCCCTGCTCATGCGCACGCACATGCTCTCTGTCTCTCTCTCAAAGTAAATAAATAAAATCTATTAATAAATAAAATCCTTTTTTTTAAAGATTTTATTTATTTATCTGACAGAGAGAGACACAGCGAGAGAGGGAACACAAGCAGGGGGAGTGGGAGAGGGAGAAGCAGGCTTTCCGTGGAGCAGGGAGCCTGATGCGGGGCTCGATCCCAGGACCCTGGGATCATGACCTGAGCCGAAGGCAGTCGCTTAACCAACTGAGCCACCCAGGTGCCCCAATAAATAAAATCTTAAAAAAAAAACACTATGCTTCTGGGGGTGGTTAAAACTGCAGTGAGATTATGTGTTAAGCCCTGGTTTGGGGACTCAGCCTAAGTGACCCCATTTGGGGCCGTGTGTGGTGCTTTTTTTTTTTTTTAAGATTTATTTATTTATTTGAGAGGGAGACAGAGTGGGGGAAGGGACGGGGGGGAGACGGAGAGAGAGAATCCTCAAGCAGACCCCCTGCTGAGTGCAGAGACTGAAAGAGGCTCGATCCCAAGACCCTGAGGTCGTGACCTGAGCCAAAATCAAGAGTCGGTTCTTTAACCGACTGAGCCAACAAAGCACCCCGTTTTTTTTTAAAGATATATTTATTTGAAAGAGAGAGCGTGCGGGGGTGGGGGGAGCGGAGAGAGGGCAGAGAGAGAGAATCTGAAGCTGACTCCGCACTGAGCAAGGAACCCCATGCAAGGATTGATGATCTCACAGCCCTGAGCTCATGACCTAGGCCGAAACCAAGATTCAGATGTTCAGTGGACTGCGCTCCTAGGTGCCCTGTTGCTTTTTTTAACAATTGAATTGCACTGTTTTCCTATGTTTTCTATTTCTCTTTTATGTGTTTAATTATTTAAAAAATACTCGTCTTGGGGTACCTGGGTGGCTCAGTCGTTAAGTGTCTGCCTTCAGCTCAGGTCATGATCCCAGGGTCCTGGGATCATGCCCCGCATCGGCTCCCTGCTCAGCAGGGAGCCTACTTCTCCCTCTCCCACTCCCCCTGCTTGTGTTCCCTCTCTCGCTGTGTCTCTCTCTGTCAAATAAATAAATAAAATCTTTAAAAATAAATAAATAAATACTCATCTTTTAAGTGTCTACAGTTCTTGAGGCACCTGGGTGGCTCATTCAGTTAAGTGTCCCAACTCTTGATTTTTTTTTTTTAATTTTTATTTATTCATGAGAGACACAGAGAGAGAGAGGCAGAGGGAGAAGCAGGCTCCCAAGGAGCGGGGAGCCCGATGTGGGACTCGATCCCAGGACCCTGAGATCATGACCTGAGCCAAAGGCAGACGCTTAACCATCTGAGCCACCCAGGCACCCGCAACTCTTGATTTCTGCTCAGGTCATGATCTCAGGGTCCTGAGATTGAGCCCCACATCGGGTTCTGTGCTGGTCATGGAGCCTGCTTAAGATTCTCTCTCTTCCTCTCCCTCTGCCCCTCTGCCCCTACCTCACCACCCACCCCCATGTGTGCTCTCTAAAAAAATAAAAAATAAAAATAAGTGTCAACAGTTCTTGGGGCTCTAATATTAATTTTGCTTTCTATCGTTTCTGCTAACAGTTACAGTGAATTGTTTTTGTAATTTAGAATTGTGAACATCTTCAGGAGGGCCTCTGTGGTCTGGATTTAAAGTATGTCTCTTCAGAGATTTGCCTTTACTTCTACCAGAGCAACCTAGAGGACCATGTTCATGTCTGGAAACAGAGAAGGGCAGAGTCCTAGGCAAACTGTAGGAATAACAGATTACCTTTACCTTATCATTATAGATAGTCTGGTTTCATCCAAAAGGATATATTCTTTCAGGGGCTGGACCAGTTGTTCTTCCACAGAAACTAAGCCAGCCATGTGCCCTGCAAAAGGACAGAAGAAAGGGCCAGTCAGAACTGGACAGATGACTTCCCAGCTTATTTCACTGGGACAAAAGTGCCAATGAAAGAGGCAGGTCCCCTGAGCCAGGAGAGAGTCAGCTTTTTCTCAATCACTGGGTCTCACTGCTTAAGGAGATCTCATAGCCCCATTGTTCTATCCTTCAGCTCCAAGAAAAGAGATATAGGAACTCCCACAGGGATATTAACAACTGTAGCCAAACAGTGATCTCTGTCATCAGGGAGGGACCTTTATTTCATCCTTTTACCCTATGGGTAATCTTGTCTTGTAAGCTTGGAAACCATGGGGAGAAAACCATTTAAACACAGAGGAATAAACTCTGAAGTTTGAGGTGATGAAGAAAAATAGCAGAAAGGGGGGTGACTGGGTGATGGACACTGGGGAGGGTATGTGTTCTGGTAAGCGCTGTGAATTGTGCAAGACTGTTGAATCTCAGATCTGTACCTCTGAAACAAATAATGCAATATATGTTAAGAAAGAAAAAAAGAAGAAGAAGACTGTAGCAGGAGGGGAAGAATGAAGGGGGGGAAATCGGAGGGGGAGAAGAACCATGAGAGACGATGGACTCTGAAAAACAAACTGAGGGTTCTAGAGGGGAGGGGGGTGGGAGGATGGGTTAGCCTGGTGATGGGTATTGAGGAGGGCACGTTCTGCATGGAGCACTGGGTGTTATGCACAAACAATGAATCATGGAACACTATATCTAAAACTAATGATGTAATGTATGGGGATTAACATAACAATAAAAAAATTTAAAAAAAAAGAAAAACAGCAGAAAGGACTTTCAGGCCATAAAATGTACTCTGCCCACAATCAATGACGTTCCACAAGAAGTGTTTCAACATTCCCAAAGGCCCTGACAATATCTACACCCCACAAGAAGAAAATACACCACAAACACCTGTTTCCCAGAAAAAAACCTTTGGTCTGTTGAGGTTCAGGCCCTTAATGGCCTCTACAAGGAAAAGTATTAATGTCTGAAAACTCCTTTCTCATTGTGTTCCAGTTGCAAGTAAACTTATTGGTGAGATTTTTCCACCCTGATAGAAAACAAGCAGGCTAATTCCTGAGCTGGGAACTAAGAATCATTTGTGGAGAATACTACCTTCCCTGGGCCATACCAACAGATGTGAAGATCTCAGCCCATGTGCAGCCCAGGAAACCAAACCAGGCCATCACTATCATGGACGTGGAGTTTCATGATCCCAGACGTCAGCATCTGCAAGGCATTTAATAACATTCACTGGACCACTATAGTTAAAAAAGAAAAAATTGACTAATATGAGGAGACTAATACAAATGCACGAACATGTGCAAACACACCCAACACAAACCAAAATAATTGACTTGCAGTATAATAGCTTAAGGAACCTATTTTATTATATGCTCATAGGAAACCAAGCAGTAGAGTAGAGCAATGAGTTGGAAAGGAACCAGACATCAGTAAAGAAGTATATTAACACCAGGATGATCTGCTAAGAATCACAAGTTAAGCAAACTATGAATTTTGGAACTAAACAGTTCAGTCCAGAAAGGAAGTGATCAAAGCTGAGCACACAATTTATAACAAAGCCAAGTTCAAACAAACAATTAACTGGTCAAAAATGACATCAAAAACGACAGAACTCAACAAGAAAAATAAGCTACCACAGACAAGGCATAATTTTAGATTTCACAACTCAGTTGTCTCTATTTAAATATGGTCCCTGAGGTCAAAGAAAGAGGAGCATGTCCTGGAAAGTTATAGATCCCTCTGGGAGCATAAGCAAGAATATGCATGAGTGAGCACATAACAAAAAAGCTATATATTCAGACTCAGGAAACATACAACATTTACCTTTTGTTTTTTCGGGTTTTTTTTTTTTTTAAGATTTTATTTATTTATTTGAGGGGAGGGAGGAGCATGAACAGGGGGAGGGGCAGAGGGACAGGGAGAAGCAGACTCTCTGCTGAGCAGGGAGCCTGACACAAGGCTCGATCCCAGGACCCTGGATCATGACCCGAGCCAAAGGCAGATGCCCAACTGACTAAGCCACCCAGCCACCCCTAACATTTACTTTTTGAAGGACAAATCTCTTCATTAGTAAAATGATATATCTACCTATCATGATCTTGAAGGCCACCTCTACTTCCAAACAATTCGTATGATATTTATCACATCTTGCCTCAAAAAAGAAATATGATATAGGTATATATTGTTGTAACTCTGGAGTAAAATAGCTTTTCCATTTACTAGCTGTGATGCTTTGAGCAAGTTGATTTGCCTTTTGAAGTTGTTTTTTATTCTGCAATGTGGTTAGCATAGGATGAAGATTAAATAATAGATGTAATGTGACTGGCACATACTCATCATTCTATTAAAGATAACTACAGCCATTACTGTTTTAGAAACATAAAACATAAAAAGTAAAAAGCATCTGCTTTTTTTTTATGTTGCTATGTTTGCCCAGATTCTGCCCTTGGTCTACTTCTCCTTCTCTATCCTTTTAGTATAATAGTAACTAACATTTATTGGTGGTTACCAGTGTTCTACATATTCTGCTTATATAACCTCATTTAATCCTTACAACAGTTCCACGAGGGTAGGACCTCTTAATTTCACTATTCAATAAATGTGGAAACTGAGCATAGAGAGATTAAGTAACCTGCCCAAGGTCACACAGCCAGTAAAGTGTCAAAGCCAAACAATATGGCTTTCAAGTTCATGTTCTTAACTACTATGTCAAAGCTACCTCAACTAGCACACCTAAGCAGATAATTCCCACATCTAGTATTCTGGTGCTTTGGACCAACATTTCAAAACAAGGCTAAAGCCAGGAGGGTGTTAGAACCAGCCAATGGAATTTCTGTCCCTATGGGTTCAGCCCCAATGGTAAAAGCTGCAATGACAAAAAGTGCTATATTTGTAAAACCAGTCGGTAGTGACACAGCGAGGCTCCTGCTAAGCAGTACTCTAAGATGAATTACGTCCAACACCAATGACACACATCCTTCCTATGGTAGAAGACTTTTCTATACCCACTTAGCCTTGTTCCCATCCTCTGGAGGGTAGCTAACATTTACTGTGTGGTTACTACTTTTGAAATTGAGTCTACAAAAAGACAATTACCTCACCAAGGTAACACAGAGTTGAGAATGCAGGACGTAAGACATAGGTCTTTAAAGTCTAAGCACTGAGCACTTTGTACCTGGTATCAGAATGTATTATAAATATCCCCATTGCACACCACTCAACCTGCTCACCCAAAAAGCCATGGAATCATCTTCGACTTCTCTTTTCCTTTCATGATACACATGCAATCCCTTACCTGTCTCTACTATGTGTACCAAATGCAATAATTTCTTATTACTTTCACCACTACCACTCTCATTCAAGCTACTATAACCTCTCTCCTGAATGAATGCAATAGTGCCTTAGCAGTGCTTTCTTCTACCTTGCCCCCTCTGTAGTCTATTCTGGACAAAGGAACCAGAAGTGATCCTTCATGGTCTCATTCACAGGAAAATCCTGAAGTCCTTGCCCCAGACTGCAAGGTCCTTCATGCTCTGACATCTGGCTACTTCATCTACTAAACCTCCCCACCCTTGCTTGTCCACTCCATTGACAGTGACCTTTCCTTTACTGTTCCTCAAAAACACCAACTATTCTTCATCCCTAGGTAGTTTATATTTATTATTACTTCTGCTTGAAATGCTTTTCTTTATTGCATTCAGGACTCTACTCAAAAGTCACTTACCAAAAAAGGACATCCCTCCTGTTTCTGTATAAAATACCAGACTCCAACATTTTCTATCCCCTTTGGCTGCTTTATTTCTCTTCACAGAAGATACTCAGAAATAACTTCTCTTCTTGTCTTCTATAAAAATCTAAGTGAGACCATGCTCAGAGCTTATAGAAGCGTAACTTCTGAAAACAGGAAAAAAAAGGTTGGTAAAGGGAGGAAAAAGACAAAAGTCTGGTTAAGAGAACTGAGTACTACATTCACAAACAAGAAAGAATTAGAGCTCAGAATTGATGGTTCTGTGGTAGCAAAGAGTACCAGGATTCCCACTCTCCAGATTGCTGAACCCCAATGTGGCACAGAAGCAGAAAATTGTGATCTTTTAACAAAACACTGTATACGTGAACAAACATCCACATACTATCAGCAATGATCATGATAAAGTCAAAGATAAGAAGTGTTCCTTCTATTTTCTGGGGTCCTTGTTATACTTTACCACATAGACTGTGGTAGGAAATTTGCAGAGGACAGAGTCCCCATGATGACCAAGAGTAAATTTCTCACCAGCACAGCAGGGAAGAGGCTCTAAGTCTGATTTTATTTGAATTAATAAAAATTTTCAAAATATACTACTTCTTGCTTAGCAAGATTTTGTCAAGGGCTCTCTGTGCCTCCTAGATCTGGATTTCTGTTTCCTTCCCCAAACTCAAAAAGTTCTCAGTTTTTATTTCTCCAAATAAATTTTCTGCCCCCTTTTCTCTCTCTTCTCCTTCTGGGATCCCTTTAATGCTAATGTTTTTATGCTTGATAGTGTCACTGAATTCGCTTAAACTATTTTCCTTTTTTATTATTATTTTTCTCTCCTCTATTCAGCTTGATTTGTTTTCCATTACTCTGTTCTCCAGGATGCTGATCCATTTCCTGCTTCCTATAGTCTACTATTTATTCTGTCCAGTGTTATTTTTCATTTTAATTATTGAGTTCATCTGTGAATGGTTCTTTTTTATGCTTTCTATCTCTTTGTTAAGGGTCTCACTGAGGTCCTCCACTCTTCTCAAGTCCACTGAGTATCTTTATGACTACTATATTAAATCCCCTATCAGGCATATTACTTATCTCTGTTTCATTTAGGTCTTTTGCTGTGATTTTGTCCTGTTCTTTCATTTGGGACATATTCTTCTGTCTCCATATTTTGTCTAAATCTCTTGGTCTGTTTCTATGTGTTAGGAAAGTTAGCTGCAACTCCTGATCTTGAAAGTAGTGACCTTATGAAAAAGAAACCCTGTAGTGTCCTGCAGGGCAATGTCCCCTCTTCACCAGAACCTGGTGTTTTAGGGGTGTCTCCTATGTGTGTGTTGCCTGAGCCCTACTGTTGTGGCTGAGCCATATTTGCCTTCAGTCCAGTCATCTGCCATGGCTCTCTTTGCCTGTTGTGGGCAGGGTCTGGACCCTGTGTTAGTGGGCCAGTCTAAGGCCACCTTGGGTTTGAGTTGGGTCAGACTAGGCATTTGTCAGATCTGCAGTAAAACTAAACTGCATGGTGCTCTCACTGTATTGTCCCCTGAGAAGCTTTCATTGATGAGTAGGGCCTCCAGTCAGACCAGATGTCTGCTCCCAGCCCACTGTTGGGGTTGCAGTTGAACTAGTGTGTGTGGTTTTCTTCCACTCTCCCTTGGGCAAGAGCCAATTTGGGGTGACGCTGACTTCTGTTGGGCCTGCTTGCATACTGCCATGCTCGTGTGGCCCTGCTACGGACAGACTCCTGTGAGCGTGCACAGCCGCAGAAGAGCATGGGAATGGGACCTGTTACCAAGCTAGATGGAGAGTGTTCGTGCTAAACTGGTTCCTGTCCATATATAGGCTGGGGGGCAGGAGAAGGAAGTGGCACCCACCACCTCTTGTGTTCCTGGAGAATTCTCCTAAAGATCCCTGCCCCTCCGGCACATGCTCTGAGATTAGTAAACAAATCTCCCTCCCATATACCCCAGGCATTTTCAAACTGCTGCTTCAGCAGGGCTGTTTGTTATGCTGCTTTTTAAGGAAGGGGTTCAGTTTCCTCTCACCCTCCAGCTCTCCCAGAGCTGAGCCCACTGATTTTTAAAGTTCCAAGTGTTAATCCCCACTGATTGTAAGAAGTCAGAAGTTAAGCCCCTTTGGTTTTCAAAGCCAAATCGTATATGAATTTGTCTTCCCCGTGAGGGTCCCTCATGTCTGGGGTTCCTGGTGGGGGGTCTGTTCCTCTCCACACCTGCAGTGTCCCTCTCTCTCTCCCTAGGGACAGTCCTGCAGATCAGTTTGGCTCAGGACCACGTCTCCACCCTTTCTATTCTCTTTGATGTGGCCTCTTCTCCACATTTAGTTGTGGAGAGTCTGTCTTGCCAGTTTGGGTCATTTTCTGGGTTATTTACACTGATGGGGGTATTATCTAGTTGTATCTGTGGGATGAGATGGGCCTAGGATCTTCCCATTCAACCATCCTCCCTGGAAGTCCCAAAGCACATTTTGAATGAAATACAAACTCCTGATTGTAGTCGTCAAGACTCTACATGGCCTTGTCCTTTTTTAGCAATCTAACCTCATCTGCCCCCATTCCCCTTTCTCCCTGTGTACCACACTTCTCTTTTAGTTCTTCAAAAATGTCAAGCTCTCTTATAGCTCAGTTTGTTCCCTTTACCTACAATGCTATTTCCCTTCCTCTATTCCCACTCTGATTCCTTTTAGTCCTTAGGTCTCAGCTTATATGTCACTGTCACAAAGAGGCCTTCCTTGAACATCCTATCTGAAACTCTCCTGCCCCAAGATTCTCCATCACTCTACCTCTTTGATTTCTCTTAGCAAAAGGCAGAGTTTTTCAGTTTGAATAAATAAAACAAGATCCAAATACATACTGCATACAAAAGACACCCTTAAAATTCAAATTATCTAAGACAATTTCGAAAGTATAAGAAAAGTAAAAGATAAACCATTCAAACAGCAATCACAAGAGAGCTGGAATGGCTATATTAATACCTGACAGGATAGATTTTAAAACAGGAAGTAGCACTAGAGACAAAAAGGAATATTTCGGAGCATGTGGGTGGCTGAGTCAGTTAAGCATCTGCCTTTGGCTCATGATCTCGGGGTCCTGGGATCAAGCCCCATGTCAGGCTCCCTGCGGAGAGTCTGCTTCTCCCTCTCCCTCTGCCCCTCTTCCCAATGCCCCCACTTGTGTTCTCTCTCTCTCTCTCACTCTCTCTCTCTCACAGAAATAAATAAAATAAAATCTTAAAGCTCAGTGGGGTTAAAAGGCAAGCTGACACCATGTACCTGCCCCCCCCCCACTCCCAGATTGGGGGAGGGAGGCGGCGTGGATGTCTCGGTCAGTTAAGTGTCTGCTTTCAGCTCAGGTGATGATCCCAGGGTCCTAGGATCAAGCCCCACATCAGACTCCCTGCTCAGCGGGGAGCCTTCTTCTCCCTCTCCTGCCCGCTCCTGCTCTCTGTTGCTATCTCTGTCTCTCTCAAATAAATAAAATCAAGAAAGAAAAGAAAAGAAAAGAAAAGAAAGAAAGAAAGAAAGAAAGAAAGAAAGAAAGAAAGAAAGAAAGAAAGAAAGAAAGAAAAGGAAAAGAAAAGAAAAGAAAAAAGAAAAGAAGAAAAGAAACCTGGGGGAACAACACTTATATCAGACAAAACAGAGTTTAAAACAAATACTGTAACAAGACAAAAAAGGACACTACATAATCATGGAACAATCCAACAAGAAGATATAACAATTGTGAATATTTATGCACCCACCATGGGAACACCCTAATATATAAAGCAACTATTAACACACATACACGAAAAAATCAATAGTAATACAATAATAGTAGGAGACTTTAACACCACACTTATATCAATAAACAGATCATCCAGACAGAAAATCTACAAGGAAACAGTGGCTTTGAATGGCACTACTCAAACAGATCTAACACATAATTCAGAAATTTCCTGCTTCAAACAGTGGAATACACTTCAACAAATGGTGTTTTCTTTCTCTCATTGACTTATTTAGCTTAGCATAATACCCTCTAGTTCCAACCATGTCATTGCACATGGCAAGATTTCATTTTTTGATGGCTGAGTAATATTCCATTGTGTGTGTCTGTGTGTGTGTGTGCGCGCGTGTGTACACACACAAAGAAATGGAAAAACATTCCATGCTCATGGATTGGAAGAACAAATATTGTTAAAATGTCTATGCTACCTACAGCAATCTACACATTCAATGTAATCCTCATCAAAATGCCATCAACATTTTTCACAGAGCTGGAAAAAATAATCCTAAAATTTGTATGGAACCAAAAAAGACCCCAAATAGCCAAAGGAATGTTGAAAAAGAAAATCAAAACTGGTAGCATCACAATTCTGGACTTCAAGCTCTATTACAAAGCTCTAATCATCAAGACAGTATGGTACTGGCACGAAAACAGACACATGGATCAATGGTACAGAATAGAGAACCCAGAAATGGACCCTCTACTCTATGGTCAACTAAGCTTCAACAAAGCAGGAAAGAATATCCAATGGGGAAAAAAAAAAGACATTCTCTTCAACAAGTGGTGGTGGGAAAACTGGACAGCCACATGCAGAAGAATGAAAGTAGACCATTCTCTTACCCCATACACAAAAACAGGCTCAAAAATGGGTAAAAGACCTAAATATGAAACATGAATCCATCAAAATCCTAGAGGAGAATACTGGTAGGTCCTATCAAATTTGACAATGTAAATCCAGGGGAGTTGGTCATGAGATGTCCTAGTTTCCTTGTGAAAAGTCATGGGCACAGTTAGATAACCTAAGAGAAATTGCTCAGCTGCATGCCCACTATCTAGGTATTCATTTCCCAAGAAGAATAACCACCCACAGACAAAAACAAACCCTGTGGGGGCATAAATAATTCCCATGAGGGCGGTATAGGATTTCTGTGTTTACCTATTTAAGCCAGGGATCAGGTTTTTCAGTGCACATGGGGAGAAAATCTCCTAGCCTAAAAGAATGAATCATTCTAAATACCTTGCAAAGATAGGTGGGGCTAGTGAGATCTCTTAGGGAGTAGGGGCAAGTTGAACTCGGTAAGAGAGTTCTAATGGGGTTCAACTATAGTTTATGGTGACATTAGGAAAAAAGAGAAATTGGTCACAGGGAGAACCAGGGGTCTCTAGCATCATGGACAGATCAAAATTTTTGATGATAAATCCAACAGGCTGAAAGGTTACCCCCCTTAGCAATGACCTGGGAAATACAAATGAGGAAGTTCTCTTTCCAGGCCAATGCCAGAGTAAACAAAAGGAAAACAAAAAAAAAAAATACTTTTTTAAAGATGTTATTTGTTTGTTTGAGAGAGAGCAAGCGAGTGAGCAAGAGAGAAAGAGCACATGCACAGAGGGAGAGGGAGAAGCACACTCCCTGCTAAGCAGAGAGACTGACACAGAGCTTGATCCCAGGACCCTGAGATCATGACCTGAGCCAAAGTGAGACACTTAACCGAGTGAGCCACCCAGGTAAGATTTTGTTTAATTAAAGTAAGAAGTCTTGTTCTGGCATCTTGGGCAGTAGTCTACCTCGATCTCAGCTTCTTCTCTCCTTTGTCAATGTGATTTGGAGGTCTCCAGCATCTCTACAGAGCAGACTATGAGGTGGAGACCTCCTCATCTGAGAGATGTATATCTAAGGTTCAGTGTTCTCTAATTTTACATCAGTGTCAGTGGTCAGGAGCACTTGATAAGGTCCTTTCTCATGTGGGACTGTCGAGCCCAATGGTCAAGAAAGAACTGAGACGTTTTACATTGCAAAAAAAGGTATTTTTATTATAGCACAGGTATAAGACCCATGGGCAGAAAGAGCTACCTTGTAAGTGTGAGGAGTGACTGATTATATAGGGTTTTTTATCCTATGGAGGGAGAAGGTGTGTTAGGGCTCCAGAAAACTGAGTCTATAGGTTTCTGGAGGTCTGACTATTCTCAATATTGGACTTTTCTTGTAAATCATTAAGATGTGACAAACTGATGGGAGTTTCATGTCCTTCATGACTGTGATCTTTATCAGCTGACCATTGGCTTTTTCCTTCCTTTGTTCTTGGGCATTCGTGAGTGCCTGAGAAATGTTACATACATCCCACTCCCACCTCGGCAGGGGCCATGTAGAGTGTCACTTTCCCTTTTGCCTTCAGCTTGGCTTTTGTTATCTCATCATTTCCCCCCTAAACAACTTTTACCCTTAAATCTTTAAGGTTGTTGAAAGTGGAAGGTCTCATCTTCCGTAGCTTCTTCCTGTTGACCGGGGTGGAGAGATGTCCCTACCTAGGAGTCAACATTGGTCAGTTGAGGAATGTATAGGGGAGTTATGAAAGGCAGAGGCAGTTGAGTCCAATCAGGGCAGCAAAGAAGTCTCTCTGTGGGCGGTAAGGGCTACATGGCAACATGAAGTTATTGTAGTGATGGAGTCTCAACACCAAGTGGAGAAACACTGAAAATGGCAACATATTAGAATTAAAATGGCTATAAGAATGAAAAGTCCAGGGGCGCCTGGCTGGCTCAGTCGTTAAGCATCTGCCTTTGGCTTGGGTCATGATCCTAGGGTCCTGGGATCGAGCCCCACATCGGGCTCCCTGCTCAGCGGGAAGCCTGCTTCTCCCTCTCCCACTCCCCCTGCTTGTGTTCCCTCTCTCGCTGTGTCTCTGTCAAATAAATAAAATCTTTAAAAAAAAAATAAATAAATAAAAAGTACCGGGGCGCCGGGGTGGCTCAGTCAGTTGGGCGACCAGCTCTTAATTTCAGCTCAGGTCTTGATCTCAGGGTCCTGGGATCAAGCTCCGTGTGGGGAGCTATACTCAGTGAGGAATCGGCTTGGGGATTCCCTCTCTCTCTTCCTCTCCCTCAGCCCCTCCCCCAGCTCACATGCTCTCTTTCTCTCAAATAAATAAGTAAATCTTTAAAAAGGTTAAAAAAAAAAAAAAGAATGAGAAGCCCAACAAAGAGACCCTTAATAGTTGACCATAGTCCTCCCCAAACCAGGAAATTAACCAGTCATTGAAAGAGGGAAGGATTCAGCAGAGCCTCAATTTGAGTATTCATGTCAGTAATCCTGTCACATTTTTGTGGTAATCTGGAGTATATACATAACACTCTGTTTTAATGAAGCATAGGTTCCTCCTTGAGCTGCAGTCAGAATATCAAGACCCATTCAGTTTTGGAGGGCTACCTTCTGAATTTGTGGATGCCTATGAGTTGGGTCTGGTTAAAGGTGGCCACTGTATGCTTGGCTAAAGCCTCTATTTGCAATTTTGTATCACTAGAGGCGACTCCTGGGGCAAATACAGCTAAGGGATAAAACTATCAAGAAACCCTCTTTAACAATATCCTAATTATGAGGAATCACTGGCAAATGGGAGAAGACTTGTCTGGGAATATGGACATCCCCAAGTGTATCATACAATCCAATCATAAGCAAAGTCGGGCCATCCATTATCTCCGCAAGTCCATAATTAACCCCATAAAGTGGTATGTTCCAGCTTTTAAAGAGTGGTTTTATCTGCCACAAAGAACTGATAAAGGTGATAGCTGAGTTATACAATTGTTGGGGAATCCATCCTACTTTCCAGCTTGTTCAAATAATCCTATGCCCATGGGATCCTGTTAATATTTCCACAGAATAACAAGCAAGATTGTCTATACATGAGCTATTGTGGCAATTTCTCTGAAGTTTACCTTAAGTTGTCTAGCTTGGGCAAACAACAAACATTTAAAGGCAATCAGAACTAGAATTTAACATCCACAAAGATGTGTTATTGAAACATAATTTTTCTCTCCAAAATTATTATTTCCAGAGATAGCCAAATCAAGACAAAATTATTCAAAAAACAAGTTCAATTTTAACAAACTTGGCCTAATTATTTACACAAGCTCAGCAAGAATAGTGATTGATCATATAGATCTTTTAAAATTTGCTTTGCTGGAACTTTTTCTAAAGAATCTCTATTGAACTTGTAATAGCCTCTATAGGCCAGAAGTCAAGCCAAATAGTTGCCATGAGATGTGCCTGCAATACGTGTAAATTTGGGTGAATTCCTCTTCTCAAGGTCCCCAAAATATTCTGAGCTTCCTGCACCTGTCAGGAAATGACATTCTTTACTCACCTGATAAGGCTGCTGGGAACTCTATAAATAGGTATCAGGCCAACATTTCTAAAGGCTTTATTGGTTTCATGCTTCATAAAGTCAACCTTAGTTCCCAAAATGGTATGGTAATACCTGAGTCTATGCATGTCTCTTTCAAATATGACATTCCAGTCAAAGCCTTGGTAAAATAACCAGTGTTTCTAATGTTATCTTGTTACAAGAACAGATTTTCATGGAACTTACGCAAACAACTATAATTGCCATTAAAGAAAGAATATTCACTGAGTTTCTGCATTTCAGAGGGTTTACACAGAAAAGTCAAATGCTTCAATTTATTCACAAAGTACTATTTTATCATACTTTTGTGTATCATAAATACCTTAAGAGAAAGTTTCCTTAATCTGGAAGAGCGAACAGAGAACCAGCAACATTTCAAACAAGAGTCACAAAACTATAATCATCTTCTTCAGCTCATTTAGTTCCATGTTACTAATTCTTGTTTGAATGCAGCTTCTATTTAGTTCTAGAAATTCTTACCTATTTCAGTTTTATGATTTTAAAGATACCAAAAACCTGCATTTGTTAAAAAAAAAAAGTCCTTTTCATGAATCTCCTTGAAGATGAAACTCATTTTGTAAATGACAAAAAACTCTAATGCAGTTAACAAGGAAATTCATTTATTTCTGTGACACGTAACACTTCAATAATCAGAATATCAAGTGATGACCTTACACCAAAACATATTAAAACTTTAGAAATTGCATATAATCTCTAGAATAGTTATAGAATTTACCCAAACATAACATTTAACCGTGCTTCCAGAGTAACTTAGGCCTAATTAGTCAAAAAGACTTCATTTACAATTCAAATCTTGGGGAAGTTTGTTAAAAGCCCTCAGAAAGCTGTAAAATACATGCCTAAATAGGATTATGGATCATTATAAAACTTAAAAATTATTTATTTAACCAAGGTGACAGTAAGAGATTCCAAAGGCAAAAATTTCCAAAAAAAACTGTAGGGTTATATGGTTGTTAGCAAAACTTAGCACCTTTAACATTGAGAAGTTTTAACTTTCTTAAGTAACCGAAGACTTGATAAAGACAAAACAGAGAAACTTTGGTTTTCTGGGCAAAGAAAAGAAAAGAGAAAAAAACTCTGTTTACATTTTTACAAGTGCAAACCAACAATCCAAGAAAATTTTGGCTTTTTAACAGAGAATGAAGCAGAATTTCAATCTTATTCCAGTATTCTTTTAAAATCCATACAATGTGGAGAACAAAGGCAAAAGGAAATGTAGATAAAATTAAATTTCCTTGTAACCTGCAGCCCAATGACAAATACTTGAGACAGACAGAGTTGGACATTCCTCCAGGAACTTCCAACTGTCCTAGAGTTAATACCTTGCTAGAGGGAAAAACAACCGTAGCTAGACAACAGCTAGGCCTCCAGGATCCTCTAAGTCTTCTTTAACATATGAAAAATCACTTTGGAAACTTCCCTTGTCTTTACCTCCCCCAACTCCAAAGTGTATCATCAATTGCTCCACACAATTGGTCAGCTCATTCTGTCCCCAGGTCCTCTTCCTGTGCTTTTTTTTTTTTTTTTTTTAATTTATTTATTTGCGAGAGAGACAATGAGAGACAGAGAGCATGAGAGGGAGGAGGGTCAGAGGCAGAAGCAGACTCCCCGCCGAGCAGGGAGCCCGATGTGGGACTCGATCCCGGGACTCCAGGATCATGACCTGGACAAATTACTATCCCCTCCCATTATGTTTCTGAAGCAGCAAGAAAGGAGTACTATAGGGGCCAGTACAGGGAATGATAAGTCCCTGGATGATTAGTCTTATATTAGTAGTGTGATACCTTGTATGGCCTCAGGCTTTTAACACATATTGGGGCAATTTAGAAAGAGGTTCAGTTGTATCTACTTGAATTTTTATATGCTCTGTACTTTTTATTCTCTCAATGTCAGTAATTAAAGTAGCCCAAAGAATTCCAGGCACCTCAGCTAAGGAATTTCTGTTGAAATTCATCTTCGGTATCAAGGACAGATGTAAAGAACATTATAGATCAGATTGAAGTTGCTGAGGGAACTCTAAAGTAAGGTCTCCATTGGAGGCAAACTGTATTAGCCCTTTGAATTTAGAAAGGAGATCTCTAGCTAATAGATTGACCAGGGCTGTATCATACAGCAAAAACAAATGTTTTTCATTGAAAGGTCCCAGAGTCATTTGTACTGGCTGAGATATAAATTCTCTCTGAAATTTATTAGTACCCCCACTATGGAAACTTCTTTTTCATTCTGAGGGATTTGTTGTGTACGAAAAGTGCGGTTTAAAGCAGAAAGATAGCTCTGGTATCCACCAGAATTTGTCAAGGTTTTCCATTAATTTTAATTTTTGTTTCTCCTTGGCTGTTTAAGGATATTACTGGTAGTAGTTTACCAGAGGGTCCCTGTCAATATTGGGAGGGGACCATACGGATATTTGATTAAGGAATTTGTATAGGATCTTATAAGACAATTTTTTTGCCAGTGCCCTAATTGATTACAAGTGAGACAGCTCCTGGGCCAGCTTATTGATAGACTCCCAAGGAGATGAAACATGGATGGCCTGGGTGTTAACTGAGGTCTCTGGCCTTGGAGCTGGTGTAGTTGTAAGGACATTAATTCATGATCTCGGTCCAGAGCCTTTCAAAGTGTCCGGTAGGGTCATGAGTTCAGATAGGCTGGTGGCCTCCCATCCTATTTTGTCTTTTATTAATCCACTCATGTCAGGGATAATCCATTCACAAATAAGGCAGCTAGAGAAGGTTGGGTGGCCTTATTTACTGTGTGGAAGAAAATGCTGTAGGAAGAGTGCTTTCAGACGGGCCTTAAAGCGTGCAAAGATTCATCTTTCTTTTGTTTGCACTCTTGAATAATGGACCAATCAGTGTGCACAGGGAAAACTCTGGGAATGGCTTGTAAAAGTTCAGTTGCTACTTTGTAAGCCCTTTCTGGTTGAGGATCTCAAATATTAACCTCCATGTTTGGCTATCTTGCTTCCTGCATCCATTTTTGGGCTTCCCCCGGTTTGACCATCATGTGCACAAAAACTGATAAAGATTTGGCAGCTCAGGGTCATAGACCCTGTTAGAAGGTGAGGGAGGGACAATAAGGTATCCCCAAGGTGAGAAGGCACTTTGAGACTGGAAAACAAAGCCAGGCCACTCCATACAGTTTACACAGAGTTTCAGACAGGGTAACTTATTGACGGGGGAGTTGGGTGGATGACAATCCATTTGTGCAGTTATTCGCAGCAGTGTCTTAACCTTAGTCCACAGATTTTATAGAGAAAGGGGATGCACAGAGGAACACTCTAGTGAGATCAAAAGGTCTGCACATACCTCAAAGAGTTTGTAGGCACCTAGTTGACAGCTAACCTTGAATTAGATCGTGTGGTACCACCTCTTAGTTAGGAAGGGGAAAGACTATGTTATCTCTAACAGATTCATGGGAGGCCAAAATAAGCCTCCCTATATTCCAGCCTTGGTGGGCATTTCGAAGGTATGTATATTAACTTACAAGGGGCCCAGAACCCATAGGCCCAAGAGAGGTCACAAACAAGATGGAGCACCAAAGATTGAGTCAGCACTCCAATAAGCCCCAATGAAGACTCTAAATTCTGCAAAAAATTTTTGTGCTTCCTCTGGAGTTTTAGAAATTTGACCAAGTGGTGAAAGATAACTGAGGGGGTTCATATGCACCTTCAGGTAACTTAATTTTAAAACTTAACTGTGTAACAGTCTCTCAGAGTAGAAAGTCAGTTCAGAGGGAGAATTACTAAATGTGAGTACTCAGGTAAAGAAAAACAGAGAAGAGCTGTAGCAGTCACATTAATCATTAGCCTTCTGTAATAAATCTCTCCACGAAGCTATTTTAGAATCTTAAAGCCTTCTGGAAGCTTCTACATTCCAATTAAAAGAGGTATTCCATTCCCTTCATTTAACTCAGGAAACCCTACTTTCAAGTGCACTTCTCAAATGAACCATCTTGTGTTAACTGTAATGTTCCCCATAAAGGCCACTGTAATTCTAGGCTGTTTTTAGTAAAATGTTGCCATTTTCAAAGATATTCACAGTTCCTGGAACCATAGTTTTTAGACATAAAATAAGCATGTGTGCTGGAAAGTGGTGCACTTGACTCTAGAATTTAAGGATCCCATTAGCTAAGCCTTTGGGTCTCTCGGAGCTAAACTAATACCTAAAAGGGATATGGTACTGAGTTCGGGTTTGTGCAAGTTTTACAGTGTGCCTCATTGCACAGGTGTTTTCTTGAGGTAGGCAGGTGACTTACCATCAGTCTCAGTGGTTCTGTAACCAACTTATCCTAACACAGGAGTCTTTGAGTTAGGAAGCAGGCATTCTAATAGCTCCTAAATGCCTGACCTGTGCCCACCAGTTCGTAGGGCTTTTTGGCCTCCAAGATCCCGGCTAGCAATAGCCTTTATTTACACAAAACAAGACAAACAAATGTGCACTTCAGCACATCAGGACTAACCAAAATATATCACGGTGGACTGGCCAACAGAAGGCCCCATGTGAACCCCTAGCAATTCCCTACATGGACTAAACCAGCAAACCCCAGGAAATGAGAACTGCAAATGGGAAATGGGGAAAGGACTCCAATGTGGAATTGAGGACTAAACCAAGGGCTGAGAACTAGTGCTCCATTAGCAACTCCTCTGTAGGGCTAGAATGACTTGTTACCCTGGGCTGGAAAGCCAGTTAGATCAGTAGCTCAAATGCAAAAAAGAACAGGGCTGAAACTGAGAGGGACTTACCAACAGCCCTCGGAAATGGTGAGACAGACTATGAACTCAAAAGAGTTCTTGGAGTGCCACCCTGGTGTTTCTCCTTATCCCTAAATGCCATGAGAAGTTCACCTGGGTTCCTGATGTTGTCACCAAATCTATTAAAAAACAAAATTTAACCAAGAAATTTGAAGATCTAATTGGCTTTTTAAAATGATTCATGAATTAGGAAGCATTCCACCTAGCAAGTAGAGGGGAATTCCACCCAAGTTAAACAAAAGGAAGGTTTCTAAAGGCAAAGATCAGGCACATAAAAAGGAATTTATGAGAAAGGAATGCACTGTTTACGCAAAGTTGCCCTTCTAAGGGAAATGGAACGAGGTCTATAGTAAATTTCCTAGTAGTGCCCAGAATATTCCATGTTGAGTGATTAAAGATTACACTCTTGGAAGCCTGAAACTAGTTAAGTTAGATATTAAGTCTTGTTTTGTTGACACGGGTCCTTAACCTAAATAACTCTATCATGGGCCTATGATTTTCTCTTTAACAATATGTATGAAGGGGTGCCTGGGTGGCTCAGTCATTGGGCATCTGCCTTCGGCTCAGGTCATGATCCCAGGGTCCTGGGATTGGGCCCCACGTCGAGCTCCCTGCTCAGTGGGGAGCCTGCTTCTCCCTCTCCCCCTGCTTGTGTTCCCTCTCTGTGTCTCTCTCTGTCAAATAAATAAATAAAATCTTAAAAAAAAAAAAAACCAATATGTATGAATATCTCACAATTTAGCATCATATTTAATGGTGAAGGACAGAATGCTTCCCTGCTAAGATCAGGAACAATATAAGGATGTCTACTCTTGCCACTTCTGTTCAACACTATACTGGAAATTGTAGCCAAGGCAATAACATTATTTTTAAAACTTAGAGAGGAAAAATAAAACTGTGATTTGCAGACTACAAATAGAAAATCCAAGAAATTCATAAGAAAACTATTAGAACTCATCAAAAAGTTTAGCAAGGTCACAGAATATGAGATCAATACACAAAAATCCATTGTATTTATATATACTAACAATTAACATTACAAAAATGAGACTAAGAAAACAAGCCCCTTAAAACAGCATCAAAAAGAATACAATACAGACTTAAATGTGAGATCTGAAACCATAAAAATCCTAGAAGAGAACACAAGCAGTAGGGGCACCTGGGTGGCTCAGTCGTTGGGTGTCTGCCTTCGGCTCAGGTCATGTTCCCAGGGTCCTGGGATCGAGCCCCGCATCGGGCTCCCTGTTCGGTGGGGAGCCTGCTTCTCCCTCTCCCACTCCCCCTGCTTGTGTTCCCTCTCTCACTGTGTCTCTGTCAAATAAATAAATAAAATCTTTTTAAAAAAGAACACAAGCAGTAGTTTCTCTGACATCAGCCACAGCAACATTTTTCAGGATATGTCTCCTGAGGAAAGGGAAACAAAGCAAAAATAAACTATTGGGACTACATTAAAATAAAAAGCTTCTGCATAGAGAAGGAAACAATCAAAAACAAAAACAAAAAACTAATGAATGAGAGAAGATATTTGCAAATGACGTATCCAATAAACTGTTAGTATCCAAAATATATAAAGAACTTACACAACACAAAAAAACCCGAATAATCCAGGGGTGCCTGGGAGGCTCAATCAGTTAAGCGTCTGCCTTTGGCTCAGGTCCTAATCCTAGGGTCCTGGGATTGAGCCCCACACTGGGGCCTGGAAGGGGGGTGCTCCCTGCTCGGTGGGGAGCCTGCTTCTCCCCCTGCTTGTGCTCTATCAAATAAATAAAATCTTAAAAAATCTTTAAAAAAACCCAAATGGGCAAGGGACATGAACAGATATTTCTCCAAAGAAGACATACATGTGGCCAACAACACATGAACAGATGCTCAATATCACTCATCATCACAGAAATGCAAATAAAAACCACCACCTGTCAGAATGGCTGACCTCAAAAACACAAGAAATAATAAGTATTGATGACATTGAAAAGGACAAGAAACCTTCCTGGTGGGCATGCAACCTTGTGGTGGGCATGCAACCTTGTGCAGCTACTGTAAAAACTCATACGGAAGTTCCTCAAAAAATTAGAGGTTAAAAAAAATACTCTATTTGGTATTAACCAAAAAATACAAAGACACGAATTTGAAAAGATATATGAACCCCTATGTTTACTGAAGCATTATTTACCATAGCCAAAATATGGAGGCAACCCTAGTGTCCATTGACAGAGAAATGGATAAAGAAAATATGGTGTGTGTGTATATGTATATGTATAAGTATATGTGTATACAACGGGAGAATATTACTAAAGCATAAAAATATTTGCAAAAACATGGATGGATCTAGAAGGTATAATGCTAAGTGAAATAAGAGAAAAACAAGTATCATATGATCTCACTTATATGTGAAATTCAGAAACAAAACAAATAAAGAAAAAAAAGAGACAAACCAAAAACCAGACTCTTAACTATAGAGAACAAACTGGTGGTTACTAGAGAGGAAGAGGGTGGGGAAATGGGTGAAACAGGTGAAGGGGGTGAAGAGTACATTTATTGTGATGAGCACAGAATACTGTATAGAATTGCTGAACCACTATATTGTACACCTGAAACGAATATAATCTGTACATTAATTACACCAGAATTTAAAAAACAAATAAATATGTTTTTTTTTAAATGAACGCAAGGGAGGGGCGCCTGAGTGGCTCAGTCGGTTAAGCGGCTGCCTTCAGCTCGGGTCATGATCCCAGGGTCCTGGGATCGAGCCCCGCATCGGGCTCCCTGCTCGGCGGAGAGCCTGCTTCTCCCTCTCCCTCTGTCTGTCGCTCTGCCTACTTGTGCTCTCTCTCTATCTCTGTTAAATAAATAAATAAAAATCTTTAAAAAAAAAAAAAAAATGAACGCAAGGGACACCTGGGTGGCTTAGTCAGTTAAGTGGCTGCCTTCGGCTCAGGTCGTGATCTCAGGGTCCTGGGATTGAGTCCTGCATCGGGCTCTCTGCTCCGCGGGGAGCCTGCTTCTCCCTCTGCCTGCTGCTCCCCGTTTGTACTCTCTTTCTCTCTCTCTGACATAATAAATTTTTAAAAAATAAAAATAAAATAAAAAGAACGCAATACACAGAAACATATTTAACAAAAGCATAAGACTTATACATTGAAAATGACAAAACAAACATGAGAAAAAAATTTTAAAACTCTAAATAAATGGAAAACATTTTGTATTTGTGGGCTAGAGGACTTAATATTAAGCTGGCAATATGCTCCCAAATTGATTTAGAGATTCAGTGCAATCCCTATCAAAATCTCACCCAGCATTTTTGCAAAAATTGACAAGATGATTCTAAAATTCAGGTGGAAATGCAAGGGATCTAGAACAGCCAAACAATTTCGAAAAAGAACAAAGCTGAAGGACTTCTATTACCTGAAGTATCAGGAAAGTCCTCCCTTAAGGACAACTGTGCTTAGCCCACTGAAATAAATGGGCAGGACACTCATTTCCCTATTAGTAACCTGAGGTCAGGTTCATGACACCCTCTTCACTCCCCCATCCCCAAAAAAATACTTCAGTAATAACACGTGACCAGAGAGTAAGGGGCCATCTCTCTGAGGTGATACCATAATTTCATCCAGAACTCTACAGTCCTTATACCTCTCTCCCTTGACCTAACCAATTAGGAAAACTCAATCATTTGCTTAGTCCTTTTGTTTACAAAGTCTTTCAATTGTTCTATCTAAGCAACAGGCTATTTGTTATAATAACAAAATTATGGAATTGACTATTGTCCAATTTCTATAGCAATGGAAATTAGTGCAGAGTGTCATTAAATTAACTTGCCCTAGGTCACCCAGTAAATGGTACCTTATTGTGTAACTAGGATAGCAAGAGCTTACAAAGTGAATAATCACGTTCTAAGTTAGTATCAACTAGTTTTGATACAGCATTCAGTGAACTCTACAGGTAGATAAAACAAGTATTTCCCTACTGTTTGGAAGAAACCGATGCTCTAAATATTTAAGTGATATGTCCAAGTATAGACATTTGATGGATGACTTACTGGTGGCTATTTCCAAAACTGGAGATGTGAAAAAAAGAGAGAAAATTTAATTAAATTTACAAAGACTATGATTTATAGAATTTTTTTTCTTTTTAGATTATATTGAAGTGATTGTAAATGTTGGAAATGAGGAACTAAGCCAACTTAAACAGGGCATTGTCATAGCATTATTTTCTTTTGCTAAATGACCTTAGGAAGAAAGTCTGGTATTTCTCTTCAAAACAAAACAAAAATTATCACTAAGAGAGAAAAGGCAAGCCATTAAAGCAAGAGCATATCTTTGCAATATATAAAACAGTATAAAGCTTGCACCAAGAATATGTATTCCTACAAATGATTAAGAAAAACTACAGGAAAATGTGCTAGAGACTCAAAAAGAACTCATAAAAGAATATCCAAATGACCAATAAATATATGAAATGTGTTCAATATCATTCATAATCAGAGAAATGCAAAACAAAACTACAAGAAACAATCACATACTAGCAGAAAGTCTGAAATTTAAGAGTGTGACAAACACAAAAACCTGGTAGGGAAACAGTGCAATTGAAACTCTCACACATAGTTGGTCAGAGAGAGGATACTACTGTTTTGAGAAAGTGCCATAATCTAGTAAATTCCAATGACCCAAACATTCCATTCTTATGTATGAAATGAACAGAAATGTGTGTACAGGAAACAAGTACAAGAATATTCATATCAGAGTTCATTATATCCCCAAAGTGGAAGAAACTCATACATCCATCAATAGGAAAACGGATAAATAAGTTATAATACAGTCATCCAAATGGAATACCACAAAGTACTTAAAAGGAATGAACTACAGAAACACAAAAACAACATGGATATATCTTAAGAACATAACACTAAGTTCAGAAAGTAGTTTGTAATGGATTATGTTAAAAGTGGCACATTTAAAAATTAAAAATTGAAGTGCAAAAAAACCCCCCACATAACACTTGAGTAAAATAAACTAGATAAAAAAGAATACATGATACTCATGCACATAAACTTCTTAAAAAGTAAAATTACAATTGCTAAATTATGAAATTGAATTATTTCACAACACCACCAAATTTAAATTATTTAGTTTTAGGAGCTGTTCTGTATACTGTAGACATTTAGCAGTATCCCTAGCCTCTGCCCTCTAGATGCCAGTAGTATCCTCTCAGTCATAACCAATTTGTCTTCAGTCAGTCAAAATTATCTTCAAACCTTGCTAAATATTGCTGGGGGGACCGGGGTGGGGGCAAATCATGCCCAGTTGAACACCACTGCTCTAGAGATAGAGGAGGAAAATGGAGAAAGAAGGCATTTTAACATCTTGTTCTGTTTCTGTTTTGCCTAAATTGTTTAGAGGGAGCATGTACATAGATGTTCTCTATATAATTAATAATTTACAACACTCGATCTTAGCCAAAAGGCCGAGAAGCGATAATAATTTACAAAGAAAGCCTATTTCCTCATGGGTAAAATGGGAAGTATATACCTAAACTCCTAAACTATAAATATTAAAAACAAGATAGAAACAAATCAATTTCTTGGTACATTTAAAAAAAATGAAAGAAAGTTATTTCACATGAATAGTTATTAAGAGCAGCGGCAAGAGAAGATGGAATCTGGAACAACATAAAAATTTGTGACTAGGAAAAACAGTTATTTTTGCCACTCACAAAGATAGGTAAAACAGAAATAAGAACCATTTCAGGGAAATAAAATAAGCCTTGTTTGGGATATATTACAATGGAAGAACCTCAGGGCCATTTAAGTAGAGCTGGAGCTGCTAGCTGGAAAACGATAAAAATAAGAATTAAAGATCCAAGAGTTACTAATACATAGGTAGTATTTGCAATCATGAGCCTTCAGAGAAAGCAAAATGGCCACAAAGAAACTGACCATAACTGAGGAGTGAGAAAGGAGGACCAGGGGAGAGTCCAGAAGTTGTACTCAAGAGAGAAAGGGGAAAAAACAAAAAACACCAAAAGATAAAAAAACAGAAGACAGAAGGATCATGGAAGCCAAGAGATGAGTTTAAAAAAAAGAATAGCTAAAGTCTCCTTTATAAAAAAGAAATATTAAGTAGCCTATTGGCATAAGAAGAGATGAAAGAGATTCAACTCAGGAAAGAGTGAGGTGAATCTCAAAGTAGCACTCACCATTAAAAGAGTAACTCTAGGGGCGCCTGGGTAGCTCAGATGGTTAAGCATCTGCCTTCAGCTCAGGTCGTGATCCTGGGGTCCTGGGATCAAGCCCCACATCAGGCTCCTGGCTCAGTGGGGAGCCTGCCTCTCCCCCTGCTCATGCTCTCTCTCTCTCTCTGTATCTCTGTGCCTCAAATGAATATTTTTATTTATTTCTTTAAAAAAATGCCCTTTCACATCTTAAAAAATAAATAAATAAATAAAAGAATAACTCTAGAGCTGAGAAATCACCAGCCCTACATGTCATCAAAGAAGGAAGGTTCTGTTAAAAGAAAACCCCTCAAATCTCTTGTACCTCTATCATTCTTGCCTCCTCAGATAGCAGCAGGCCTCAGAACCTAGTGAGAGGAACAGGCTACACTCTCACTAGCAAACACCTTCTGAAAGGTCTGCAGCACTCTGGCCTCTGACCAATGTAAGGTAGATCCCATTTGGACTATGAAACACACCATCCACCGTTAATCAGAAACTATCATGCTTGGGCTCCAGACTTTTCATTGCCCATGCTGCTTCTAAATACCAAACTTTCATAAATATGTCTGATGTATTAATTTGGGTTAATGGCATGGAGGCTAGAATACAATGTATTCTCATTGTAAGCTTCTAAATCCAGTGTGTATCTACGAAAACACTCTTCCGCATTTTGTCATTATTTTAGAAAGCCCTAATCCAGATCTTTGTTCTTGAACTACACCAGGTCTGGGAAGCTCCAAAACTAGAGGCAAAAATTAGTGTACACCATTTTAGGGAGAAAGTCCTTGATTTTCATAAGATTCTCAAAAGGGTCTGTCACCCCAAGGGTTAAAAGGCACTGTAAGTTCATATTTTCCTACCTCGGGTCCTATTTATGATCATTCATTTAATAATTTTCATCCATTCTTTAGATGCACGCGGGAAGAACAGATAGATACATCCACTAGGAACTTGGATATAAACATCTAGAAGAGAATTTAAGAGAAAGATTTGAATGCAAAAAACAGTTTAACAAATCATAAGCATATAGACAGTTGTTAAGGTAACAGAAGTGGATAAAATCCTTATTCCTATAGGATAGCATTGTGAAAAGGAAACTGGAATTAGATTATGGAACACATACTAGGGAATCAGACTGGGGAACACACACCGGAGAAAGGTGGGCTGATGAAGAAGAGCCAGCAAGGGAGTCTGGGAAAAAAGGGAAAACCAAGAATCACTGCTTCAGTTAACAGGGAAAAAAAAGTCAAAAATACCTACCGAATTTGGCCACTAGGAGGACCCTGACCACCAGACCAGAAAATTTCAGGGAATTAGCTGGGATAGACTTACTGTGTCAAAAAATGAAGACAGGGAAATGAGAGGACAGTAAATACGTCATATAGTTTTATAGCCTGCCAGTGAAATCAAGATAGACAAGATGACAGCCAAGAGCCCATAATGTACAAGGGAGGGTTTGGTTATTACTTTAGTGAGGTTCAGAAAATTCAGGAGGTAGGGAAAGAAAGACTTTTCAGAGAAGACAGTAATATCAGAGAAGGTAGACCTGGGGTGGGGTGGGGGAGCTGCTGAGAGATTCCCTCAAAACACAAAATTTTGGCTTTGTCTAATGCCTGTGGCCTTTTCCAACCGCCTACTTCTCTTAACCCTCAAACGCTTTACAAAACAGTCATTTTCTGGGTGCCTGGGTGGCTCAACCAGTTGAACATCCAACTCTTGACCTCAGCTCAGGTCTTGATCTTAGGGTCATGAGTTCAAGCCCCACGCTCGGTTACACGCTGGGCATGAAGCCTACTTAAAAACATATATACATAAAAAATTTTATTTTCCCCGACTTCAAAAGAATAATGAGTCTGCACAAAAGCTAAATAAACCTCCACAAAGTAGCCTCAGCCCTGCAAATGATTTCCAAGACACCACTGGGAACATGTACACCCCTCCTCAGGGCACACTCTCTACTCCACCTGTCCAGCAAGCCCCTGGCAGGAACAGAGCCCACACGAGCCCTCCTAGCCTCGCCAAGCGGGTCGTCACCGGCTGCTCCGTCTGACAAGCTGAAGGGAGAAGCGGTCACAAGCCCCAAACCAGAACAGCTGCAGATACAGAGTCACCGACAGCTCACTGCCCCAGGTCATCTCCCTCTCTCTCTCTCACCAATGAGAACACAGCCACAAGGCCGAAGCCTTTCCAGAAGCCTCTAGCACCGCCCCTTCCGGAGACTCTCACAACAAGCCCCGCCCCCCAGTCCTCATCCGGGTACTGAGCTCCCCACCGGAAGCCCATTACCGTAATTGTCCAGCGAGCGAGAAGCGGGTTGTAGCGTGGCAAACGCCTTTTCAGCCTCAGGAGCTAGAGAAGTGGAAAAACAGAGCTGCTTCCCTCAAGGAGCTTCTATTCCAGTTGAGGGATACCGACCATAAGCTAATGCGCAAGTGAATATATTATTTAACGGGCGGCGGTAAGTGCTTTAAAGAAAAACAAAGCAGGGGAGGGGAATGAGGACCCATTGCCTTCCTAGCAGTCCTCAGTCATCTGTCTGATACGGCCTTTCTGGTGAGGTGGTATTTGATCAGCCCAAAGGGAATGAGGGCGGTAACTCTGTGACTACCTGGAAGAAGAACGTTCCAGGGAAGAGGGGCCAGCAAGCACAATGGCCCTGAGGAAGCGAGTGTGGCTGGGGCAGAGGCAGCAGGAAGGGTGATGGGTGCGGACGCGGGGTGTCCCAGACCAGGTAGGGATCCGAGGTGCCCACAGGCCGGTCAGCGGGACACTGCCCTCGTGTGAGCCCGAGTCACCCCTGCAAAACCAGAGCTGTTGGTGGGACAGTAAAATCGGACCAAGAAGGAGACCGCTTTCTCAACCATGTAACATAATTATGTTGAAGATTGCCAGATAATGTGCAGGATACCCACTTAAATTTGAAGTTCCGAAAGGCAACGACTAATTTTTTGTTATAGCTCATGCGAAATTATTCGTTGTTTGTCTGAAATTGAAGTTTGACTGGGTGGCCTGTATTTTTATTTGCTAAATCTGGCAACCGTAACGCTAGAGTTAAGACACCAAGTTTGGAAACAGGAGCAGTGCTATGCCAAGCCTTATTGGAGCCTGAGGCAAAAGAAACATGTACCTCTTACATACATGTTTTTGTGTGTGTTTGTGCGTTTTAATGGCTAATGTTCCCAAAATAGTTTTTAAATACTGAAAAACTGAGAAGTTGATATATTGAAATTCACATTTTAAAATTCAAATATTTATACCAAAAATAAAAAATATTATTAATTTTCCTGGATTTAATGGAAGCTCATAAATAAAATTTTCAAGATTTACTTCTCTTGACCAAGTACAGTCCTAAATTTTTATTTTTTAATCCTAAATAATTTTTTATTAACATTAGTTTACTGAGACTTACTTTGTAGGATGCCACCACTGTGACTGTTGGTGTTTTAAAAAATTTCCTGAGACCACTTATACATTTGGATAGGATTCCACTAAGAAAAATTTGTGAATCTGTTTTACAGGATCCAAACACAATGCTAATTTTTTAATTACAAAATTGTTTGCTGCCTAAAACTTCTTCAGATGAAATTTCCGCAGGATATAAATCATTAGACTACTCTTTGACTGCTTTTCGTAAATCAGATGTATTCATAGAAAATAACCTTTCTCCATAGAAAATAAGTTCTCCAATTTAAAGTATTTGAAGACATCTCCATTTCTAGAACATCTATAATCTTTAACTTCTATTTGATAAACATATTTCCTATAATAGTTGATACACTCATTGGTGATTTGTACATTTCCAGTCTCTTTTCAAGTTCAAGACGTATATTCATATCTCTTGCTAATGTTTTACATTAATCAAACATACTTTGAGTTACTTGCTCTCATTTCTTAAAAGCAAAGGGACAGGCCTTCTATTAAGCAGGCAACGTGCTTTGTATATAGTCATGGGGGTTTTTTATTGTAACAACCTTTAACATTTTCTACTTAGTTCAAAATACCATCCCGTACAGATAAGATGCATAAAAATTTGTAATCTCTTTGCACCAAGATGCTTGCTATTTCAGCACATTGTATTTTGTCATTTGATGTTATTTTAGTATTTTAACAGATATCTTTAATTTGTGTGAAGTGCTTTGATTCCCCTTAGGATTCATATGTATTGGGGTTTTTTTATAGATTTTTTTTATTCATTTGAGACACAGAGATACAGAGAGAGAGAGCATGAGCAGGGGGAGAACCAGAGGGAGGGGGAGAAGCAGACTCTGCTGAGCAGGGAGCCCGATGCGGGGCTCGATCCCAGGACCCTGGGATCATGACCTGAGCTGAAGGCGGACGCTTAACCATCTGAGCCACCCAGGCACCCTTCCCCTTAGGATTCATATGTGTTTTAGTGTAGTTTTTAAAACAGGCTTAATATCCTACCTGCTCATTGAATTCACAAAATACATAAATATCCTTTGTCCTGTACTAAAAAAGGGCTATATTTGAATTCCTTGAAAGCAGGGTTTTTGCATATTAGATTATGAGCTGAACAAGGCACAAATTTAGCATAATCATTTTGGGGGAAAATAATGGTTTGTATATCCTGCTATATTTGTTCCATTATCATGATCCTAGCCTCCAAGATTTTTTGTCAATACTTTTTCCAATTTAAAAATTTTATTAGCTAGCCCATATCCTTTTATCTCTTCAATAAAATCAGTAGAACTTTCATTTATTGTTAAGACATTCTTAATGCAAACATACTTAATCATCTGACACATTTGTTCAAGATGGGCTACCTGTGGTATACAAAGAATAGGGAAAAGTATGTTACTTTTATTCCCAGTAGTGTTTCAGACCTGACACGGTTTCCAAATAGCATTGCATGTTTCCCCTAAAATTCATATGTTGAAGTTCTAACCCTCAGTACCTTGGAATGCAGTGTGACTGTATTTAGACCTAGGGCCTTAAAGAGGTAATTAAGGTAAAATGAGGTCATTATTGGGGGGCTCTAATTAATATGACTGGTATCCTTTTAAGAGGAGTTGAGGCAATACACAACACACAGACCAAGGGGTGTCCAGAGTAAGGACATAGTAAGCATTTGGCCATCTGCAAGCCAGAAAGAGACCTCAAAAATAACCAAACTTCCCCACACCCTGATCTTGGACTTCTAGCTTCCAGAACTGTGAGATAATGTCTGTTGTTTAAGCCACTTTGTGGTATTTTATTATGACAGCCCTAGCAAACACACAAGCTTTAAATTTGTTTTGAATTTTATTATACAAATACGGCACAGATTCCTTTTTATGATAGCTACATCAACATTATAATAAGTTCAATTAAATAAGGAAACGTAGTAATTGGTTTTTCAACTTTTAGTACTAATCTACTTATCCTGGAAACTAAAACAATGTCTAAAGTATAACTGACAAGTTGTGAAGTAAAAGTGCATGTAATGGTGAATTTTATATGTCAACTTGCCTAGACTATTGTGACCAGTTGTTTGGTCAAACAGTAGTCTGGATCTTCATCTCACATACTAGGCTGTCGTACATACAGCCTTAGGCCTACAGAACAAAAAGGAGGTTTATGTTACTAGGCAACCAAGAGAGGACTATAAATAATAGAACTATCAAAAAGTAGCAAAGGGTGAGATATAATGAAGGATAATGAATATAGCTAGATGATCATCTCTCAAATTTCCAAAGTGTTAAAATCAGGAGATAGCACTTTGTAAGCATATGATTTACAGTCAGAAAAATGAAAACAGACAATGGAAAGAGGTTCCTCTAGGAAGGATGGGGGAGGAGAGCAATAGGGTGGGGAAAAATTATTCATGGTTAGCTGTTGTTCCTTAATTTCAAAGCCATGTGCACATATTTTTAACTGGGATAGCACAGAAAGCAAATTTTTACACATGCTTCAAGCCCCAGATCTAATGTTGCCTACTGTAGTGCCAACTTAGATACTCTCCCGTTACTCAAGCGCTTGGTTCTCTGTTACCAGACTTCTGTTTCACACATCTATTTAAGAATCTTTTACATTACTCCAAATTATTTAAATGTAAAAGCAGTATTTTATCTTTGCTTCCATACAGATCTTTCATAACTGTTGCATAGATGAAAATACAAAAATTTTTTTAAAGATTTATTTATTTGAGAGAGTGTGTGTGCATAGGAAGGGGCACAGAGAGTCCTAAGCAGACTCCGCGCTGAATGCAGAGCCCAATCTCATGACCCTGAGATCACAACCTGAGCTGAAACCAAGAGTTGGACACTCAGCCAACTGTGCCACTCAGGCACCCCAAAAATACAAATTATTTTGAGCAAAGGCTTTGGGTAAGATCAGGGTTTGATTCAAGCTTTTCACTAACTAGCACTGAAAGCTCATGTGACCTCAGGTACGTTACCTAACCTTTCTGACCTCCAGCTTGTTATTCTAAAGGTTGTGAGTTTGCCTAGCAAATTCCCAAATGCATACTGAAATGCTCACCTCTTTAAGTGTCATATTGAACATGTTAATGCTAAGTTAATAAAGATTATTGAAAATAGTTTCCTGTCTCTAATGTTGTCCTTTGTTTCCAGGACCACAATGAGATTGGTAGGTAAGTACCAAGACATAACGGATTCCTTAATGGTTGATTCCATGCTTAACACAGGAAATGTTCAAAATTAATGTGGAACATCTTGTTAGGCCATATAACAAAGGAAGATATCAAAGAGAAGTTTTTCTGTATCTGTGTTTTATTTCACATGAAATGACTCTTTTTTTTTTTTTTTAAGATTTTATTTATTTATTTGACAGAGAGAGACACAGCGAGAAAGGGAATACAAGCAGGGGGAGTGGGAGAGGGAGAAGCAGGCTTCCTGCGGAGCAGGGAGCCGGATGCTGGGCTCAATCCCAGGACCCTGGGATCATGACCTGAACCGAAGGCAGACGCTTAATGACTAAGCCACCCAGGCGCCCCATGAAATGACTTTTAAACTCAACAGAACGAGACGTCCACTCCCAGCTAAGATGGAGTAGCTTCTGGTAGACCAGCTTTCATGTCAAACAGTACCATTAAAGCTGCATAAAATCTCTTAAAAATCTGTTTTAAGGCATCAACGGACTGATGAAACAAAAAGGACTTGACCATCAAGATCCCAGGGAAGAATGATTTTCAAGTTAGTGAGCCAAAAGTGCCTAGCCTCTTTTATCCTTCGATCATGTACTGATTATAGGCATGGCATAAAAACTGGGAATGTAGATAAAGGACCCAAGCAATGGGCAGTTGCTAAGAGGCAGAGAAACTATCAGACCTCTTGGCAGTCTCAAGGGGTATTAAAAGGGAAAAATTAGACTAATTTATTGAATATTGAATAAAAGGGAAGGGTGGAGAACTTAGTCAACCACTCAGCCTGTTTACCCATTAAGACATTTTCTGAATTCTGAAGCTATGCAGAATGTAAAGTTAAGCAGAAAAGCCTACAAAGAAAAATGAGGGTGTTGGGCAGTATCTAGATACAAAGGATACAAAGATTAGAGCTGCACAACTGCCAGAAGGACAGATGCAGTGAGCACTCTGGGCTCTCAACTGGAAAACCCCTAGAGGACTAGTTCTCTAAGGAAGGGGGGGAAATGAAGATAAACTAGAGGTAGAGTCAAGAAAACTGAAACCCAGCCTTAATTAAGTTTAGCTTAGACTCTGATTAGATTAAGTGGATCAGTCCCCACTCTGCTTAGTAAAGGAAAAGGATGAACCCATTGTGTAGGACACTGTCACCATCCAGAGCCTCTATAATTTGTCATACGCAATGTTGAGCATCCAGTCAAAAGTTATCAGCCATACCAACAGAATGGACTAAATGATCAGCAACCAAGAGGGAAAAAAAAACCCACAGAAAATTTTTATCATGGAGTTACCAGACAAGAACTTTTTATTATTTTCTTAAAGATTTTATTTATTTGAGAGAGAATGAGAGAGAGAGATCACGAGCAGGGGGGGAAAGGCCGAGGGAGAAGCAGACTCCCCGCTGAGCAGGGAGCCTGGTTCGGGACTCAATCCCAGGACCCCAGGAATCATGATCTCGGTCGAAGGCAGACACTTAACTGAGCCACACAGGCGCCCAGACAAGAACTTTCAAATACTGATTCGTTAGTTGAAGAAAAACATGGATAAAACACAAAAGATTAGTTCCCTGGAGAATTAGAATCTATTAAAAATAACTGGATGGGGGGCGCCTGGGTGGCTCAGTCGTTAAGCGTCTGCCTTCGGCTCAGGTCATGATGCCAGGGTCCTGGGATCGAGCCCCGCATCGGGCTCCCTGCTCAGCGGGAAGCCTGCTTCTCCCTCTCCCACTCCCCCTGCTTGTGTTTCCTCTCTCGCTGTGTCTCTCTGTCAAATAAATAAATAAAATCTTTAAAAAAAAAAAAAAATAAAATAAAAATAAAAATAACTGGATGGACAGATATTCTAGAACTGAAAAATATAAGAACTGAAATTAAGAACTCAATAGATGGGTTTAGCAGAAGTGATAAATTAACTGGAAGACAGATGAATAGAAAATATTTAGTCTGAAACACAAGTGGGGAAAAAAGGATGGGAAACACAGAGAAGAGTAGCAAACTTCAAACAGTGAAAAGTTCTGACATCCAGATTATTGGAGTCTCGGAGGAGATGCAAAAAAATGAGCAACAGTATTTGAAAAATGTCTGAAAAATTTCCAAAACTGATTAAAGACAACCCACAATTCAAAAAACTCTGTACACCCCAAGCCAGAAAATAACAAAAAGAAACCCACACTAGGCGCATCATAGTAAAACCACTGAAAACCATAACAAAAATCTTACAAAGCAGACAGCAGGGAGGGGATGGAGGGGAAATTACTTTCAAAGGAGCAACAAAAGGACAAAATAGCTGAATTTTGAACAGAGATGGTGTAAGCCTGGAAATAATGGAATTACCACTTAAGTTGGCTAAAGAAAAACATGTAGATGAATTTAATAGAAAAGAGAATAAACTAGAAAACAACTGTAAAAATTACCCCCAAATATAGCATAGTTATAAAAAAATATGAAAGGTTAAGAGCTAAGACTAGTATGATATAATTTAATTTACATTTAATCAGAGTTCCAGAAGGAATGTAGAAAATATTAAAAGAGAAAATGGCTTAATAGTTTTCCAAAACTGATTAAAAATACTATTATACACCTTTGAGAAGCTTGAAGACTGTCAAACAGCGGGGGTAAAGGGGACCCACCTAGCATGCCAATAATTTTTACGTTGTTTCTCAGCTCTAAGTGAATCTTCCTGTAATCTTGCCATTATACTGGAGCTGCAACTCTGTAAATTGTTTCCCATACTCCCTTACCAGCTGACATCCTGTTAGGATCTGCCGATAGAAGGTACTAGAAGAAGATTACATGGCATTAGATAAGTAGCAGGTGCCCAAACCCAGGGATTTTTTTTTTAGAAGAGAGATCATTTTATATATTAAAAGCCACTGAGATTTAGAGGTTTTATTATTACTGTAGCATAAGCCTATTATAACAAAATACGCAAGAAGAATTTTTTTAAGTAGACCCTTGCAACAACAAAAATAAAACCCAGGTATATGAAAGACATAAATGTAAAAGACAAGACTATCATGCTTTTGGAAAAGAATATAGGAAATACCTTCATCATTTTGGAGAATAATTTCTTAAACAAGACATAAAAAGCATAAATCAAAAAGGGAAAGCTTGGTGAATCTGACATAAAAATTAAGAACTTCTGTTCATCAGAAAACAAAACTAAGACTGAAAAGACAAACTAGAAAAAGCAAGATACTTGCAAAACCTATAGCCATCAAAGAGCTTATGTCTATAATATGCTAAAAATTCCAGTCAATCAGTAAGAGAAAGACTTGAAAAGACACTTAAAGAAGCCTAAGGACTAATAAAAAGGTATTCAATGTCATCAATAATGATGTTAAAATAGATAATACTATGCATGTAACAAGCTAGCTAAAATGCAGAAGTAGGACAATAACCAGATACTGGAGAAGGTTGGGATAACAAGAACTCTCATTCACTCCTGACGAGAATATGGATAACCACTCCGGAATACGTTGTATGTTAAAGCTGAAGACTACTAAAACTCCACATTTCCACTGCTAGATATATATTCTACAGAAACGTGTTTATGTGTACCAGGAATCATGTATAAAAATGCAAATGGCAGCATTTTTATAATATACAAAGATTGAAACCAATTCAACTATCAACAGTACATTGGCTATATTATGTACTGTCCTACAATATACATTAACAAAACTGAAGCAACTCTATAAATTAAAACAAGCTAGAGCTACACAACAGGAATGAATCTTAAAAAGAACTGTCAAACAAAAGCCCAACACCCGTAAAAATGCACAATTCATTTACAAAACATTCAAAACTGGGGAAAACAAAATACTTATTTAGGGATGTAGACATGGGTAGTAAAATTAAAAACACATAGGAATAACTGCCACAAACCACTAGACAATAGCTACCACCAAGTGAAAGGACCAGAGATGGATCCAGAAGAGGGTCACAAGGGGCTCCTGAGGTGCAAATTTGAAAATGATCTCTTCTCTAACCTGGGTGGTGGTCATATGCGTGCTCGTGTTCACCTTCATATTCTTTAAATTGTACGTTTATGTTTCATAATTCTGTGTGTGTGTATCAAAATTTTTTGATAAATTCCAAAAAAAAAATTTTCAAATTTTAACAGCAAAATAGTCATGAACATACGTGATCACTATGTTCTCTAGAAGGCAAGGAGAGACTGTTTCCCTCACTTTCCAGAAAGGATACCGAAGCTTGGAAATGTAAGTGTTGAAACCAGTGTAGAACCCAAGGTCAAGGTTTTGCCAATCAGGTATTCACTACCCAGATTCTGCCTGCACAGAGATGCATAGGAGAGAAATAGTGAACTTCGTATAAGCTCCCCCATCTTAAAAAATACTCCAAATAAGGCTCTTTAAGGCTTCCGGCAGGGACACTTTATTTTTTGGTTAAAGCCACATTGATAGAAATGCCATAAAAACATGTAAACAAGGTATCAGAACTTTGGTTCACTGAAACCCCTCACACCGAAAACATCTGAGGTACAAAGGCACCTTGCTAGGTGCTAGACAGCCTGACTCTGCTGCAGCCACTCTGACCCAGCCTTTGTGGCCAGAGGTGGCACAGGGTGACCAGGGAGGTCAGGACCCAGGTCACCTGGGACCCTCCCAAGTCAGCTCTCCTTTGCTCCAGACAAACATTCACTCCAACAAAGACCCAAGTGACAGGGCCTGGAACATACAAAGGTGTCTGTCATGTTGAACTGGAGGATGACATGGGCTGTAGGGCCAGGAAGGGGAGGGGCAGAAAAGGAAGTCAGTCAACTTCTGTCGATCCACATGGCCTCAAGAATTCCTGTCCTCGTTCGTGGAACCACTTATTTGAGACTGTGAACAGAAAGAAAATATGTTACAATCCTGTTGGTTAGTTTAGCAGCCAGAATGAATGACTCCTTCATGATGAATCCTGCACTGGGCCTTGGGACTCAAACATGAGTAAGGTATGCTCTCATACCTCAAGTTGCTCATGAGCTGGTAAGGAAGACCTACATATAAATAGATGACTGTTCAAAGGTGATAAAAGATACATGTGTGTACATTGCCATGGAAACTGAACCAAAGGGCACCTAACCATGTGAGGGAAGAGGAGACTCCAGGCTGGGACATGGTGCTGAACAGCAGTTATCCAGGGGAGAAGATGGATATACCAGATGATTCCTTTATCAAGGGGGTCCAGGAAATGGGAACAGGATGAGAAAGACATCAAGGCATGAACCACCCTGGTGTGTATCAAGGACCCCAAGCAGCTTGTATTGCTGGGAAAGAAGTGAGATACAGAAGCTAAGGATGAGGAAGCCTGTCAGGACTGTGGAGGGCCTGGACGTCAACCTCAAGACCTGTGGGCCAGCCGACCCGGTGTGTGTGCTGTGGGCAGCAGAGGCGCCGAGCTGGCCAGCACTGTCGGTCACCTAAAGCTGGGCCTCCAATCCACGCGAGCCACGAGTTTGTTCCTTAACACAAGACTCTTAGAATGACAAAACAAATTTATCCTGATGCACTACTGAAGCCAAAGAGCTTTTAAAATATAAATGTACCTAGGTGAAAAAAATTAAAGTGTCTACAAAGCTTATAATGATAAACGGCAATCTCCCACCCACCCCTTCCACTGCCAAACCCCACTTCTAGAGGACACTCACCTCCTTTAGTTGTTTCTTCTGATACTGAACCACATATTTCTAAATAACATGCTTATGCTGCTATCTCTTGTCTTCCAATTTTGGAATTCTTTTATACTACCCCTAAAACACATACTTATCACCTCCTATCTTCCCAATAGTGTTAAATCACAAATTTTAATTAACATTCAGTGCTTACATTATCATGTCACATAAATGTTGCTCATGCCTGAGCCACCTAGTAGTGTATGCTGACATTTCTCGTACAACTTTTTCTTTTCCCTGAAGTCAGCAATTGCTTCATTTAGTTTCTAATTGCTTAATATTCTGTGAACCTACCACTATTACCCCCAAAACTCTCCAAGAGGGTATAAACTCCTCTGTCTGCAATCACTTCCTATCATCCTGGCCCAAGTCTCTCCCTGGTTCACCACAGCTGCTTCCAGAACAAAGCTCCAGCTTCAGCCTCTGAAGTTTGGTCCCAGCCTTGAGCCTCATCTCATGGCCCCTGTGCCAAAGGCCTCCCCTGATGCAAGTGACAAAGGCAGCTGGTCCCCACACCCATGATGCCAGTTTTAGTGTAGGCCTTGTTCCAAGTGAGCCTTGCTTGCCTGGGTCACCCCTTCCCCATTCTGATTCCAGTTCTCTCCCACTGCTCCCTCAGAACCCCTGCCAGAGTCCACTCCTCTGGGAGCCATCCTGGACCTACAATGGTTGTGTACCTATTCTTCCTTGGAGCTTCCTCAGCTCTGTGGGCATCTCTGAGCATGTTCCCAACCAGCTATCCTGGCCCATAATCAGCTCTGTGGACAGCTACATGGCTGGATGAGACAACCAGTTAGCAGGGAGAAAAGGAAAAACTCAAAAAGGAAGACAGTCTTGGCACTGTGAAAATAGGGCAGCAGGTATCTCCCAACTCAGAGTCTAAGGCTGACCACAAGAGCCCAGGCTGAGACCACCAAGCCACTCACCCCACTTGCAGCCCACAAGCACGGGACAGGCAGCGTGTCTCGTACGGTAGTCACCTTCCCCGCTCCGCAGGAGGTTGTACCAGAATACGGCTGTGCCCTAGGAAAAAGAGACAGCCCGGCAGACAACACTCTTAGATTTGGGGCTCAAGGACCCGACCCTGAACACCTCCCTAAGCAGAAACACCCTCACTTTCCCATGTACAAAGGGACAGGGCTCAGGCATTCCAATAGCACACAAGTATCCACCCTTCATGGTGCGGCAGATGTCTAATAATCCACCTTCAGGCCACAATGTCAGAGTTCAGGCAGGAAGGGGCTAAGGCCTCTCACAGTAAGAGTCAAGCAGGCCAGGGAATGGGAACGGAGCTTCAACCAGTGACCCACAAAAACTAGAACTTACCTTCTTAGGCCAAATTGCAGCCCCCAGATCAGGAAAAACAGTGGCACCACCAGCTTCTACATCGCTCATCTGAGAACACAAGGCATAGAGCTTGGCCCTTGTACTCAAAGCTCTCAGAGCAGCTGAGCCACAAGGACACAAGTGTGCAGATTACCTTTCTCTGAGCTGGAGTGGCACTGCTTGAAGGCTCTGCTCCACAGCCGGCCCTTCGGCCAAGAAAAGCGCATCCCATGCATTACCCCTCCCTAAACCCTGCTTAATCGACGCGGTTCATCAGGATAGTCCCAGGCCAGGGGCACTTGAGAGTGGTAGCCCTGCAGGAGACCCAAATCCTGGCTGTCCCTGGATGGGAACAATCTGAGTCTGGACATGGAAAATGCCTGACTGACCCCCCGTTCTTGCATCACCATCCAGCCTGGGCCACGCCGAAGGCACCGTGCCCTGTGAGCTGCCCTAGCCCGAAGCTCCTTGCTGCTCCCAACACCATCTGTGGCCCCCACTGTGGGCTCTGTTTCTCTGGTTCTAGCAGCCCTCCCCAGGGCCAGCTAGGTGAGCAGACAGGGTGTGGTTCCACAGGCCCTGCTTTCTCCCAGGGAGGCCCCAAACTAAATAGAACACAAGCTCCACAGTAGGGAGGCTACACTTATGCCCACAAAGTGTGCCTCAGTTCATGCCCAAGGCACCACTTCTCTCTCATCTGGCTGTCTTACTTCAAGTTTTTTGTCTATAATGTAATAAAATGTGGAGTTTTAAAAATATTTCCACAGGATGCATGCCAGACAGACTAAAGAGCACTCAACAGACATATGGTAAACGAATAAGATGAAAACCTTTGATGGCTTCCCACAGCCCTGGGGATCAAATCCAGGCTCTTTTCTAGAACCCAAAGGCCCTGTCAGTCTCAGCAGCCATTCTCTCTCCAGCCACTCTCGCCTCAAGCGCTGCCTCTGAGTCACACCAGTCTTCTTCCCTTTTTCCAACATCCCCAGCTCCTTCCCTCTTCCAGGTCTCCACACATTCTCCCCTCTGCCAGAAAGCATGTTCCACCAACTAATTTCCACTCAACCTTCAAGTCTCCATGGACACATTATTCCCCAGGGAGGCCTTCTCTGAACCTCAACCCTGAGCCACTTTTTCAAGGTATTTGTCACCATGGTAACTCAATAAATTACCTCTCTGACGGTTAAAGCAAGTCCCTCATATTAGACTGTAAACCCCATGACAGACTCCACGTGTCCTGCTCACCAGCATGTTCATGGCCAGCCCCAGAACATAATAACCACACACAAAGCTTAAATGAGACACCAAAGGAAAAGATGGCCGTAGGCTTCTGTCTCTAAGTTACTTGACAGTTTGTATGCCTCTTTAGAGCGGGCTCTCTAAGCAGAGGGGAAAGCAAACTGCTCCTCGTGTGAGAGGTAAACCCAATGGCCTGTGGCTGAAGCACAGGCAGCAGACGGGAGGCAGGCCATTGAGCTCTGGGGAAACAAAGGCATCTTTCATTTAAGAGCACATCATGGCAGCCTCCTCACTCTGCCGCCAAGGAGGGAACTCTCCAGAGCACTCACCCCAAAAATCCTGACTAGTACTGGGCCCATCAAAAGGAGCCAGGGGTGTGGGTGAGCACACAGATGGGAACACAGGCCAACTCTCTCCTCCAGCCAAGAAGAGTGCTGAGGGCCAGAAGGAACCCAGCCACTGAGCGACAGCTGGTGGTATCAACCCTGACAGGAGTGGATATAAGATAGCACTCTGGACCCAGGTTCCCCGAAGGCCCATTTGCTGCATGCATCATACTCACGTAATTTAAGAACGTGGCCACACGATTCCCCGTCCCTAAACGCTTGAAAGCATCTTGCTCATTTTTCTATAAAATTAAGTGAGAATGAACAGTGGACCTGGCCCCAATACTTACATAGTTAAGAAACGTCGCTAACCTATTCCCCTCCGTTTTGAGGCCGCTGTCAAAGGGTCGCTGCAACAAACAACAACTTTCACCCACGTTTGCAGACGGTTCCACCCCCCACTCACAGGACTGGGGCCAAAAGGGTCAAGGGAGGACACTAAGCGTGTGTTCCATACATCAGCCTGGACCATGGACCAGAGCTGCAAAGGAAACACAGGGGAAGGGGGGCAGGAACAGCTTTCACAAAGACCTAGTCAGGGCTGATGCTAAGTCATGGCACAGGGAAACAGCCAGGCTGCACTGGGCTCCACAGGCCCCGTGCTTCCTGATTTGGACTTTTCCAGGAACAAAGACTTGGTCCTGGTACGGCATGGGGAGCGGGGGGGAGCTGATGTAGAGGCTGAAATACTCCGAGAAACTCCAGCTTTCTCAAATCAGCTGGAACGGGGCCCTGTGGAAACACCCATGGTTTGGGCCTTACCCTAGAGAAGTCAAAATGTGGCTCGTACTGTCCTCCCATTCCATAATTAGCAACCTGGTGGGAAAGAACAGCATTGGACCTTGTCAGCAGCATGAACAGTCCTGAAGCAGCCCATCTCCCCAGGGATACCGTCTCCCCACAACAACCAAAACAACCTGCATTCCTTAATAACCAGAACCCCCAAGTGCACCCTCTCAAAGGTGGATGATAACTATGCCCTGCCAGCACTGGGACACCGAACACATCAAATATATCCACGGCTGTGTCCAAGAGTCAGGCTGCAGCATAAACGGGGTTTCCCAAATACAACAAAATGGGCAACCTGCAGAGGGCCACAGCAGAGAAGCTCCAGCCCTTCAGGGACACTCAGAGGGCAGAAGAGAGCGCCTTCCATTGAGGCAGGCCCTGGCCGGGGCCCTGTGTGTTTGCAAGATAACAGGAAGGTAATCCAGAGGAAATCCAACAAGAAACTCAAGACAGGAACTTTGTTCTTACACTAGTTTGGGAGCTCCTGAGGACCTGACACTGCTCCTGCCCCAGGTCACTGTGCCCCAGTTGCTGTTCCTGGTCAAAGGGAGCAGAGGGAACAGACCCCACTCCCTCTCACAGTGGTTCCCTGCACGGGCAGTTCTGCATCCAAGTGAAACAACAGGACCCGGGCAGCCGACGACCGCCTCAGCGTCCCTGGTGGGAGCCTGGGTCTGGAGCATGACTGGAGCCATCTTGGCTTCCGCAACTACCAGACGTCAGTAACTGGATTTATAAGCTGTAAACGCCTGACTGAACAGTTTATCAGCACAGTGTAAGTCTTAAGTCACAAACAGTTATTCTAGCCTCAGTGGACAGAATGAGAGACAGAGTTCAAGACGAAGTACAGTATCTGATAATGGAAGCTGATAGATCAAGTGGTACCACCAATGTCCATCTGGGAACATTTGGCGCTGTATTGTACTGAAACCCTAAAAACCTCTCGGCCTCAGCTATCGGTGTTCAGGAAGTTGGTATTTTTTTGCATATCCTTTTTTGGCGATTCCAACAGTCCGATGTGAGATTCTGCAAAACTGGCAATAATGGAGACCTAGAGACATGAGGGAGAGAGAAGGAGGGGGGGTACTTTACAAGAAAGGAAATCCTCTTATTGCAAAAGAAAGCAATATCTATCAAATGTGATGTAGTGTCAGAATCTGCACAGCATGATTTTCAGTGTGCGCAAAACTAAATATTTTGATATGAAGAATCGGTGGACGAAAACATGCTATCATAGGCTGCTTCAGCCTTCAAGGTACCTGCACCAGAATACCTGGAAATCCTGCCAACAGTGCCAGGAGGCCAGGTTCAGCAGGTGGCCCTCAGGCTGGAGGCACATCTAAGGGCTTCAGCAGTTGATAAAGTGATAATACAAACACTTTCCTTGGGTCCACTTGTTGAGAACTTGGAAGAAACTTTTAAACATGACTGGGATTAGCGTGTCAATGCACTCTGCAAAATTTGATCACCGCTTGCTGCTGGACCTGCAGAGAATGACTGTACTTTCCAATACTCCCATTTGCGGGATGGGATGCTTAAACTTGCAGACCCCACAGAGTGAAAGAAGCCGCATCGTTATAGCGGGCTCATCTTTTAACAGTTTTGGGAATCACATTTGATCACGTGCTGATGCTCTTGTGTCTACACTATTTAACACTGTCCCCAAAGAGTGTAAGTGTCATGGGAGTTTGTGGATTTGCAATCAGATTCACCATCTGGGCAAACTCCAGGCCCAGACTCACAACTTTAGTAACAAGCAACTGTACATCAAAACGGATTCCTTGGCTAAAATTAACAAGTCAGGAAATGACAGATGTTGGCAAGGATGTGGAGAAAGGGAACCCTCCTACACTGTTGGTGGGAATGCAAGCTGGTGCAGACACTCTGGAAAACAGTATGAGGTTCCTCACAAAGTTGAAAATAGAGCTACCCTACGACCCAGCAATTGCACTACTGGGTATTTACCCCAAAGATACAAATGTAGTGATCTGAAGGGGTATGTGCACCCCAATGTTTATAGCAGCAATGTCCTCAATAGCCAAACTGTGGCAAGAGCCCAGATGTCCATCAACAAATGAATGGATAAAGAAGATGAAAGATGAATGGTGTATATATACAATGGAATATTATGCAGCCATCAAAAAAATGAAATCTTGCCATTTGCAATGACACGGATGGAACTAGAGGGTATTATGTTAAGCGAAATAAGTCAATCAGAGAGACAATTATCCTTTGATTTCACTCGTATGTGGAATTTAAGAAACAAAACAGATGAATATATGAGAAGGGAGGGAAAAATAAAATAAGATGAAACCAGAGAGGGAGACAAATCATAAGAGACTCTTAACCCTAGGAAACAAACTGAGGGTTGCTGGAGGGGAAGGGGGTGGGAGGATGGGGGAATTGGGTGATGGGCATTAAGGAGGGCACATGATGTAATGAGCACTGGGTATTATACACAACTGATGAAATCACTGAACTCTGCCTCTGAAACTAACAATATACTATATGTTAATTAACTGAATTTAAATTAAAAAAAATAAATCCCCCACCAAAAAAAACTGATTCCTGTGGGGAGGCATTCATTTGAATCATTAAGTGTGTTGTTACAAAAGTATAAGAGCCAGTCATTTGAAAATCATGGGTATTTATGGTACTGAGGTCAGAGTGAAGACAAAAAAAAATAAATGGTCAGAAATTACTTTACTAAGGCTAAGACATCAAGTCAGAAGTGCCTTCAGTCTTAGAGAATTCTGGCAGTGTGGCATCTCTTCCACTATCAGACAAGCCTTCATCCAATTCAAAAGAAAGCCTCAATTGCTCTTTTTCTTCCAAATGATCCATTGCAAACACATCGACTACAGGTGAAAGAGCGTCAACAGGAAGCAGAAGAACTAGCTCTTTTCCAGAAGCCTGTAACATTCTGAGGGACCATGGAGTTCAGGCTCTTGCTGGTGCCTAGGCACTGATTATACTGCAACCAGTCCACACTGAATGAACACTTAGAGGGAGGTGCTGAAACCCAGGTTCCTGTCCCCCAGACCATGCAGGGTCAAAGCTTTCAACACTGCTGGCTGGCAAAGGAAATGCCAAGACAATTCCTAGAAGAAGAAGAAGGCAAACAAAAATGGGGCCTCAGCCCCTGAGCAGCTGTGGTCTGGGTCTTCCAGAAGAGCCCTGACTTTAAGAGCCCCTCCACGTGGAGTCCTGGCATTCAGATCCCACTGATCACTGACCTACAACACGATGACAGGCCAGACAGGATGGAGGCAGGGTTGTGGCAGAGAAGCCCGTCCAAGTACGAAGCTGCTGCCTTCTCGGCTGCATGTGATATAGGGTTCAGAGCGTGGAGCCGGGGAGCCAGCTGGGAGGGCAACAGGGGCCCAGGTCCCATCCCGTCTCCTCAGCCCACCGGTCAGGGTATGGAATCAGCCAGTCAAGCAGAATGCTGTCCTCGATGGGGGCCAAGAGAGTCCTATCACTGGCTCTGACAGTGGCAGATGTCCTAACAATAGTCCTGCTCCATGAAGATAGGAATCACAACAATGCCAACAGAGATGTACCTAGTGCACTCACAGTCCCTACTGCTCCTGAAATGGTGGAAGTGGGAAATGTGGCAGAAGTCCTCTACTGAAGTGCTTGTTTATGGGACCACCTTAAAATTAAATTAAGCTTGGGGCACCTGCATGGTTCAGTTGGTTAAGCATCCAACTCTTGATTTCCGCTCAGGTCACGATCTCAGGCTGGTGAGATCGAGCCCCATGTTGGGTTCTGCCCTTGGTGCGGAGTCTGCTTGGGATTCTCCCTCTCCCTCTGCCCCTCCCCCTGCTCACACACTCTCTCAAATAAATAAATAAAATCTTTAAAAAAAATTAAATTGGGGCACCTGGGTGGCTCGGTTAAGCATCTGTCTTTGGCTCAGGTCATGCTCTCAGGGTCCTGGGATGGAGCCCCGTGTCAGGCTCCCTGCTCAGCAGGGAGTGTACTTTTCCCTCTCCCTCTACCCCTCTCCCCAGCTCATGTGCACATGCACTCTCTCAAATAAATAAATAAAATCTTAAAAAAAGATTAAGTTTACAAACTCAACACTAAACTGGACTGAACTGAAGATTATATAAAATTTTCACAAGACTGAAAGGTAATCAGCATGTTTTTAAAAACTGGTAGATTTCACACAAATCCATAAAGAGGACCGTCAAAACTGGTTTTCTGATTGCTGACACAGCTAGAGAAAAAAAAAAAAAAAATCAGTGATTTGCTTGGGTGTATCCAGGCAAAAGTTCAGAGAATCTTCCAAATGATCTTCAGTTCAATATTCTAATGAAATCTATGGTTGCCAAGCCTAAAGGTCAAAGGTTCAATCCTTAAATACATAGAAACTCTGGCCAGACAGACCCAGGGGACTCTTTAAAAAATGCCAGCAAGGGGCACCTGGGTGGCTCAGTCGATTATGCATCTGACTCTCGATTTCAGCTCGGGTCATGATCCCAGGGTCATGGGATGAAGCCCCACATAGGGCTCCGCGCTCAGCGTGGAGTCTGCTTGAGATTCTCTCTCTCCCTCTGCCTCTGCCCCTTCCCCTGCTTGTGTGCGCACACACACGCTCTCTCAATAAATAAATAAAATCTTTTTAATAAAATGTAAAAAATGCCAGTGAAACTTCTCTGGCAGTGTCTCAGGTCACCACTTTACAATAGAACCCAGAAGTCCCAACGTTCAGAAGGGAGCATGGCCAAAACTGATTTGAACTCAATATATACCAGAGGATACATTATTAGGAGCTCTACCCAGCTGCCATGTGTCTTCACAATCACCTTTGAAATAAAGGCAGAAAGCCAGGGTTCCACAGGAGCTACACAGCTCTCCACTCTCATCAGCATCTCCTGACCTCTCACTTTTCCTACCAATGGATCACAGAACACTTTACCTCCAAGTGCATGTGAACCAGGTGCATCGGAACTATGACCTCTAAAGATATTTATAGCTCTCTTAGAAGTGTCCCTAAAACAACTCAGGATTTCAGCTTCCATAGTCAAGAGATACAAATGGGTCTGCCATGCCCACCCCTGGCCCCTAGCTCCTAGTATGATACTTGGGCACACAAGAGATAATCAGTATCTGTTGAATGATAACTATTGGAATGACAGTAGGCATGCTTAATTCTAGCTTCCCTGTGTGAGGTCACTCCATATCCAAAGCACTGTGCAGTCATACAGTTCACTGGGCAAGCCCCCTAAGCCTGGCTCTGGGCACCCTGCAAGACCACCTAGCCAGAAATACCCGCTTCCCAACCCCAGGGTCCCGGGAGCCAGCCATACCTGCAGCAGTTCTGCAGTCTTTACTGTGAGCCCTGTGATGTGCTGCATCCGAAGATTCACTCGAGCCACAACAGGGTCATCGTCCTCCTCCAGCCATGAGCTAAGCCAAAAGAGGGAGAGAAAGGAAGGTGGGGAAGGCAGCTTAGATGAGGTCTCGTACTCTCCCCCCAGAGTCAGAGCCAGCACGAACAAGCAGCACAGGATGAGTATTCTAAGTAAGGAACGTGTCGGCAGGAAAGACAAGCCAAGCCAAGCCAAGCTCCCGTGAGTGAAACAAGGAAGCCCTGGAGATAGGGCTTGAGCTGCCACCCCACCACCACCGCCCCACCACCACAACCACCTCTGCTAACCTTTTGGAAACCCTGTAGCTGGCAACAGTGAGGACGCCTGTCTTGGGATCACGAACAGTGGCTCGTGCAAGCTGGAAGGCAGGAAGAGAGGACAGACTTATCCTTTTTTGCCTTGAGTGTTTTCCTAGAGAGACTGGACCAGATCTGCCACTCAGACCAGTGGGGGAAAGAAGTTTTTCAGGCAGTTGGCCCTAGACAAGGCACCGTGATCCTGCAAGCCAGGCAAGGGCAGGAGTCTAAGGCCCCCACATTTCCTGCTCTGCTGTCACGCCCTGGTCACTGCCCTGCTCTCAGCCAGGTCTGTGCTGTCTGCAGAACTATGCCTCTGGAGTCCCCTTTGTCCACCCAGCCACCTGCCTGGACAGACTGCTTTCTCACCAGGCACACGTACCGCCCCTGCCTGAGCACCACCTGTGCGCAGCTACTCCCACCACATTCAGACCCCGTCCCTGACCCTCAACCTTGTACGCTCCTCTTGACCCGCTCCTTCTCAACCACAGCAGTCTCCTCTGCCAAGAAACCTACCCAAACACCCTTCTGCTGCAGCAGCTCCCACTGGGCTCCCACTGCTGTGAAGAGCAAAGATAGGAGGCACACTCTCTACTCGCTTAGGAGCCTCACAAGGTCAGATGATAGAATCTGGAAAGGACTGTACAAATTGAAATATGTGATTTGCTGCCTGGAAGCCACCTACCTCCACATGTATGCTAACACACACACATCCACGAACACCCCTAACCTACCTCATACCCTCCCGATCTCTACAGACAGGTACAGTGACGCTCCCAGGAAGCACTTGCTGCCCAAAGGCAGCTCACCATGCTTCAGCTGTGTACTGTCCTAATGACCTCAACATGGGTGGGACCACAGAGCCCACCCCAACAGCACTTCCCCCTAATTTCAATAAATACTTACTGAGTGCCTACTATGTGGCTGGCGTTACACTGGGTGACCAACACATGGCCCCCGGGGGGGAGAGCTGGGAGCGGGGTAAGCTTCATGTCTGTGGGAGCTCAGTCTATACAGTCGAGAATGGTCAGGGCAAGACCACCCAGCTGAGACCTGAGGGGTAAGCAGGAGTTAGCCAAGTAGGGGAACATTATAGGAACAGGGAAGGAACAGCAATGCAGAGCTCCAGGCACGAAAATGGGTGTGACACCATGACTGTGGATAAGAAGAGGCCAAAGAGGCAAGTGGAGACTGGACGTGGAAGCAAGCTCATGGCAAATGAGAAACAGGGAAGGCAGGTAACGGACATTCATAATCAGAACATGGACAGCTCGTGGAAAGCTGACTAAGGAAGGGCTGGAGTGGTAACAAGGCAGCCAGAGAGGAGCTCAAGGCAAGAGTCAATGGCAGAAGGGATGGAGAGGTGTGGACAGAGCAGAAGACTGGTCAGGAGATCACCTAGCCAGGACACTGCACCCAGCTCAGGCAGTGTGGCAGTACACCGAGGACAGAGGACTTCCCTGAGCTCCTAGCTATGACTGCTCCCTATGACAAGTGCAGCTGCAGCTAAGCCCCATCCAAACATCTGAGCCTCAGTGCTGGCCTGGCATCCACAAGGAGGCTGTGGGCAGCCGTGTTCTGCTCCCAGAGATAGGCACGGCTATTTTGAAAGCAGGCCAGGGACCCAAAAAAGCAGCTGCCAGGCATTCCCCGCAGGCCAAGTTAAGCTCATGGGCCCTACTTCAAAGCCATAATAGCATCTGTCCCTCACAGGCTCCGGAAAGGAGAGGTCAGTTTGTAATGGCCCATGTCATGGCTTCTATTCAAAGACAAGTCTTCCCAACACTCCCCCCACACCGCCCCTGCCACACATGTGCACCACACACCCAACATGAATACACACACAGAAATGTTTCAGTGCCTTGGCCTGAGGGACAACTGAGGAACCTCTCAGGAGGTCCTAGCAGAACAAAGCCTCTCTCACCTGGCAACCAGGGAAACAGTTTTCTTCCCTGGAGGACTTTGCAGCTGACCCAGGGAGTGGAAAGGGTGGGTCCTGGTCCCCATTCTCCACACACACTGGCTAGACCATCCCTCAGCAACCTCAATGGCTGAGTCTGGGCGCTAGATGTCCTTGTACCTCAAGCCAAGGTCGCTTCATGATGAGGTGCAGGGGGGCCAGGATAGGAACCTATTTTCCGTCTCTCCACAAGCGTAGGGCCTCCTGGCCACTACAAGTCTATTAGGTGCAGAGCAACAGAGGATCCAGCTAAATGCCCCCCTTGTAATCACCAGTGATAGGAAAAGGGTGGGGACATGGCAGGAAGTGGTTCTACTTGAATGACGTCAAATGGGAGCAAATCTTCTATGAACTAGAAATACAAGAATAATTTTACAGCCTAATGATGTATATATGAAACCAACAGCCAACTGCATACTTAGACATGAAACACCAGAGGAATCTCCAGGAAATTCAGGAACAAGACCAGGATGCCAAATGTTAACAATGCTCAAGGAGTTCCAAGCAGTTCAACAAGATGATAAAAACAAAGGAACTATGATTATTAGGAAGGAGAAAACAAAATTTTCCTTATTTGCAGCTGATGATGGTGTCCGCACGACCAAGCGAGTCAGCTAAAACCTGAAAGAGGAATAAGGAAGTTGAACAACTAGCTGCAATCTGTACAGGTCTGCTTCCCTGTGGGTAAAATGAAGACAACGACAGTGTACTTAACAGACGAGATAGTTTATGTATGTTAAGCACTTAAAACAGGACCTGTCACACTTAAGAACTCAGAAAACAGGGGCACCTGGGTAGCTCAGTTGGTTAAGAACCTGACTCTTGATTTCAGCTAGGGTCACGATCTCAGGGTTGTGAGATCGAGCCCCGAGAAGGCTCCGCATTCAGCAGTAGTCTGCTTGAGATTCTTTCCCTCCGTCCCTCCCCACCCCGTTAAACTCACTCATGCATGCTCTTTCTCAAATAAATAAATCTTAAAAAAAGAACTCAGGGGCGCCTGGCTGGCTCAGTTGGTTAAGCGTCTGCCTTCAGCTCAGGTCCTGATCCCAGGGTCCTGGGATTGAGCCCCACGTCAGGCTCCAAAGGGAGCCTGCTTCTCCCTCTCCCTCTGCCCCTCTCCCCTACTCATGTTCTCTCTCGCTCACTCTGCTCTCTCTCTCTCCAATAAATAAATAAATCTTCAAAAAAGAAAAGAACTCAGTAAACGTTAGCTGTTACTATAAAATATACTTTTATATTCAATACTTCAGCATATGATATAGTAAACTAATAAAACAAGGTAACCAGTAAAAATATGATGAAAAAACAACAAAAAAAACTACCTAGGAATAAACCTAACAAGAAATGTGCCGGGCATGTATGAAGAAATTTTACAAGATATGAATAAATGGAGAGACCCGGAGTGCTTGTGGATGAGAAGACTGAATAGTGTAAAGATGTTCATTCTCCAAGTCAATCACTTCTTCGCAGTACTAACTGGGAGCTCCACACGACCCAGGATGGCAGCACCCTACGGCAGTTCTCCAAAACTCGCCCACACACCAGCCCCCGACCAGATGAGCTGACACTGCCCACTGTGGACCTGCCCTGCTCCCAGGGAGTCCTTCTGTCATAGCACCTGGCTGTCCACATTGGTTCCTTCAGTTTTCTTTGCCCTTGGACCGTGAACCCACAAGGTCAAACTGAGTCTGCAGTACCTCAGGACCCAGACAGCAGACTCATGCTAGACACTGGAAAAGGCCAGTGGAGGAAGCAAACAAACCACCCCATGATACTGGGGATAAGGAGCCCAGGAAGGAACTGCAGAGACACCTACTTTGGGTTTCGCGATCTCCTTGATCCTCTCGATTTCCTCGTCAGACATGACATCGTAGTACCTGACGATGTGTGGGCTGTCCCACTCATCCTCCTCTTTGAAGGGGGCGATGAGGAGCTGCGGCGTCCTGTTGCCATGGTGGTACCTACAGAAAAGCCTCTTCTGCCTCCGGGGAGTCTGGGGAGCATACAAAGCAACAGGCTCTGAGCACAGTGAGTCCTAATCCTTGGCCCCAGGCTGGCTGGCTGCAGACCTGGTCTCAGAGCCCGGGCCCAGCAGCTGCTCCCTCCTGCCTCACCACAGAAGCAAACAAAGCCCCACAGCTTGACTGAGAGAAACAATAGCCCACAAATCATGTAATGTTTCCTCTCTTGCAAGAATTCCTCTTGTCCACAAGTCCTGGGGCACAAGCTTAATCCCTAACTCTTCTCACAAAGATACGAGTATGTGAGAAGGGCTGAGGTGGGGGAGAGGACTTCTCGGTGGAGAAGCCGCTGGGAGGCACGCAGATATAGACATGGACGAGGCCCAGAGACCGCCTCATACCAGAGCCTGCTGAGGAAGCACTGGAGTCCCAGGGCTCTCAAAAATCAGTGACACCAGGGGCGCTTGGGAGGCTCAGTCGTTAAGTGTCTGCCTTTGGCTCAGGTCATGGTCCCAGGATCCTGGGATCGAGCCCCTCGTTGGGCTCCCTGCGGCGGGAAGCCTGCTTCTCCCTCTCCCACTCCCCCTGCTTGTGTTCCCTCTCGCTGTCTCTCTCTCTGTCAAATAAATAAATAAAATCTTAAAAAAAAAATTTTTTTTTAAATAAAAATAAATAAAAAATCAGTGACACCAGAGACTGAGCTGTTAGCTACGCCGCGTCTTCACGACAGAGACCACAACTTCCCGTGGGGCACATCCACACCCATGGTTTTCCTCACAGCATGAGTCCAGCAGAAGCCGGGCATGTTGCGGTAGGGAGGCGAGCTCAGCAATAACTCAGAGGATTCAAACTCCACCTGGGACATCGGGGGAGACAGTCTCCTGTCCTACACCTCAGAGAACACCCATCTGTCAGCCTCAGCAGATGCTACAAAGAACTGGGCAAGACACTGAGGAAACAGCCTACACACAGAGGAACATCCTCCCCAAAGCTGCCCATCCAGAGCCGAAGTCTAGGTCCACATGTGGGACCTGGCCATGCGTCTCACCAGTTTGACACCCTCCCCACGACAGAGGCTCTCATAGACGTCCCTCTCAGGCAGGTAGTCCACAGGCCTCTCATAGATGCTTTCCTGCGTGGCTAGTCCAGCTTCTGTCTGATTTGATAACATTTTTTCTCTTTCTTCCTCCAACAACCGTTCAAAGTACCGCAGATTCCCTCCAGCTCGTTCATGGCTCGGGTCTAGAAAGAGCAAAGAACAAGAAGGAAAAGGAAACCACAAACATCTGTTAGGTCATTTAGAGAAATTATTCTGTAAGCGGTTTTCTCTCCCAGCAGCTCATTTGCACGCAGTATTGTGCTTTCCACAGCATCTAACCCGGGCTCGCTGGTCGGAGCTGAACAGCCAACACGGGCTCTCCCGGCTCTGTCAGAGATGGGAAAGGAGCACAGAGGAGGCCGCATAGCCAGCCACACAGGGGGCTCTCCTCTCAGGCCTCCCTGGAGGGCCCAACGGTGCAGGTCTAGAAAAGCAGCCCAGTCTCCCGCCGCCTCCTCCTGACTTGGCTGTGAGTCACTTACATCCGTTCCCTAGAGTACATCCATTACCGGTGACCAGATCACATGCTGGCCACAATGACAAGGCAGGCTGAAATCCTGGCAAAAAGAACAACCGTATGACAATGCCATAGCCTCATCTGGTGGGCCTCACAACACAGAGGAGCAAGCTTGGCAGGATTACTGTGCCACTCCATAGATGAGGAAACCAAGGCCCAAAGATATTAATAGATTCAGGCTAAGGTTAGACTGAACAGGAAGCCAGGCCTCCTGAGTCCCAGGCCAAGGCTCTTACTAACATGACAGCATCTACGAAGCTCTCTTCCCACAACAGTCTTGCAGGACACTCATATGGTAGCGGGCATCAGACTCAAAGCCCATGAAAAGCAGCAGCAAAAGAAAGTCTTTGCTGATCTGTGACATTCCAGACTATGATTATCCCATCTATCAGTAAGAGGTGGAACAGACAGGTTTTAAAGACACAGTGCTTTTAATCTCCTTTAGTCCAAGACCCTTACAACACCAATGCCACAGCAAGTCCCCCAGTAAGACCTCAGACCTCGAACTAACAGGTCAGGCCATGGTCACTGCAGCAATCCTGAAGCACGGTTTGCTTCCTGAGCTGCTCCTGACCATGTGAAGGCTCACCCTGCAGAGCAGAGGATGCACTGCACCACTGCATTCCTATTTTAAAAGGGAGTGTGTAAGGCCACAGGTCTGAGTGTATCCATAAGCAACTGGGCAAGGACTAGGGCCAGAAACGAGGTGGGTAAAGAGCTAACCAGCAGCTAGAACGGGCCTGAGAGCAGTAAGCCATTGGTCACTGGCCAGCAGCATGTCAAACCAGCTCAGTCCCAGGAGATCGGCCAGGTAGTGGCCGGTGGAGTGACTAGCTCTCGTGCCGGCCCCCCATCAGCTCTGACCTTCCCCTAGAACCTCCGTACCAAGAGAAAGCAGGCGGCGGGTGAGCTCCAGGGCACGGTGCAGGTCACCCAGCTGGAAGACAGCGTAGCTCAGGTAGTCCAGCACCTCAGCCTTGGCTATGGTGGCCTCCTCCCCAGCATCGAGCTGCTTCAGCACCTGCTCCATCCACAGGACTGTGTGGTAATAGTCGCCTTCATTGTAGGCAGAGCGGCCCATCCCAAAACAGTCATCCACACTCAGCATGGCCTGGTACTTGGTTCCTGCAGCAGGAAGGGCAAACAGTCAGGCTGTAAAGAGCCTCTGGGCTATGGAGAGAGATTCCCACAGTGAGGAAGCCTGAGCCAGTGGAAGGGGGGCATCATCCCAGCAGAGTCCCACTGGGGCTTCAGGCCATGCGCTTCCAAGTGAGCACAACCAGGTTGGGCCTGCCTCAGACTGGGGCTCACAGCCAATCTCCTGGCCACAGACTCCCCTTCTCCCATGTGGGAAGGGGCCTCTGTTGTGAAGAAGCCCAAGAAGCAATAGTATTCAGGAGAGTATGAGGGTCCTGTGAGCCACAGAGGAGATGTCTGCTGGGCAGCTGGCCCTAGGAGTCTGGAAGGTAGAAAAATTAGTTAAATATAAAATATATAAAAATATAAAAAACAGAACTTAGGTGGCAGCTAAAGCCACGGATGAGGATAACTACTTCCAGCAAGAGTATGAAGAGAGAGGAGAGAACATGGCTAAGGCCAGAACCCTCCAGAGAAAGGACAAAGAGTAACACTGAGCAGGACCTGAGAGGTAGCACGAACAGACGCCAAGGGAGGTCAGAGCCAAGACTGCAGTGCCAGCTTTGATCGTTAGGTGGCGGGGACCTCAGTGAGCATCAACTCTGCAGGTCCTATGAGCACAGGTTATTTGCCATGGGCCTGGCACGGGAAAGTGACCTGAAGATAGTCTCAAGTCCAGAAGGATGAGATGTAGTATGCTACTTCTGGGAAAATGTAGGATTTAGGATAGGGGTGAGGTGGGAGGGGCCATGAGTGTACTCCTCAGGGAACAATGAAAAATCAGGCCCCATGCAGAGGAAGGAAGGGCTGTGACCCTCCCTGGAAAGCAGGGGAATCTCTGTTAACCCCATTAACAGACACCTAGGCATGGGTGACATGGAAGAGCTGCCTTAGAGGGGCTTCTTTCTGCCTGATGTCCAAGGTGGGGCTCTGTCCACAATGAAACCCCTACTGCAATGGGTCGGGTACTTCAGAGACTGGGGTCTGTTCACCGTGATACTGCAGCAATAGGGCAACGTGGGGTAGGAAGGCGAGGAGAGTAAACACAAGATGGAGTTAGTAGATGGGCTAGGGATCAAGGAGTTCCTTGATCCCTTGGGCCTCCACAGATCTCCTTTAGCTATGCAGTTCTCAGGAACTCACAATGACAGAGGCACTGTAACACCGCAGCTGAGCTAGCTGGACAAAGCTGGGTCTGTGTGGGCCTCGCTATGGCACCCACCAGCTGTGTGTGCCCATGGATAATTTACTGATCCTCTCTGAGTCGCAGTCCCCTTAGGTCTAGAGTTAATACCATCAATTTTAGAGAACTTGTGTCAAGAATTCAATGAGATGACATGTAAAGATGTCTTCTATGATCCCCAGGATGCCAAAAGTCTCACAGAGGCCGAGGTCAAGAACAGCTCCCACATATTCAGCATCCTCCCCAGAAGCCCATCAAAAGTCTACCCCTTTGGAAAGCACTCTCTGGAGAGTGCCAGCACTGAGTGCTGAAAAGCAATCAGACAGACATGAGACCCAGCTGATGTGGGTAAAGCTATTCCTGCAGAGGGTGTGGGATGGACAAGGAAGCTAGGTGGGGGGTAGCTTAGTACAAACTTAACTTAGTATAGGCAAGGGGGCCCAGGAGAGGGCACCATGCAACACCTCAAAGACCACACATAGGAGGAACTTGGGTTTAGCAGTTAAAAGTTAAGCTTTGTGATCAGGAACTGATGTAAATAGGAGATGTGCTTAAGACCACACGGAGAATGATTTTAAGGAGTAAGCTGGAGATATACAACAAGTCAAAACGTTATTTCAATAATCCAATTGAGAAGTGAGTGACCATGAGTCTGGAGTCAGGGACTCCAAGTAAAGAAGAAGACATAAGACAGGTAGGATCCACAGGCCTTAGGATTCTGACATGTGCTACCAGTGGACGGAGGTGCTGTTTGCTCAGGCAAGGAGCGAGGGAAGAGGGTAAACATTTCAAAAGGCAATGAGGATTTCAGTTTGGAACATGTGACTTTTGAGGAGCCCACAGAACACCCAAGTAGAGATGCCCTAAAGGCATTTGCCTTCACTGGTTGGAGGCTTGGCGGTAAGCCTTGATAGGAAACACAGATGTGGATATCATCCATGTACATGCAATGGGAATGGCTGGGCTCACCTGGAGAAGGTGCTTAGGGAAAACTCTAAGTAAGGGAATCCTGGGGAATAACTCCCTTCCACCCTCCCTGCTCCTCCAGGACATGCAAGGATCTGTTAACTGAATGTACAAGGTCAATGCTTGGGTGTGGCTCCCTCCTCCTACCAACCATTGTCACAGCTACAGCGTGAACACATCTTGCAGGTGCCCTGAGGGGCCTTCTCTCACTGGCTCTGGCCTGGCTTGATCCAAGACCTGACTGAGGCAGGAATTAAGAAGTCTACACTCCTTCCCAGTGGCTCACCAGACTCCTCAGTCTGGTGAGCCACTAGGCCTTTCCTAGCCGACAACAGATTGCCTCTTTCTCCTACACACTGTGATTCCCTGGGTTTGTGCCTCTTTCGGGGCCCCATGGGCGAGTGGCATCCAAAGTCTAATGGGGTCTAACTGAACCCCTGGGTTTATTGGCCTCTAACAGTCCCCCAGACCCAATATATCTTCTTCTTAGCATACTGAGGCAATCAGAAGAAAGGGGCCTGTTTTAAAAAAAAAAAAAAAAAAAGAGAGAGAGCGGAAAAGCCAGAAAAAGAAGCAATAGAGATCAGTGCCCCAGAATTCAAAGGAGGGAGAGTATCAGGAAGACTGGGACAATCAATGTGCCAAATACTGCTGAAAAATTTAAGGACATTATGCCTGAAACCCGACGGCTGGCTTTAGCAGCTGAGTGACCACTGGTGACCTGGCAGGGACAGGAGCAGTGGATGGTGGGCAGAGAGGCCAGACTCTGCGTGTTCAGGAGGACCTGGGAAGCAAGGAAGTGCAGAGCATGTGGCTGACTGTCCAGCAGCCTAGCCAGGTTAGGCTAACCAAGAGATCCACCAACAGCAGAGACTCAAAGGGCTTTGGGTCCTGAGGGAGGGGTTTGTAAGATGAGTAAGAACCCATGGTGTGTGTGAGATCAGGGGGAAGAGCCAAGTGGGGTGGGCCAAGAACGAACAGGGCAGAGACTATAACTGAGGACACACAGGACACAGGGCAGGGAGTCCAGAGATCAGCCTTCATCGAAAAGAAATCAGAGGGTGTGGGGACAGAAGCAGGTCTGGAAGCAGATCCTAGCGGTGCTCTGGAGGCAGAGGCCAAGGGGTCCTGAGCAGCAGCCTTGGCTTTCTCTGAGAGGGGAGAGGAAAAGAGAGAGGAGAGGGTGTGGGAGGGAAGGGGCAGGGCTGAGAGGAGGTGGCTGTCATGTGAATGAGGGGGACTGGCACGAACCAGAAACCCAAGAGAGCATCACCACCAGCAGTGATGGTGTGCCTGAGGGTAAAGACCACAAGATGGTGGTTGCTCCAACCCTGTCCAGACGCCCTAGTAGACGCACATCCACTGGATGGGCAAAGCCTGGAGTGGTAAGGTACCTGGAAGTTGTCCTTTAGAAATCGTGTCTGGGTCCAGCTTGTATGTGTCCTGAAGTCTCATCAGGGCCTTGGCAGCTCCCACTTCGTCCTCGTCAGTGGGGAAGAACTGCCGCTGCACAGACAGGTTGGCAATAAAACCTTCCAAATGAGAGTGAGAACAAGAGGTTACCCTTGATCCAAGGGTACAATTCCCCCTGGGACCACAAAGGTACCCAGTGGAGGGTTTCTGGCTAGTGCAAACTTCCTGCCCCTTCCTTCAAAGGCGGTTTCCCCTTCCTCCAGGAAGTCCTCCCTGATGGCTTCAGTCCATGAAGTCCTCTTTACTTCCTCCTCACTGAACGGACTGCCTGTACTGCTCATTTGGGATTGAACAAAGATCACCCCACAAACTGGTTAACATGTGGGAGTCTGAGAGTCTTGGCTCCAAAGCACTCAGTCAGCCCTGGTGGAGACAGAAGGGACAGAGGACAGAAACAGTAATTGAAAAGGACACAGGAGAAGACTCAGGAAGGACCTGTTGATCACTTAATGGAAAATGAATCATATGGAAAACCTTGATCCAGGATCACTACTGTTGGGGGGCTGCAGATAAACAGACCGCCAGCCCACATTCCAGGTCAAGGAGCCCAAGGGACAGAGGTGGTCAACTCAGGGAACCTTACCTGGCCACTCATTACTGACCACTGGCCCTTATCATCCAGAAAGGTGATGATGGCAGTCTTGGGAGGGATTTGGTGCTGTCTCCACCCCCCAGATTAGGGACTGGGGGACCATCTGGCCAGAACAAGCATTGAAGTGGGACTGCCTAAGCCCAGTATAGGACCCTGAGAGACCACAATGGCTCTTGGTCTTGCACTCTAGGGGACCCCCACAACTCAGACCTGCCATGAGCTGAAAGGCATGAGCTTCCTGAATGTAGCGCTCAAGACCACAGCCTGGAAACTAGGACAGCCCCTGACCTCAGACATGCCCAAGGAGGCTGTTCTGGGACTCTAAGCCCTAGCTCTTAAGCAAGATATATACCTCTTATATCTCAGGACTCCAGGTGGAGGCCAGGCCCTCCCAAGCTGATTCAGGAGTTTCAATGCTGCCTGTGAGCTAAGAATTGGGAGGGGAACCCCAGGGCCCTTTCTTCCCTGGTCTCTTCCTCAGGGCTGCAGTACCCACGGCCACCTACTCTCAGGACCCCAGGCTCAAACACCCACTTCTAACCATGCCTGGGGACCCAGGGATCAAGAAGCTGTAATCCTGCCTTCCTCATGGCTGCCCAGTCAGGGATTCTAAGAGTCTGGAATTCAGGAAGAAGAAAACATGCCCCCAGAAAAAGCCACACCGTCAGCATGTCCCCCTCATTTCAGAGGCAAGAACTCTCAAGTCAGAGGTGAAAACAACCTATTGCTCTCTGGGCCTGTCCTGTCTGCCTTCTGGTAATTACAAGGTTTTCTACAAGAACCAGATGTTGACAGTGGGGGCGGGGTATGGAGAGCAAGATGAGGGAGCGGAAGGTCATCCCAGCAGGCTTATTCTCCCCGCCGTGCAATGCCGGGGGAACAGCCCGTTCTGAGCTACAGCCCCAGGCTGGAAGACAGAGGGCTGGGAAAGGCAGCCATGGCTTCTGGAGGCGGTGAGCTCACTGGGCACAGCTCCAGCGGGGCTGAACTCACCAATCCCTCCCCAGGGGCCACCCTGCCCCCAGCCAAGCCCAGCCCAGTCTGGCCACATGGGCTGAACTGCCTCAACCAGAGACAACCAGTCTGAAGTTAATCAGCACTCCCGATTCGGGGAGAAAAGGCAGCAGGTCCAGGAGGCTGAGCCCAGGGCTGGCTGAAGTCAGGAAGGCCCACCTCCATGCCTGCCCCACCACCTCCTGCTGAGAGGAAAATGTTAGAGCATAAAAAATACCACCACACCACAGTAAAAGACACCAAGCACGGTTAAAGCTTTAAAGCTTTAAAAAAGTTCATACTCTGACCTGCAAATACCACTTCTAAGAATTTAAACTAAGAAAATAATCAGAGAGGGTGCCTGGGTGGCTCAGTCGGTTAAGCGTCTGCAGACGCCTTCAGCTCAGGTCATGATCCCAGGGTCCTGGGATCGAGCCCCTGTGTCGGGCTCCCTGCTCAGTGGAGAGCCTGCTTCTCCTTTTTTTTTTTTTTAAGATTTTATTTATTTTTTGAGAGAGAGAGAGAAAGATAGCGAGAGCAGGAACACAAGCAGGGGGAGTGGGAGAGGGAGAAGCAGGCTTCCCGCTGAGCAGGGAGCCCGATGCAGGGCTCGATCCCAGGACCCCGGGATCATGACCCGAGCCGAAGGCAGACACTTAACAACTGAGCCACCCAGGCGCCCCTCTCCCTCTCCCTTTGCCCCCTACCCGCCCTCTTGCACTGGCTCACATACTCTCTCTCTCTGAAATAAATAAAATCTTTAAAAAATAATAATAATAAATTTAAAAATGAATTTAAAAAAAGAAAATAATCAAAGGTAGGCACAAAGATGTATATGCACAATTGCTGATAATGTGGAAACAATCCCACGTCCACTAATTTGACCAGTTTTATACTACATAGGTTTGACTTATTACTGTGTAGCCATTAAAATCATTTTGTATAACATTTAATGGACATTTAAAGAAGCTGGAAAATTCAGGAAATCACTGTATGCTTATGGCACAAATCTGCCTACAGATATGTTTTATTTCTAAAAGGTATGAATGGGAATGGATTTAGATGAGGCCCATAATCCCCAGCTTACGCTGGCCCCATCACCCAGCCCACTTGGCTCACTTTTGTTAATTCGTTTGGTCCCGCAAAGCAAGTGAGTTTGCATTCCCTGGACTATATGAATGGGTCCATTTCTTCTTGTAATGTAAATGCGAGTGTAGGAAGACTGGAATTTGAATAGTGCTTATCACTAGACAACCGGGTTAAGAATTCTAATTTTCTTACATCATTTTGTTTTCTAACTTTTCTACAAAAACACATTAGTAAAGCATGATTTAAAAAAGAGGAAATGAAAACACTAGGACAAGGCAAGAACTGATTATTCTTACATATTAAAAACAAGGACAGCCAACTGCCAGGTGCCCACAGAGAAGGGAGACGGCTCCAGGCCCGGCAGGTGCACATCCACACACTGTGCACGCCCACCAACACCTGCAGACCTGTGACAGGCTCAGACGCACACTCCCCAGACACACCGGCTCCCCAAGCACCTGCTCACCATTCCTCACCTGCAGCCGAGTCCTGCAGGACAAGGTCCTCCAGCGCAGGCCAGTCTGTGTTCAGCCGCTTCACCAGTTTATAAGCATTCACGGGGTGGGCCAGGTAACCTTCGGGGTCAGCAGCTGACTTGCTGGTCAAGGCTTCCATTTTGTTGGCCCAGCTGTGGAAACAGAGGAAAAGGAAGACGTAACACACCCACTCACACAGGTCTTGACCTATGGTAACTTCCCTGGTGAAATTCCCTTTTCTATCAAGAGGCAGTATAAAATGAATACAGCAACTGCCCACTGACACTTGCAGTCCCTTAGTCTAGAAAAGAGGTAGGAACCCTAATGTACACAAAAAGGCTCTTAAATAGGGAAAAGCAGGAAGTCCTTAGCCCATGCACTGAGCCACTCTGGAGGACTGACATGAAGTAACCTCCAGGCCAGCCCCTCGCTGCTCTCTCAAGGGCTTCCTCTTATGGGCACCCTGGATGGGTTCTGGGGGGTGGGGCCTTAGGACATCAGATACCTCTTAATCTTGGAGAGCTTGGCTTCCTCCACAAGGATATACTCCTTCAGAGATTGCACCAGGTCCTTCTCCGCATAAATTAAGTCAGTCATGTGCCCTGCAGGGGAAGAGAAAAGGGCCAGTAAGAAATGGATGAGGGACATCCATCCCCCTTCCTTGAGGCACAGAACACCAGCACAGAGGCAAATCCTCTGGATCACTGGCATGTCAACTCTCTTGGGATCATGGGGACTTGGGAGTTAAAGGGGACCTAGGTACTCACATGGTCCTGGCCCCCAGCTTCGTAAGACAGGGGTGGAGACTCCAAGGGGAGGGGGAGATGAGCGCACTGGGAGTGCCTTAAGGAAGAAGCCCCAAAGCTCATTCTCCTACTGGCACCCGGATGGGTCATGGCACCTGGGCCTGAACATCCTAAGGGCTTCTTTGCTCAGAACCACTCTCTGGCCCTGGACAAGATGGTCAGAAAGGCCAGGGAGCCCAGGAGCAGCCTGCGCTTCTCAGGGAGGAGATCCAGTTGAGACAGCTGGCTCCCAGCAAAGGACAGTCAGCTCATCAGGGCCTCAGAAGGGGGAACGGCAGCTCCGCAAGCCCCCCTTTCCCCAGAACTGGTCAAAACCAGTGGGTGAGCCATCCCACCTTGAGTGAGAACAGGCTTCGGGTGGTGACATTCCCCGGCACTTGAGCCAAGGATCGCTCAGGGAGAAGACAGTCCTGTTGGCACAACATACCAATAGAAGTGAAGACTTCAGCCTGCACACAGCCCAGGACAGCAAACCAGGCCACTAGCAATGTGGACAGCCAGCGTTTCATGGTCACAGAGAGCAGTGTCTGCAAGGCATTCAGTGACAGCCACTGGATCAACAGGTGAAAAAAGCAACTTAGGTGAAGAGATACATACACATGTGCACATAGATACACCGAACATGCCAAAATCCTGACCTAGGACACAGAAACTAAGGATATTCTGCACCAGCAGTGGAAAGAGGCCAGGGTGTGCAACCAGTGATGCGTGCTCAATTCTGGCCCCTGCTCCGGGAGGCCATGTGCCCTTGGGAGAGCCCCTGCCCTCCAGATTCCCGGTAACTACCAGCAACATGGAAAGGCTGAATGGTGTGGGAGACAGTCCCCTCTGCTTCTAATAGTCAGTCCAAGATTCTGGCCCACCCCTTCTCATTTCACAGATTGCTTGTCTTATTTCTTTCTTTCCAATACATGTGTCAGGACGGTGCCAGGTGCTGGGGACCCACAGGTAACAATGTAGCTCCTGCCTACGAGAAGACTGAAAGTACAGGAGAAACAATGACAGACAGAGAACTTGACACAACAGGCTGCAGGGACCCCACCCCCAAAATGAGGTGTACAGCAGATGGCTGGCCCGGAGGGGAGTAAAACTGCAGCTGGCCACAGCAAAGGCAGTGTGGGGAGCAGGCACTCTGGGCAGACACTGCTCTTCCTGCCTGCCACCTCACCAGACACTGTCCTCACTAGCAAGTCACCACTCACAAATATTTGCTGAAGATCCACATAGGCTATTCACCGAGTTAGGCACTTGGGATATAAAAATCAATCAGCCATGCAAGGCCAAAACCCTGGGATGGGCTGGACTGCTGACATGGATGCAAGACCAGCCTCTGGCTTCTCGTCAGCCTAGAAACAGCCAGGCTCAGCTGTGAAAGCAGGAGGCACAAGCTGGGGCAAGCCCCACTGGCAGCGGCCCTAAGTACATAACGGGAACTTTGGACATGGTCTCCCAGCTCAGCCAGCAGCCCAGGGCACGCTGGAGCCCCAGCTCTACCAGTCCCTTCTCTTCCTGCTCGACGTCAGCCAAACCCCACCAGACATATACTAAGAGAAAACAAGGACGATGAAGAAAATACAAAGGCTTCTCCCCAAGATGTAAGCCTCACCTGACAGAACTCCACGTCTGAGCTAACGCCAGTTCATCAGTATTTTGCCTGCTCTGGTTGATCAGACACACAGTCATGCCTACCATTCCTCACCTTACAAGAAATTCCAACCCACCGTGGCTCCAGGTTAGGCTCAGAGAAGCCGAACCACAAGGCCCACCCCCAAACGGGTTCCTCTATCAGAAGGAGGAGAGAATAAGTGAATGGCTGCTTCTGTTCATGTCCCTGCTAGATATCTGCTGAGCCATCAGCATGCCCGTCAGTGCCCTAGGTGTTGGGGGCCGAGATGCACAGAGTAAGAGCTTTTGGGCCAGAACCTGCTGCAGGGCACGGAGTATCAGGCTAAGGGATGGACTATGGAGTTAGGGCAGCAGAGGAAAGCAAGTCACTGGGAGAAGGTGAGCAGGCCATCGGCCCTGAGGTGGAGCGCAGGTCCTCCCTGTCCCAGCCGCAGGTCTGCTCCCAGGTCTCACATCCTCTGCATCTCCAGCCCAGGATTCCTGAAGACCCCTCGTCTTGCTTACATAAGCCCCTTTACAGGGAGTAGTGTCTGTTCCTTATACCTCAAGAGGCTTAACTAACTCAGGAAAGCACCTTCTATACGTGAAAAGAAGGAACAGTAAAATCCAGGGCCAAGAGGTCGTATCTGGACAGTGAGGGACCAGCCAACTGCCTATCAGGCTGGGATGGTGGGAGAGCAGGGCCCAGGCAAGAGACCAGACCGGACACGGTTGGAAGGAGGGGAACCCAGCGCTTCTCCCCTGCTGTCACTGGCTGCGGTGGCATACCTCTTCAGAGACGGGGTAACAAGTTCAACGGAGGGAGACACCTCTCTGTTCCTCTCAAATCCTCCCGGTGATACTGTCCAGGGTTCATGCCTTACAGCACTCAGGAAAAAGCAGCCAGGTCCCTTCATTACATGAATACTAGCTGTTATCTCTCTGGAATGTACTATCCGGCTTAGACTAAGCCCATCCACGAATACCAGCCCGGAGGCAGAGCCCCAAAGAATCACAGATGGGGTTCTGGGAAATGGCTTGCCAAGAGCCTGCAAAGTCCTGCTCTGATGGGGGGGGGGAGATAACTCCACTGGCCAGAGAGCTAGGTACCCCCAAGCAGCCCCTAGATTGCCACCTCAGGCAGAGATGCCCTAGAGTCCCAACATTTCTCCGGATCCTGACCCTGAACGCTAAAGGCTTTGTATAAAAAGTTATCTAATCAGGGTCAGGTTGGGAAGAGGCAGCATCCAAGAGGGACTGTCCCACAGTGTTGGGAAGCCCCTACTTGCCTTGCCCCCAGTCCAATCTCATACCTACACCCAGAGCTTGCTTAGGACAGAGCAGGTGGGAATGTGTGTGCATGCCTGGTGCCCCCCCCCCCACCTCCACCGAGTGTCCAGTGCTGCCAAAAGCCCTTCTAGGAACCCTCAGAAATCCATGCTGAATAGACCTGGAAATGGGCAATGTCAAACCTCCTTTTATGAAAAACAAAACACAAAGTGGCACCAAGCCTGAGGAGAAAACCAACATGGAGTTTCATCTGCACTGCATCCCAAGCTTAGAACGTCTGCCCCATATCAAGCATCCAACAAATAATGCTTCACCACAGACTTGTTCAAGTTAGAAACAACAACAAAAAATTTTACAATTTTTCCACATAATGGATTGTTAAGAAGGGACACTGTATGCATATTAAGTCCCAAGTTTGAGCCCCCACAGGGAAGTTATCCAAAGCCCACCAACACCCCAGTGACAATGATTCACTCACCAGGTGACCAGCACTGTTTCTAAGCACAAGCAAATTCCAAGACATATAATCAGAGGCCCCACAAGCCTGCTCTTTGGAAAGGACATTTACAATCTGGCCAAATGGCCATGAAAAGAGGTTTCCAGCTGCAAACCAGCAGCGTCCTTAGCTTCTCCCCTTACCTCATCAAGCATGAACCTCTGCCAAGCTCCCAGCTGCAACCCAAATGCAACAGCTTGAATTTTAACAATGTATTTAACAGCCTAGAGACAGAACATGGGTTTGCTGAGTACAAGCAGGTCTTGCCTGGCACTAATCAAGAAGCTGCCTGCCTTCTATGAAGGAGCAAAAACCTGTCCGAAAACGGCGCCCCCCAGTGGCCCTGCCTCCCAGTGGTGTGGCCAACTCTGGACCACCAAAGCCACAAGGACTTGTGAGTTGTGGAGAGGCTCAGGAGGCCTCGGAACTTAGGCACGTGGAAGTCCGTTCAGGCCCAGAAGCTGACCCCCGGGGAGGATGGAAGGCACCCTACTCTCCTTACCTGACATCAGGCCTCAGTCATCACCCTGGTCTGAGCCACCCCCAATTCCCTCCCACAGCCATCCTGGCCCCTGCCTGTCCTGGTCTCTCCTCTCATCTGGTGTCCCCCCTACCTCTGCCCTACAAGGCGGCCAGCATGGCTTACCGCAGCTCCTCATTTGGTCTCTCTCCCCACTGCCCTCGGAATCAAGTCCAAACTCCTTAGCCCCAAGGGCCTTTTTGACTCTGCATGACATGGTCCTACGGTCCTCTCCAGCCCTATCTCATGACTCTAGGTTTCCCAGCTTCAGATGCTACATCACATGGAAAAATATTCTTCACGGAGGACTTTCTTCACTGAAACCTCGATGTTCACCTGTATCCATCCTTACGCTTCTCTATCAGGTATACGAACATGTTGATTTGTACCTCCCACTTGGGTACCATCAAAACCACAGCGTCTCCTGTTTCCGTAGCTGGGCCCTGGGTCTCTTGCTGGGCCTCAGAGTCAGTGGGGGGGTGTGTGCAGGCCCCATATCTCTGGCTCCTCCCGCTACTTCCAAACTCCACAGAAGTGCCACACTGGCCTCCCCAGTGGCTGCTGGAGGACTCTGGTAGTGCAACCAAGGAGCAAGAGGGAGCTAACTCCCATGAGGCAACTCTGACCAATGAAGACAGAAGACAGGAGGAGGTGGGCAGATAAACTCCCCCACCAGGCCTCTGCTGACAAACTGTTCTGTGGCATGGAGTTTCTGTAGAGCTCACCCAGATGTATCCTGCATGGCAGCTACTGTCCAGCCGACTAAAGCACCACCTTGTGCCTTCCCTCCTTCTCTCCCTCGGGTTTCTCTTCCCTTACCCTTGCTGCCCTGCACCTTCCAATAAAGCATGAAGCACCGCCTCAGGCTCTGCTTTTCTGGGAACTAAGCTAACCACTACTTGTATTTCCAAGAATCTTTCATTTCTACCATCTAATCCTCACCAAAACCTTGTAAACAAGATAATCATCTCCGCTTCAGATACAGAAGCTAGATAAGTGAGGCTGAGCGAGAGTTTCCTGCACACCTGACATGCTACCACAAATGAGTGGCAGAGCTGAGACTCAAACCCAAAACACACTTTCCATTAGATACTGCAACCATTCTGTCCCACTCAGTGACATCCACTGTCTTACAGCACAAGGGTCTCCCACAAGGAGGAGCCCAGTTGACCTAGCAGAGCAGGCCTGCCCCGGTCAAGATCTTTATCATGGTTCACAAATCAGGTGTATGACATGCAGGGCGGGATCCCACCAAAAGTGGACGGCAACATGGGGCCTCGAGTTCAGGTGAGCAGTCACTCCTGCCTCAGACATCACAGCACCCAGCAATGACCACCCAGCCCCGCTCAGGGCAAAGCAGTACTGTCTAGTCAGGGGTCAGACAACCCCAACTTCAATCTCAGCTCCACCATCACTTCTTGGCTTTGTGACTTTACACAAGTTCCAGATCTCTCTGAGCCTGTTTCCCATCTATATCATGGTGACAACATGAGGACCTACATCTCACAGGGTTGTTTCGAGGACTGAATGAGATGGCAATTATCCGTGGGCAGCCTACCATCAAGCACAGCTTATACCAGACATCAGCACCCAGGGTACTGGAATAACATCAGCAGACCGTAAGCGGCCAGCTGCCTGGCTGATCCCTGGCAAAGAAGAAGAGTCCAGTCTAGGGGACAGTGAAGATGAAAACGAGGCAGATACCGGGCAATCTCCAATTCCCACGAGGGTCAAAAGAAATGAAACACTACTTTAGGAGAGAGCAGAGTCAGACATAATGCGGCACACTGACCATCAGGGAATAACCCTGGAACAGGTCAAATAGTGGCTCTACAGCTCATCAAGGGAAGAAAGCTCTCCAGCAAAAGGCAGGGGACCGGACTAATACTCTAGGATCTCTTGTAGTCCTACATCTCTGATCTACTGGTTCTGAGTTCCTACAAGTACCAGGCCTCAGGATCTCGGCCACACCCTGGTCCTTGGGAGTGCCAGGTACGGAGCAGACTCTACTCTAGCAAGCACTTCCTGAAAGGTCTAGAGCATGTACTGGTCTGTGAACAGGCTCAGACAGATCCAATCTGAGCTGGAGAACTCACTCCCCAAATACTTAATCCTCTGCCAGGCAACGACACCACTTGAACAAAAACTCTCTTCTAGGGCTCCAAGAAGTCTAGTCTAGACTTTTCATTCCCCCTTCTGAGAATAAAAACTATATCCTTCAGTCCACACCGCCACCAAAAACCCCAGACACCACAGGAGCACTGGCCCTCTCACTCTAAGACAGCTGATGTCCCACTCTGGGGCACTTCAAAAGTCCAAACTGCTCGATTCAGGCAATCTCAGTTTAACTCTTGCTCTAGCATTCTGTCTAGGCTTGCACGTGCCCGCATCAGAGCATTTCCTGCCAATGACCATCTGCATAAAATTAAACTCTTGACAGATCCCAAGAGCCAGGACACACCCACCAGCCCAATGTACACTATCGGCCAGCGTGGCCACAAATCGGCCAAGGTCTTGCATCCAGCCTCAGAACCTCCCATGGACATGGGAGGGCAGAGTAAAAAGCGAGGCTCTGTCAGGAAATGAGTACACCCCAGACTCCCTCACCCTAGTCATTCCTCAGGGCTGCACCCACACAGTCTCTCCTTCTGAGGAGTATTCACACTCTGAGCTCCTCCTCTGCCACATGGCCAGCTGCCAGCCTGAAGCAGCAATCTCGGGGAGATTATGAGCTACCCACGAGCAAGGACAGTGTCATCACCACCACCTTCCCCTCCTCCTCTCCCTCCTAATTCCACCCCAAGGCACACTCCAAGCAGAAGCCAGGCACAGGGAATGAACAGAGATCAGCTGTGTACAGGCTAAAGCAGTGGCTAAGTAAGCACTCTCCCCGGAACCCCATTTCAGAGCCTCCTACTGGGTAAAAGGGCCTATCACAAGTCACAGGCAATGCCTAGTTGTCATCATGTCTGCCTGCTGAGCTCTCAGAGAACGAGGGTGGCCCAACATGACAGCATCTCTGGGATGAGGCCCCCAGCCAACTCACTCCATCCTTGCTACGTGGCCTCCTTGGCTGGGCCGCACAGTGGACATACTTGGCCATCGGAGAATAAGAAAGCCCTAGAAGAAAAGGATTCAAAGCACACTCCTGCAAGCGTGTTGAAGTCAACAGAAGAAGCTGGGCTCTGAGTCCCGGAACCACAGTGAGAGACTGCACCCTAGACACTTCAGGGGCAGTTTAAGCACAGGCCAAAGGAGATCTCGGTTCATTTAACAGAGAACTAAATCACGGAACCTGTTGTTCCAGATGTGATACAGGGTGAGAAGCTGCAGTAGCAGCTTGCAAAAACATTCTACAAATTTTTAGGTGGACAGCAGATCTTGGCAAAATCTGGGACATGCAAGAATGCCCTCAGCTACAAAATGATGTGCCCCAACCCTTGCTCTCAGAACCAGGAGCTCCTGCAACGGGGCTGAGGCTCTCAGGCCTCAGAGAGTTCACATTAGGAAGCACAAGCCTTAGGTGTCCCTCTACAGCAGAAGACACCAGCCTCAGTCTTGGGAGGCACACGAATGTTCTACACCATCCTAAAGATGTCACATTAGAATACAAGGCCAGGCGCCCAAGTGTCCTGAAGTAGGAAGTGCCCTGATACCTGCTCATGTTGAGCAGCATCCACATGCAGGACACAGTACCAGGCACTGCCCTCTCACTTGAAACTCTTGTGGATAGGGCCCATGGGCAGCCATCCCCTTAAATGTCCCTTCCTCGTCACCTTGCCTCTACTGGAGTGCCCACGTCTGCTCCCACTCACACGCGCTGTTCCCCTTTATTCAACCTTCCTCTGACCAGTTCCAGTTCATAGATCACCTCCTCCAGGAAGCCCTCTGGCCTGAAGCACCTGTCCTCTACCAAGGAGCCACAGCCTGGTACTCCCTCCCAGCACAGCACTCACCACACTGTTGTGGACCTGGACTTTCCCAGTGTTCAATCCGTCTGCCTCACTGGGCTAGCAACTCCTTGCAGTTTCTGACACACAGAAGGGTCCGTTTGTTGAATTAGTTAACTAGTTACCACAGGTCTGCGCAGCTGCTGAGGAAAAACAAGCACGTTGGAAAGAGATGTCTGGGGCGGGGAGTGGGGGACTTTCTCAACCAAGAGCCCGTTTCAGGAGCACCAAGCTGGACCCCGCCGGGCCGAGGCCAGAGACTCCCGGCCTTTTGCAGGGAGGAAGGCGGACCTCGCTAACATTAAGCGGCCCCCCGGGGCCCGGCTGACGGCCCCGCCTCCGCCTCCAACCTCTGGCAGCCCTCGGGGCCGGGCCGCCCGTTCCCGTTCCCGGGGAGCCTGACGAGGCTGGACGACCAAGTTCCCCGCCCCGCCCGCCGCGGACGCCTAGGGACCGGCAGGAAGGGCGCCGCTGACCTCCCCACCCTGAGCTCGGGAAGGGCACGCAGGCGGCGGGACAGGAACCCAGACGGGAGGAGAAACAGGGCGGAGGGCTCGGGGCTGCGGCCCGGACTGCGCGACCCTCCGGCCCCCAACTCTCGGCCCCGCGCCGGCAGCACGCACAGCCCGCCGCCCCCCGGCCCGCGCACTAGCCCAGCCCCGGCGGCCGCGGGCGGGGCGCTCACCTGGACACGCGCCGCTCCCGGCGTTTCCACAACCTCCCGCGGCGGCGCCCGGCCCGCTCGGCGCCTCCTCCCCGGGCGGCTCCGCCTCCCACCACGGCCGGGCCCCGCCCGCTTGAGCCGTTGCCACGTCCCCACCTCCCGCCCCCCGCCGGCCGGCCCCCCCCGTCGGCCGGCCCCCCCCGCCCTGGCTCGGCGCCCTGACCGCCTCGGCCGGGGGTCGTCCCCACTAGCGACCCCAGGGAAGGTCCGGGCTGCAGTGCGCGCTGGGGCCGGGAGCCGGGCGCCGGGAGCGGGTTGGGGGCCGGGCGGGAGCCGCTGTCCGCGCCCTTCATGCGGCCGGCTGCTCGCCGCACGTACACCGCGCCCGCCTCCCCTCAGCCCGCTCCACCTGCGGGACTCGGCCCTCCCTCCTTCTCAGCCCCCCGGCTGCTGCTGAAGGGCCCGCCACCCGATCCTGGCGCCGGTGCGGTGGGGAGCGCCCCTGCCCGCGTGCGGACTCCCCCGGCCTCCACTCCTGCCCATCTCTTCAGGGGTCCTGCTGCCCCTCCCCATCATCACCACCGCCGGGTTACAGGGGGAGGGGGGGCCTCGCGGGCCGAGGGTCCGGGTATCAGTGGAGTGGACAGACCAGTGGAGAAGACCTTGAAGAAGACGAGAGACCTGGGGTCCACCCACAGGACCAAGCTCCCGAAGGGATTCTGCCTGTCCCCAGCTCCTGTGTCAGGCACTCCTCCTGGTGACGTGTGTGTGTGTGGGGGGGGTGATGGGTTGATGAGAAGTGGACCAATCAAAGACTGAGGTGGGGGGTGGCATATTGGGGCCAACTCTTGGTTTGCCCAAACCTTTTCATTCAACAGGGGCCAAAAACAGTGGACAGCTCATTTACCTAGGCCGGTGTGTGAGGGAATGAAGGCTGGGATGCAGCAAAAATCTCAGCCTGAGTCGTTGGAGGCCCTGGCCGGCCGAGCAGGTTCCCACGCCTGCTCTGTGAACCTCTGGTCATGAATGAGGGGAAACACGGTCTGAGAATCTCATCAGGGAGCTAGCCCGGAGTGGGAGGTGCCCGGCCTCCGCCCAGGCTGTGTGGGGATATTCCCTATGGCACTCTGTCCAGGCCGGCCGCCCAGCCGTGCGGAAGGCGCGAGCACACACATAGAACTACACACCGCACATATAAAATAAGGAACAAGCCACTGTTCTGGCCTGCGTCGGCCACCAGCCAGAGCTCAGCTAAAACCAAACAGAAACCTTCCTGCATCTGCTACATCCTGTTATGCCACTGGAGCCTCCCTCTGTCTGCCCAGACTTCCCCGACCTCTCCCCGGTCTCAGGAGCTTGCCCTGTGGATCATCCTTTCTCTCTGCTGAAGGTTCAACCTCCCCTTCTCAACTGGATCCTTCCCTTGACCTCTAAATATGTTTAAGCCTCTAGTGTGGAAACAAAACCCTCATTTGACTCCACCAGCTACTGCAATGTCTCTCTCCTTTTCGACCACAGCAAAATCCCCGGAAAGAACAGTCTGTCAGTCCTTGTCCTCACTTCTCGCATCCTGCAGGCTCCGACACTGGGCTTTCTGGTGTCCTCACAACACCAAACCAGGTCTCAGTTAACTCTCTGTAACTTCCAAGTCTCAAAATTCAATAGGCTCTCTTCAGTTCTCTGCGGAAGCCCCCCGCAGCATTTGACTCCCCAGCAGCGTCTGACCACTGCCTCCCTGGACCATTCATTTTCCGTGGTTTCCATGGCCCTCTCTTCCCACCACTTGCCCCAGCTTCTTCCCTCCCAGTACATTCTCCTCTCCCCCTCTCCTTACTCAGTAAAGTTTGGGGGTTCCTCAAAGCTCAGGCCTAAGCACCCTACTTTCCTCCTCTCGGATTGCTTCCTTTACACAGATGGCTCGCGTATTTCTCTACACTTGCCCTGACTCGCAAGCTGCAGACTCCTATGACTGCCTGCTGAGTCCACATCTCAATGGAGTGTCCACAGCCACTTCATCCACAGCATGCCCACCACTGAATTCATGGCCTCTCCCCTTCTCCTCTCCACACGGCCAGCATTCCAACTCCCTGCTTCAGTGAAGGAGCCACCCTCCATCAGGTACCTAACCAGAAGCCTGGGAATCACGCCCAGCATCTCCCTCTGCCTTGCCCCCAGACCCTGTCTTTCCACATCCCGTGTCCATTCACTTTTACCACCTAAATCTCTCTCCAATCCATGCACACTGTAGCTATGGTCGTCTCCTCAAAGTTCAGGTCTGAACCCATCACTCCCAGCTTAGTAAACTGCATTGTTCTTAGGAAAAATCCTAAAGGTGGTCTGTAAGGCCCCACATGGCTTGGGCCCTGCTCACTTCTCTAGTTACGCTTGACCTTCTTCCCATCCCTCTAACGGACCATTCTCCCTCCCCACCACGCTCCCAGGCCTTTGTACATGCTTTTCTTTTTGTCTAGAAAATCTTCCCTCCTCTCCAATTAAATCCTTCCCTTACCCTAAGAGGGATTTTTCTCATGTCCCTGGCCAGGTCAAAACCTGCTTTAACAGCCGCCCATGGCCTATGTGCTTCGTAACACTTGCCACAGTCGATATAGTTGATTGATTGTTTGACTAATGTCTGCCTCCTCCACCAGCCTGGGACCCCCAGGAGTACATTAACTGTGTATTTCTGCCCATGATCATATCCTCGGCTCCGATCACAGAACTGGGCTCAATAAATACTTGCTGACTACATGAAGGGATGGGTGTCTCTTTAATGCCTTGCTCCACCACACACCAGTAGCCAAAGGCCTGGCTAAATCCTCCACAGGCCCTCAGAGTCCTGCACCCCACTCATTCCTTAGTGCCTGAATCTTCTGTCTCTTATAAGGATAAGTGCCGTCGAATTTAGGGCCACCTCGGTAATCAAGATGATCTCATCTCATGATCCATAACTTAATTACATCTGTAAAGTCTTTCTTTCCAAGTAAGTTCACACGCACAGGGGCCAGGTATTAGGACATGATCATATCTTTTTAGGGGCCACCATTCAACCCACTACCCCTGACATTCCAACATGCCCTCCAGGGACTACTGGGCCTGGGTGAAATCCATGACTCTCAGGTCTGAATCTCTAGCCCAGGCCCACTCCAGACCCACATAGCCTTTTATTTGCAGCCTCTTGATCGGTGAATTAATTATCTCCCCACACCCTACCCACACCCCGGTGCTCTTTCTGCTCCAGCATTTTCTGTATCCCAGTCATTTCTATCTTTTTCCCCACCACATTCCCCCATTATAGATGTCACCTGGTAGACTAGACTTATCTGCCCACCTCCGCTATCCCAAGGGAAGGACCTGGTATCTCTCCAGGAAGGATGTCAAAAATACTTGGTTACCCCCTACTCAGTGGACAGGGAACTGGATGAGGTGTGTGGGTACAGCACTTGCCTCTAAGCAGAGGCCTCCTCAGACTGCCCCTGATTTCCCCGGCTTAGCTGTGATCTCTGGGGAACGGGAGGGGGGCAGGCTGCACTGCTTGGCACTGAGGCCTCCCTGGCTGCTAATGACTCTTACAGACCCTGGCAACCACAGCAGCGATGGTGGCCTGGCCTGGGCCCACCATGAAATTCCCCAGGGCAGGGCCCCTGGGGCCAACCAATGCTGCACAGAAGGCCTTGTACATGTTGACGCACATCTGTACATTGCGGCACATTCAGCATACAGCTGTCCACTGGACTCTGGGACCACCACCCTCCCCACTGCAGTTTCTTCCCTTTGGGGACTGAGGAGAGACTGGGTGTCTCAACTGACCGGTACTTTGACTCCAGGCCGGCAACAGAGGGTAGGAGGTGCAGTTTGAGTGGCGCCACCTAGTGGTGGCCCTACTGCTTCAGAAACAGGGCCTCCCAGGTACTCTAGTCCAGGACCAGCTTGGTGCATGACCCCGGAGACAGGAGAGAGAAACTGGCAGAATCCCCAGGACTCTGTGGGGCCAGCCCTGGACAGAGCCAAGTAGGTCCCCAGAAAGTGCTCCCCAAATCCCTGAGCCCATGTGGTGCATACAAAAAATAAGACAGGCCCCATGGAAAGTCCCTTGCCAGCTGCCTCCCCCATGGACCTCTGCAGCCCAGAACAGCAGAGCCACCAGAAGCTGGGCTGTCATTACAGGGTGGAGAGAGGAGTCCCAGGGCCTTCGGAGCTGTAATTACCCAGCAGGTCCAGGGCAAGCCCTTGTGATAAAGATAGCAGGCTTAGACTTTGGCTTCCCTCCTCACTGTGCACGCCTCCCTTCCATCTTTGGCAAGAAGCTTCAGCTGGTGCAAATGCCCAGAGGGCTGGGAGTTAGCTAGGTATGGTGCTTACAAATCCTGATATTTTGATATATACAGATAAATCACACTTTTAAAAGTCATTATTATTGTAATACAGAGGCCCCTTATTCCTCCTCCCCGAACCTTGAGCCCAAATTGAGATTGGGTGGGGATTATGGATGAGCGAGGGTTGGGATAGCTATTGGACATCTGACTTAGCTACTTTCTAAAAGGCTGAGAGTGCAGTGGTTTTACTATTTTTTTTAGGCCTTGTCAAAATGTCAGGGAGCCAGTAGAGAAGGTAGGGGAGAAATGAGAGGGAAGGCTGCAGAGGTCCCAGGGGCAGATGACCTGGGAAGAGCACTGGGGGGTTTAGGAACAGGGCCCTGAGGAGAGAGGAGGAGGAGAAGCAGAGCCTGGAGGTGATCAGCAGGGAGCTGTGCGGAGTCTAGATGACAGCTGATGGTGACCCGAACTGAGAAATGGCAATGCATCCAGGGAGAAGTGGGCAGACTTGAGAATTATAAAGAGCTAAAATAGGAAGGGCTGTGTTCATTCACTCATTTGTTTATTCAACAAACATTTAAGGGCGCCTGGGTGGCTCAGTCGGTTGAGCGTCTGACTCTTGATTTCGTGGGATTGAGCCCCACGTCGGGCTCCATGCTCAGTGCAGTCTACTTCGGATTCTCTCTTCCTCTCCTGCTCTCTCTCTCTCTCTCAAATAAGTGAATAAGTAAAATCCAAAACAAAACAAAACAAAACAAAAAACCCAAACATGTATTAAATGCTCTGCTCCCTATTCTGAGCTCCTTTTTGGGGATGAGGACCTACGTCTTGTCCAGAATGAGGGTTTTTCCCCCACGGCTCCACCTCTGCCCTGCTCCCAGAGCAGGTCCTGCTAAAGGGAATCAGTGGTGGCCCCCAGACAGCACAAGAATGGGGAGCGAGTTGGCTACCCACAGAGAATACACCAGCAGCCTTTGAGCTTTCAGACTGACAAGGAATCGTAATCACAATGTCTGGTTTCCTTAATCACCAGACTCCTTCCACCAGAAGGTAACCACCCATTTAATGATGGTTTCAACACTAGCTCACTAATGTTACCCTTCCTCTCCCTGTGCCTCATATCCCCTCCTATTTTTCTTTTCTTTCTTTCTTTTTTTTTTTACCACTGCATGTTACTCTAATTTTATTGAATTACAAAGACAGAACAGAAACAAATAAAATTAATGGCTTGGATAAACAAATTAATAAACATCTATGAAATATTTGTTACACTAACGAGGAACAAAGGCAGCTGGTGATAAAACACTCTTCTATTACACTGATACACTAAGAAACCCTTTAAAGACTCGGAAGTGTTGAGTTCATCTTGCTATAGTGATACATGTTTATAAGGCACCTTCTGTCCTTTTTGGATGGATGCGATGGGTGTCAGTCTCTCCATCTGTGAGTCTCCCCAGCCCAGTCTAATTTGTGCAAATTCTGTACCGTGTAAGTGGGGGCGCTCCATTCGCATCACAGACATTATAGACTTACACATTCATTACAACTTAGTAGATCAAAAATAAAGTGAGGTGAAAAGCAGGTATCCTTTGCTGATTTATACAAAATCACCATATGCTTTTGTAGATCTACCTCCAGACACCTGAATCACCCCGTGCCAGAGGCCTGCTTACACCTGCCTCAAAGACTCCAGCCTCTCCTGTGGGCTCTCTCCTGCCCTCCACTCTCCTGCCTGTATCAGGTCTGGTTGTGACTCTGACTCTCCCCCAGTCCTTTGAGTAGACACTACGATCCAGACTTGTTGGTGAGCCCTGTCCTCTGCCCCTGTGGGACACTGCCTGGGACTCCAACCTACCTACCACAAAGGCCAGAGCACTCGTTCCTCTAGAGGCCCTGACTACCCGACACCACATCAAACATATTCTAACGCACCCATATCCCACAGAAGTACAATTTATCCGTATCCAGCAAGAACATGGCTGAGCCGCAATGGACTAGTTTCCATGACATAATGCTAGCATTTAGTATTTATACTTTCTTTTCGTAGTTTTCTACATTTTTTTTTCCTGTCCCCAGCATTTGTGTGAACCTATGAGAAGCCTGATGATCCCTGTGCCTCTGGCACCTGAAAGACACAATAACTTGGCCACAGCTTTTGGTGGAAGGGTCCTCTACCACTAGACACACGGGCACGCGCACACACACATATGCACACAGGAATGTGCATGAATGCACACGCTTCTGGAACTTGGCCTCCCACACAAGGAGGAAGAAGCCCTCTGCTCTGTACTCTGGCTCTGCCCTTAACCTTGACTCTGACTCAGAACCTGATGTTGACTTTGAACCAGAATCTGACCTTACCCCTGATCCTGAGCCAGCCAGATAAGGCTTGGAATCAGGAAGATGTCCACCTCCATCACCTTCAGGACCCAGAGCCCAAAGGGGAGCAGGCATGCCTAGGACAAGGACTCTGCCTGGCTGGAGAGTAAGTAATCCAGGGGGTGAAGGCGGAGAGATGGCTTTCCCACAATGGCTGGGCCATTAGATACTCTGGGGTTTCAGCAGTCCTAGAAGCAAGCCGTGCTCTCCCACCCCAACAGCTCCAGGCCAGGCTGTTCCCCTACCCTCAACAAGACTTGAGATTTTCTCTTGTTCCATCCCAGGACACCTGCAGTTATCTGTGTCCCCAGGCAAAGACACACGGGGCCTCAGAACCCTTTGGGGGAATTCCAGTCCTGCCCAGAGAGCTGCATCTGCAGAAATGAGGACGGCCAGTAGAGGGTGCCTGGAGCCCACCATAGGACACCCAGTTAAAGAAGCAGTCCCTGTCTCCTTCGAAAAGCCCCTCGGGGCCTGATCCAATGCCATCTCTCTCCCACCTGACAACGTTTAGCCAGAACTCTTGCTTAGAGCTGACGAAGCATGAGCAACTGGGGCAGATAGAGCTATTTTCATAGACAACGACCAATGCTGCGACCTCTAGTGGTGGGGAAGGCAGGGAGGATGTGGGGAGGGTCCCAAAGCCCTTACTCAGCCATGGTGGACCAGGGCCTTTCACAGCCAGTTAAGCTAACTTATAGCTTTACAGGAGGCTCAGGGCATAGGAGCCAGGAGGCCTAAAGAAAAAACAAAGGCTAGTAGTGCTGTGAGGTTAGGGAAGCAGATAGGGGAGACAACCGCCAGGATTCTGGACATATCTAGAATATTCTGGCTCCTGTTGAAATGGGCCCCTGGAGGAGAGGGGCCAGAGGAGCAGGAACAGGCAGTCCTTATGTGGGTTCTTCTAATGCTCTAAGCTGCTTCTGTGATTGGGCAGTTAACATATGGAGCACTTTTCCTGTACCAAGTGTAACTAACACTTGACGGACTTGGACAACCTCTGCTAGTCTCTTCAGATCCGTCCTCTTCTCCCACCTTTGCCCCTGCTCTGTGCCCTGGATGCTGACCTGTGTGGATGACATCAACAGGTTCTCCTGCTCTGTGACTTCTAATTGGGTCCAACCAATGGGGAATAGCAAGGAAATATCAGTCAGAGGGAGGAAATGGATTTTGGGGAAGTTGCCTACAGCCTATACTTATGGGCCTGGCTCAGTGATCTGTGTGGCCTCAGGATTGTCTTTGAGCTGCCCTGGCCATGCTAAGGAACGGCTAGGCCCATCTGTTTTAGAAGGGCTTCCACACGAGGTCACTCAGCCTGAGGCCTCAGAAGCCCACTACACCCTCACTCACCCATAAATTCAGAGAAATTTGTTCACTGGGCTCCTTCTCTGATATTTCCTCCTTTCCACAATCTTCTGCCCCTAAGTTCTAGCCTCTTTGGCATTCCTGAACTCCAAACCCACCCCGCACCCCATCCCTGTCTGGTAGGACTGATGCTTTCTGCTTGGTCTCTCCCCCCCCATCCTCCACCATACAACAATGTAGGAAATGCCCCCAGGGAAAAAACCAGGGTAAATGTGGAACTCAACATACATTATTCCCTTTTCTCAAGGACCATAATCCTTCAATTCTTACCTGTATTGGTTGTTCTCCAATGCAATGACAAATGGTTGTTTTATATATTTTGTTCAATTGTTACAGTTGTTTTTGGCAGGAGGATTAGTCTGATATAACCTACCATTATGGCCAGAAATGGAAGTTTTATTCAGTACAATTCTGATGCCAGTTTAGAAAGAACTGGAGATGGGTAGCCCCTACTGGCCCAGCTGCTTTCAGCTAAATTAGATTCCTAGACGTGTGTGGCATCAGATCCACATCCTGAATTAGGGCTCCCTATTTTCCTTTCCTTTCCTTTCCTTTCCTTTCCCTTTCCCTTTCCTTTCCCTTTCCTTTCCCTTTCCTTTCCTTTCCCTTTCCTTTCCTTTCCTTTCTTCTTTTAAACTTTTATTGGATTCCAAACATGACTGAGTAATTGGTAATAAACTTATTTCTCTACTGTAAACAACTATAAAACTAGATAAAACATTTATAGCAACTGATTACAGGCATTGGACATCAAATAGCTTTGATCCTTGAGAAGGAAAACAAAAGGTGAATTCCACATTCACTGAAGTTTTTGCCTGGGGCACTTTCCAAGCTATGGCAGAGGAAAGTGGAACCCATATGGTGCAATGGTCTCGCTGGGTGAAGGAAACAGATATCAGGGATAAAAGACGAAGAGTTGGATGAATTTGAGGGGCAGGGCATCAAAGAGGAGGGAACCACATGGAAAAGGAGCTCTAGAAATATGCGTAGAGGTTGTCTTGAGATTTCGCCTAAGTTGCATGCGTGCAGGGAAAGGCTCTATGAGGACTGGTGGGTTAAAAACTCTGGGTCTGTGGGGTGCCTGGCTGTCAGTGCAGCATGTGACTCTTGGTCTTGGGGTCGTGAGTTCCAGCTCGATGTTGGATGTGGAGCCTACTTAAAAACAAAACCAAACCAAACCACAACTTCTGGGTCTGTGAGCTAAATGGTGATTCCAGAGGTCACACAGGCCAGCCAGAGTGGAAAGACCTTGCTGAACACGATGAGCATTTAATTAAAATCACAGAAAGTCCGTGCCATAGGAATAGGAACTACGCTAGCCATTTTGTATGCACTACTTTACACTCACCCTAACAAAGCCTAAAATCAAGCCTCAGCAGGATCACATCGAGCCTCAAGTACATTTACTGCCTACCGTAACAAACTCAGCACTCTGTAAAGGAGACAGCATAATCCAGACTCTCAACAATGTACCATCTACAATTCCCAGCATACATTCAAATATTACCAGGCACACGAAGAAGCAGGAAAATATAATCCATAACCAGGAAAAAAAAAAAAAAAAAACGCATAGAAACAGATCCAGAGATAATAGAGATATTGGAATTAGCAGATAAAGACTTTAAAACAGCTATTGTACTATATCCAAGAATTTTAAATGGTAAGATGGATATAATAAATAGATGAGTCATCTTAGCAGAAAAATGGAAACTAAAAAGGAACTTAATGGAAATTCTAAAATTGGAAAATATCAAAATTAAAATTTTACTAGGTAGGCTTAAGAGGAAAGGGGACACTGAAGAAAACAAGTTCAGTGAACTTGACATCAAGGCAATAGAAACGATCTAAATGGAAACATAGAAACATATACAATAGAAAGAAAAAGAAATGAAACAAAAACAAAAAGAACAGAACCTCAGTGAAATGACTTTGAAACGATATCAAGCCATCTAATGTACATAAAATTGGAGTCCCAGGAGAGGAGAAAGAGACTGAAGCAAAATTAAAAAAAAAAAAAAAAAAGTGGCTAAATTCTAAATTTGGTTGTAAAAATTATTAACTCACCACCACTAGAAGTTTAGGATTCTAAAACCCCAAGTGGGATAAATGCAAAGGAAACCACGCCTAGGTGCATCATAGTCAAATATCTTAAAACCAAAGATAACACCTTAAAAACAATGAAAAAACACAAACATATTACATTAAGAGGAACAATGATAAGGATTACTATTTACCTCTCGTCAGAAGTTAAGCAAGCCAGGGGCGCCTGGGTGGCTCAGTCGTTAAGCGTTTGCCTTGGGCTCAGGTCATGATCCTGGGGTCCTGGGATCGAGCCCTGCATCGAGCCCTGCATCGGGCTCCCTGCTCCGCAGGAAGTCTGCTTCTCCCTCTCCCACTCCCCCTGCTGTGTTCCCTCTCTCGCTGTGTCTCTCTCTCTGTCAAATAAATAAATAAAATCTTAAAAAAAAAAAAAAGAAGTTAAGCAAACCAAGACACATGGAAACATAGAATGGTATGTTAAATAATAAATATACTATGGAAAAAAAAACCACCTAGAACTCTATATCCAGAGAAATTATCTTTAAAAAGGGGATGAGAAATAAAGCTATTGCTGAGAGAATTCATCACCACTGGACCTGCCCCACCAGAAATGTGAAAAGAAAATTTTAAGGCTGAAAAGAAGTGATACCTGACAGAAATTCGGCTCTAAAAAAAAGAACCAAGACTATCACTAAATATAATAAGTAAATATAAAATGTTTTCTGGCTTCTTAAATTACTTAAGACAACTGACTGTTTAAAGTGAAAACAGAAACTATGTACTATGGAGTTGATGACATTTGTACAAGTAAATGTACAAGGACACTAACATAGAGAGGGGTAAAGGTAAGTGTGTTATGGCAAGGTTCTTACATTATATAAGAAGCAGTATTTATTCTTTATTCCTTGCCTTTATTTTCCATTTTATTATCATTTTTCTAGTTACAACCATAATACAAATTTATTTATATAAAATTAAAATTAGACTAATACATAACCTAGAAAATATAAATGTCCCAAAGTGCTATTATCAGCAATAACAACTATCAATAGTTTACACTGTATTTCTGATACTTTTTATCTCTGTGTAATAGAAAAACATATTTAAAATGTTTACCTTGGGGCGCCTGGGTGGCTCAGTCGGCTAAGTGTCTACCTTCAGCTCAGGTCATGATCCCGAGGTCCTGGGATAGAGCCCCATGTCCTCATCTGGCTCCCTGCTCAGTGGGGAGTCTGCTTCTCCCTCCCCCCCCGCCCCCCACCCCGCCACTTGTTCTCTCTCTTGCTCTCTCTCTCTGTCAAATGAATAAATAAAATCTTTTTTTTAAAAAACAAAAAAGGGCGCCTGGGTGGCTCAGTTGGTTAAGCGACTGCCTTCGGCTCAGGTCATGATCCTGGAGTCCCTGGATCGAGTCCCGCATCGGGCTCCCTGCTCGGCAGGGAGTCTGCTTCTCCCTCTGACCCTCCCCCCTCTCATGTACTCGCTCTCTCTCATTCTCTCTCTCTCAAATAAATAAATAAATTAAAATAAATAAATAAATAAATAAATAAATAAATAAATAAAAAACAAAAGAGTAAAATGTTTACCTTGATGAAAAAGATGTTCATTATAAAAATATTTGTCTATATTTTCTACCAAACCTTGTATTTAAGTATATAAATAGTTTATGAAAATATACATGTTGGAAAGACGGTGAATCAATTTTTTTTAAAAGATTTTATTTATTTATTTGAGAGAGAGAGAGTGAGCAAGCAAGAGAGAGAGAAAGCACCAGTCAGGGGATGGGCAGAGAAACAGACTCCCCGCTGAGCAGAGAGCCCGAAGTGGGACTAGATCCCAGGACCCTGAGATCATGACCTGAACCGAACCAGACGCTTAACCGACTAAGCCACCCAGAAGCCCATGGTGAACCAATTTGTAATTCATTTTATAGTGTGAAGAAGTACATAGTATGTAGGATTGTAATCGGTTTTTGTGTGTGTAGGCCATAATAAATGGCTCAACCTGATTTATTGAATAAACTACTCTTTATCCTCTGAATTAAGATGTTTCCTTTATCACTTGCTGTGAACTCTCTTTTGTTCCACTGATGTATTTTTTCCCCCTGTGGAGCCACCACATTCTTTAATTACTTTACTTTAGCTTTATCACACACTGGATGCCTATATGGGCAAATCTTACCTTATTAGTCTTTTAACCCAATTTCTGGTTTTTCATCTTCTGTTTGTGTTACCAAACCCAATTCCAGTGTGGAGGGATTTTCCGCCCCCACCAATATAACACCAAGTGATTCTCAGACACCAGTAGGGTGTCCAAGAATTTAACTCAATTCTGACATTACCCAGAGATTGCATAAGATTCCACAGGTTAAGGGCTCAGCCCTACAAGACTGCCCTCCACCCCCTACTTCAGATACCAAGTCTTAAGCCCCAGACTGTTACCTGTGTTGCTGACCGACTGGCTAAAGACTGTGGCGGTTCTATCGACCTCCTCCTTCAGTACTTTTAATTTGCTAGAGTATTTCACAGAACTCAGGGAAACACTTAACATTTACCAGTTCATTAAAGGATATGATTAATGATAATGAATCAGCAACCAGATGAAGAGATACATAGAGCAAGGTATGGGAAAAGGACTCAGAGCTTTGGGGCCCTCTGCAGACCCTTTGCTCTCCCCTACCTCCATGTGTTCACCAACCTGGAAGCTCTCAGAACCTCGTCCTTTTGGCCTTCAATGGAGGCTTCATTGCATAGTCATGATTAAATAAGTCATTGAACATTGGCTACTTCAGCCTGTCCTTCGCCACTCTGCTTCCCAGAGGGGAGGAGAGGGGGTGGGACTGAAGGTTCCAATCTTCTAATCACCTGGTTGGTCGCCCTGGCAACTAGTGGCCTTCCTGCTCCCCGCCCCCCTTGGGTGAAGACCAAAAATCACTTTCATGAACATAACAAAAGACACACTTACTGCCTTTATCGCAGGAAATTCCAAGGGTTTTAAGGCGTGAGCCGGGGACACTGGATGAAGACCAAATACATAGGAGAAATAGATTTCAGTCATCTGAATGACCAAATATATAATTTTTATAAATCACAATACTCACATCCATATTAACTCTTTCATTTGATCCTTAGGGTCATCTTGTCAATTCCCTCCACCCAAATGAAGTTTGATTGTAATTGCATTTATTGAATAACAAATTTAAAATACCGAGTTTTCCAGGTACGTGACATATACGTCTATTTATCTTCTTTTATATCTATCCTAGAACAAAGTTTATATGCTTTCTGTGTGCCCTAAATGAATTTCCACATATTTCTTATGAGTCACTGTTATTGTGAATCGTGAATTATTTTCATCATATTCTCTAATTAGTTGTGGTTTAGCACTTTTAAAAACTATTAAAATCTGTACCCATATACAACTTTGTCTTATTCTGTGCCACGTGACTCGATCCCTCTACTAGTCATAATAGTTTTTCAATTGATTCTCCTGGATTTTATGGAGGCACAATCATAATATCATCTGCCAGTAATGATCATTTTGATGATTCCTATTACTTATTTCTTGTGCTTAAGCATTATTTCTTTTTCTCACCCTTTTGTCCTAGTTAGGACATGAGCAATACTGAGCAAGAGCAGTGAAAGGGACATTGTTTGGATCCTGACATTTAATGGGAATTTTAGAGGTTAAGTACAATAGTGGATTTTGCTTTCCAATATATGCTCTTTAAGATCCCAAGAGGTGCCTGGGTGGATCAGTCAGCTAAGTGTCTGCCTTTGGCTCAGGTCGTGATCTCAGGCTGCTCGGTGGGGAGTCTGCTTCTGCCTTTGGCCCTCCCCCTCCCCCCTGCCCCCCTGCTTGTGCACTGAACGCGCCCGATCTCGTCTGAAAAAATCTTTTAAAAAAATAAATAAATAAAGTGCCAAGAACATTTCTTTCTCTTCATGGTTTTCCAACTTTTTACCGTGAATGACTGGTAAATCTTATCAAATGCCTTTCGAGATGATCACAGGGTTTCTTTTTTTTCCTTTTAATCTCTTAGTCAATGGATTTTAAGTATTAAATTAAGCTTGTAATCCAAGAAAATCTCCAAGTTGGTAACTATTTTAACATACTATGGAAGACAATTTGTTATATTAACGAATTTAACCAATCTGTCGTTTTCTTGCAGGGGCTATCTTGGTATTACGATAACAAATAGATCTTCACAAGGATTAGGGAAGCACTTCATCTCTCCCTGGCTCTAGAACATCACGGTTTTGTGAGGGAGAATGTGTGTGCTCCTTCTCTGGGCCAACAATGCTTCATGCTTGAATGCCGAATGTTACAGCTCTTTGTGGTCAGCTTGTCTTAATCCTGGACACAGCTACTTCTCATGGACTGCTGGTCCCAGGGTTCTGGGCAGCACCCATTCCAACACTCAGTGCATCCCTAGTCCAGACCTGCCATTTTCTCTTTCTCTTCCCTGAGATGAGACAGTTCTTGTTTAATTCTCAGCCCATAGAAGTTGTCATTATACATTCTTTTGAAGTGATTCTGGCTTCTCATGTGGGAGAGGCATGTCCCCTCCCTGTGGCTTAGGCAAGACTGCCTTCCCACAAATTCGCTGACCTCACAGGCAGCAAATGATCTGATCAGTGGGGGCTCAAGTCAGATGTATGCTTTTGCCATTGTGGGGTGGTATGAGAGATGTGGGGTGCGAGTGCAGCCCTTCCCCCACCCCTTGGGGCTCTGCCACTCATTCCCCACTGCTGAGCCGGGCTCTGCCCAGCTATCAACCTAAACTTGGAAGGGAAAATAAGTGGAAAAGGATTCTGAAGATTCTTGGGAGCCAAGAAAACAGCCACCCAGGACATGAGACTGCCTCATGGGTCCTGCTCCAGTCCATTCTCAGCATGGGCCTAAAGCAGCCTCAGCCCAGTTTCAGCCTTGCCAGCCTGGATCTGGCTCTCCCTGCTCTAATCCCCGTGGCCCCCTGCACCTGGATTCCCAGACTGCAGCGCACTGGTGGCACGGCCCTACCCCACTCTCCCAGCAACACAGGCAGCCAGGCTCACACCAGGTGGCCACAGCTGGGGTGTCCCAAGGCCAGGCCCGGAGGTGAGGTCAGTCCGAACAGTCCTGCCAGCCTGTGACTCAGCCACGAGAGGAACCACAGGCACCACGGGGCGGTGCTGGGCACCACTGGGCAGGACACTTCACCAAGACCGATCAGTGACTAAAGGAGCTGGTGCTGCAGAGGGGAAGGCAGCTGTAAGGTATAGAAAGGACAGGGCTGGGAGGACAGGCTAGAGACAGGTCTAGGCTGGCGGGACTCCCAGTGAAGCCTCTGCTGACTCCACTAATCTCACTGTGGGCCACAGGACCTCTTGGAACAGGGGACAGAGCCTAACCCATACCAGTAAGAAAATCATGGGGATGCCGGGCTGCCTCAGTTGGTAAAGCCTGCGACTCTTGATCTTGGGATCATGAGTTCGAGCCCCATGTTGGGTGTAGAGATTCCTTAAATAAAGAAAGAAAAAAGAAAATCATGGGGGATGGGGACTGTGGAGGTCCAGCCTGAGGAAGAGAACCAGGAAGTCTAGAATTTAAATCTTTGAAGTTATCTCCAAATGATGCTATATGTTTTGTATGTGGGTTACAGACATTTAATTGTTCAATGCTTAGGCCTAAAACTGTGCCTGACACATAAAAGCCTCTTGAATATTTTATTGAGTAAAACTGAATAAAATATTTTGTGGAATAAATGAGCAAAGCATAAACAACATAGGCCATAATTCTTAAAACACTATTTTTACATTACTTCCATTTTTATTTTTCTGGGAGCCTAGAACTATGGAAGTGGCCTCTAGCTCTCTGAGAGGTCCTGGATCTCAGCTCTAGTGGTCAGGAGGAGAGGAGGGTCCTCAGCCAAGAGACCAGAGTACGCTGGCCAGGGCACTGCTGAATGTGTCTGTGGATGTGTGGACTGGGGCGGGGCTGCAGTCCAGGTTGACGGATGAGTGGTGGTGTGTGTATGCGGAGCCCCGATAACAGGATTCCATGCATCCCGTGCTTGTTTCCCCTTTGTCGTCCCTTTGCTTTTGGTGGAAACTTACCCACACCTGACAGCCATGTCTCCCTCCCTGGGTTGAGGAGGGGGAGGGTCCTGCACCCCTGCTTGTGCCAGAGCATGGTGATGATCAGGCCAAGGCCAAGAGTGTCCAAGGCACAGAACATGGTCCAGTTGCTCCCCGATTCTTCTGCTGCTCCAGTCGGAGCAGCTGATTTAGACAAGGAGGTACCTTCTCTGCACAAGGCCCAGCATGGCTGGCTGATAGCAGCCCTCACCTGTCAGGGGAAGCTGGAAACCTGAGAACCCCTGGGTTGGGCTTCTATTTGGAGGATACAAGTAGAATTGAGACATCTGGTGCCAGGGGAGGCTGGGTAATCTAGGGCAGGCTGCCTGCACCCTCTGGCCTGTATGAGAAGTAGGATGGAAGGTAAGGACGGGGGTATCCTTGTGGCTGAGCAAGACCATGGTGCGTTTAGAAGCAGTCTTCTTGAGGCCCCGGCGCACAACACTCAATCCCACTCAATCTCACCACCAGGGCCGCCGGCCTGTTCTGTCACTTCCCTGCCTGAGCTGGCTGAGCTGCCTCTCCCATTGTCTGCTGCCTCCCCCTTGTGTGAGGTGGCACTCCTCCCAGCGTCCTCCACTCCCAAGCCTCAGGGCCGGGGCCTCCCTGGGCCCAGCTGGGTAAACCTGGCCCCGCCCTGCTGCCTGGCAGCCCCTTTGTTGGGACCCAGAGTAGACAGGTTTTCTCTGTGAAAGTAGACACAGAGCAGGTCTGACAGGGGTGCTGTTGGGGGTTGCAGGTCTGACTGAGACATGTCCAGTCCCTGCTGCAAGGGGCATGGCCTAAAGCCACCAGGGTAGGGTCTAAGCCCCAAAGCAACTGCCAAAAAGGTAGATGAGCCTGGTGGTCACTTGCCCTCCCCAGGGCTGAGTTTCCTGACCGGAATTGGTTCTGCTTTTGTGCCTGTCCTGGAACCTGGCTCAGAGCCAGGAACGAGGCTTCAATTGTCAAAATCAGCTTTGTCTCCATTTGGACCCTCAGAGACTGGCCTCCCCTGGAGCCCCTAGCCTCTCAGCCCCCAGGGGAGATGCGGCAGGGTGGGAGGTCCCCACTACACCTCCAAGTCCTGTTAATCAGGTCTAGGCTACACACACAGCAGGTACTCCGTGTTTGTTGAGGGATCGAATGGCACCAAACTAGAGCTGGGAACTCCCTTGGTCACAGGCACACCTTCCCCCGTGTGTTCTGGGGCACCAAACCCAGCTCAAAGGCCGGCTTTATCACCTCCTTGGCCGAGTCCTGTCCACCCAGGATGTGTGGTGCATCAGCCCTCCACGCACCTCACAGGCTACACGACCCCAGATTTCCTTTTAGATATTGCCTGGTGCCCATGCTCCTGGATGCCTCTGTTCCTTTCAGAGCCCCTCAAACCCTGCCTAGGACCCACCTTGGCTCCCTACCACTGTAGGGCCAAGTCCTAGCCCTACAGAAGGCCCCCACAGCCCCTCCTCATCCAGCCTTGCCACAGATTGCTGTTCTCTCCATCCTGCAGACTCAGAGACTCCTAACCTTGAGCAGCAAGCCTCGGGGAGAGCAGAGCCCTGGGTGACCAGAAGCTACAGGATCGGGAGCGAGGCCAAACAGGCCACCCTAAAATGGGGGCTTCTCAGTTTCTTCTTTCGCTGTCCTCTGGGGTCCTGCAGTAGTCAGTACTGTGGACTGGGTACCTCATGAAGAGGGGATGACCCATCAAGGATTTAAATCCCCTTGGAATCCAGGCTATTGACTGGCGGAGGAAGCTGGGCCTACAGAAAGGGAGGTATTGACCTGAGGAGCTGAGTCTGAATGGGGCAGACTCCACTCAGAGACCTGTGGCCACTGGGCCAGGATGGGGCAAGTCCAGGTCTGAGCTTTCCGACTAACCTCTAGCACCTCGCAGGAAGGTACCCTCATGGGCAGCTCCATTAGCTTCACTCCACACCCCCACCCCCTAACCCAGGTCTGCTTCCTATGCTGGGCAGTCCCCTAGGCTGGCCTCACACTCAGGTTGGCCTGAGGTTGTTCTTGTCCTAGCGCTTCCCTCCCCTGCACTGTAGCTTGAGACCCAAGGGCATCTTCCAACCGCTTCTGCTCCTGCTAGAGCTTGCCAGCTCATTGAGGAAAAAGCACTGTGTTTTCTCCTGACCTTGGATGCTCACAGAGAGCCTGGGCATAGTGCCCTGAGCCACTTGGGGCCCTTGAGAGTGACCTCCACGGCAGCAGGAGCAGAAGTCTTCCCCCTTCCTGGCCCCTCATGCCCTCCCTGCCTCTCTCTGGGTGGTGGCCATGGGGTGAGCCGAGATGATATTTCCTATAACAATGATAATGCTATTGAATAGCCAATGTTTTTGAACACCCTCTGTGTGCCAGGCTCTCTGCTGGGTGCCGGGAAAACATAAATAAGATAGACACAGGCCCTGCCCCCCACGGATGCCTTGACCCCAGCCCCGGGCAGGCACAGGCCATGGCATAGGAAAAGCACTGCATACATCTTTGTTGAATGAATAGAGAATGCATGAAACGCATTGGTGATACCCAACAGCAGATGCCTGGTGGTGTGCAGTGAACAAGTGAAGTCCACTAGGGCAAAGGTGAGGCATGACCCAGCTGCCACCCATCCCCACCTTGGAGAGGACTCCCAGACGTTGTAATTGCCCTGTGATGTGGTGCCCTGGCATGATAGGGATTCGACAACACAGCAACCCCGAGGAATAAGGCCATTAAGAGTGAAAGGGATTTCTGAAGACTTCCTGGAGGAAGTATCAGGGATACTTGTCTGGCCTGCTATTCAGGACACAGGCTACCTCAGGTCTGTCCCCAGTCTCAGGAGCACAGCCTGCCCGGGCTGTGTCCTGTGGGAAGGCACTGTCAGGAACGGGCTTCTGAAGCCCTCTCAAGTCAGGGATGCCATCAAGGACCCACTGTGCAGGATAACTGCCATGGACCCTGGAACGGACCCAGAAACTGCACATTGAAATGGATAAGTTTATGTACAGATTCTAGAAGAGCCACTCCCCACCCCACCCCCATCTTCAACCCTGTGATAGAAGCCCTCACAGATGGATTACACTGACGAGATCATAAAGGGCTAGGAAAGTCATATGCAGGAGGACTACTTCTGGAAGGGAGTGATATGCCTCCCCCCAAAAGGAAGTAAACAGGAAGGCAGTGAAGTGATTTCAGGATGGGTGGGGTGGGGGTGTGGGTTGACAGTCTCTAGAGGTGTGTAAGTTGGGTGAAGGAAGCAGTGCTAAGGAGGAGTTTCAAGAATCCACTAGATGTCTCAGGTAGGAACTTCCACAGACTTTTAAGGATCCCTTTCCCCCAGCATGATTCTGTGCCACTTACATTCACTATAGTTCTTGGAATCCAGATAAGGGGTCTCTGACTACCCGGCCATTCTGTGCATCTAACACTTGGACAGTCTGTGATAGGTGATGGTTGTCCCCACTGTCCATGTTACTCAGTGGGATCCAAGGTCTGTGGAGCCTCTTGCCTAAGGACCTCTGAGAGACCATCCGGAGACCATGGCCCCTCCACTCTGTCCAAGTCCACTCCTCTCCAGGCCTGTATGGGGCTGAGCAGAAACCTCCACCTCACAGGACTGAGAGCCCAGTACTGTGGCTGGCACTCTGTGGGTATGAACACCCCCCCAATACATACCACTGCCACTCATACCACTCACCTTTCTCTGCCAGCTGAACAGACAGGAGCACCCCACCCCCCAGAGAGGAACCCATGTTCCACTGTGAAGGCACCTTGGACTACCCTATGTTTCTCGCTCTCTCTTTTTTAAGATTTTATTTATTTATTTGACAGAGAGAGAGCACAAGCAGGGGGACGGCAGGCAGAGGGAGAGGGATAAGCAGGCTCCCCGCTGAGCAAGCAGCCAGATGCAGGGCTCGATCCCAGGACCCTGGGATCATGACCTGAGTCAAAGGCAGACGCCTAACGACTGAGCCACCCAGGCACCCGAGTTAGTGCCTCTTATGTGGCCTCCCTTCTTGGGGCTGTTAGAGACCCCAGGGACACATCTCACCCCATAGCCTGTTAGCCTCCAGAGGGCAGAGCCCTTACAAAAAGTTGGCTAAGAGGGCACACAGGGTTGTCAAGAATGGCTAAATTAGGGGCCTCCTCAGAACCTGGGAAAAAAATCCCAAACAAACAGTGCTTTCCTGACACAGCCAGGCACGAAGTATCCAGGGGAGCCAAGCCATGGCACCTGCAAGGGCCATTCAAGGACATCCCTGGAGCACAATGGCTGAGAGTGAAGACAGCACCAGGAAGGGCGTCAAGCGAAAGCCTGCCCACAGTTCCATGCCCCTCGAATACATCACTCCCCTCCAGTGGTGCCGCTACTAGCCCAACCACCTTAGCTGCTCCTTTTCTAGGAAGCCTGGGGAAACAAAAATCCCTGCAAAGGAGGATGGGAAGAGGCAGTGCAGCCTGGGAGACGGCCTGAGAGAGGAGGGAAGCTGGGGAAGGAGGGACCCCTGGAAGGACAAGACGCCACCTTGCTTCTAGACTCAAGTCAGGGGCCGCTTCTTCCAGACAGACCTCCTGGCCTCCCAGAACGAGTCTGGGGACCTTGCTGTTCTCACCCCGTACTTGGCACTGCCTGCCGTCATCCTGGGGCTGTGTCCCTGGCCCAGGCCTCCTCAGGCCGGAGGCGGCTCGTCAGTGCTTGCTTGCAGAGGAGGACTCGCACCACAGCGAGGGGTAAGGAGGCAGGTCGGCCTGTCAGGACCTTGAGGAGTTTTCGGGACAAGGCACGGCCCCATCCCGCATCTGGGCCGCCTCAGGCTGGGGCGCCGCCGGGTAGATGGGACTTCCAAGGGCCTGTGCCCGAAAGGGTCCACGGCCCTCAGGGCGAGGCCAGGGCAGGATCCCGGACGTCGGGGCTGTCCTGGTCCCGGGGTCTCCGCGACCGCGGCGGGGGGTGCCGGGCTCCAGACGCGCGGGCCGAGGGGCGGGTCCTCAGAGCCCCCCGAAGTGGGCGGGGCGGGCCGGCCGCGGGGCCAATCCGGGCGCTAGGGGAGCGGGGGCGGGGGCCGGGTGGAGGGGGGTACGGGGGCGGGCGGCCCGGGGGCGGGGCGCGGCGTCCAGGCGGAGGCGGCGGCGGCGGCGGCAGCGGCGGTGGCTCCGGCTCCTCAGTGTCCGGCTCAGGCTCCGGCTGCGGCTCCCGCCCGCGATGCCCCACTCCGTGACCCTGCGCGGCCCTTCGCCCTGGGGCTTCCGCCTAGTAGGCGGCCGGGACTTCAGCGCACCCCTCACCATCTCGCGGGTGAGTCCGGCGGCCCCGGGGCGGCGGGGAGGTCTTCGATCTGAGACCCTGTCCTCGCGGTCCATCTGAGACCCGGATCCCCGACGTCCCTGAGGTTCGAAAGCCAAGGACTGGCCAGGGCGACACACGGGCTCTGGAGGCTTCCAGGCAGGGCAGTGCGGCCCCAACCCCCTCCCTCCCTGCGCCGGGCCTGCCTGCCCTATCCCTTGAAGGATCCCCCCCCCACCCCAGTTCACACACCAGCCTCCCTGCTGGTCTCATTTTGGGGGAGTTGCTGCAGGCCCGGGAAGGAGTGCACGGGCCAGGGGTCTGGACAGATCTACAGAGGCCCAGAAACACTGCTGCTTAAACTGAACCCAGCCTGAGCATTTGGGGCAAAATGACTGAGAGCCCCTTCTCCTATCAAAGGTCCCTGCCAGTAGAGCTGGGTGACCCCAGGGAGGTCGGGGGTCCTCTCTGAATGTGAAAAGAAGAGCCATCCACTTCCTCACTCTAGTTCTGGTCAGACTCTCATCTATGACCTCAATCGTCCTGAGGGGAAGTGACCAAGAGGAATTTTGGGCTTCCAGGGGACGGGGAGACTTGACTGTGAGGTTGTGAGACCCCCTCCCCACAAGACAACACAAGGCCAGGGGCCACTATAGCCTCGGCCCTGTTCCTCCGGTTCCCAGGGCCATGCATTGCCCCAGGCTTAGGACAGAGGAGAGAGAGGAGTGGGCACAGCCCTGGGTGGTGGCTAATCTGAGGAGGACAGAGGAGCTGAGGAAGGGATTCAGGCCCTGTCAGAAGGGGTGCCCAGTCTCAGGGAGACAGGGTCCTGGCCCCGCCTCAGGGTCCCTTAGTTTGAAGGGCTAAAACAGGGGAGTCAGACTCTGCCTTTGGGGATCCCAGACCAGGGGACAAAGCTCTCACTCTGGAGGAAAGAGCAGAGGGGCCCTGGGGGCATTTGAGGGCCATCCTTTATCCCCACACAGGCTGCCTTTGGGGGCCTGAGTCAGGAGAACTGAGAACCACCTTCCCCGACTGTACTGCCACCTCTCCGTGGAGGCTGGACCAAGCTGGCTGGCCTTTCAGAGCCTTCTTTCCACTGCTTGGGTGGGGGTGGGCACCCGGTGGAGCAGAGAATCATGGAATCCCATTTCTGGGGGCCAGGATGACAGGCAGGCCCAGCTGTCCTGGGAGGCTTCCCACATCTGCCCTTACCCAGGGCCACCAGGTTCCTGGGGCTGAGTGAGGTGGGCCTTTAACACATCCGGGAGCCTTTCATCTCCCACTTCCCTGAGGGAGACGGCTGTGTGTGTGTGTGTGTGCGTGTGTGCGTGTGTGTGTGCGCGCGCATGTGTGCATGTATGCCTTGCTGTGTGTCCGCCAGGGCGGGCTGGTGGGGGTGCTGGGCCGGCCAGCAGTCCAGGCACCCTGGGCGTGAGGCCGCTGACAGGCTCAGTGGCGGCGGCTGACGGCCACAGGCGGCAGGGAGCAGACACATCTGTTGCCCACGCGGCTGCCTGCCCGTGGAGGAAAGGCCTCCACACGTCACAGTGGCAGCCACCGGCGGCCTTGTTTGGAGCTGACCGGGATGCAGGCTCCTGGCAGGCAGGCAGGCAGGCAGGCTGGGAGAAGGTTTGCCAGGAAGAACCACCCCTTGTCCCCCAAAGTCTTGCGGCAGCAGCTCAGGCCCAAGGAACCAGGATGCCTGAGCCTGGATTTGGGTGGGATCTGGGAAGACGTATGTGGCTGGGAGACACAGGCCACAGCTTGCCCAGCAGATACCTCAAGGGCAGATGATATGTGGGAGTGTTTTTACCAAGGGGGCTCGAGACCCAACCTTTTCCATGCTTCCAGGGCCTCCCCCTGCCCACCCCACTGCGGGGACAGCCACACTCAGACAGGGAGAAGGCTGGCTGCCTGGCGGAGCTGGGGCCTTACAACCTCAGCCCATGAAGCCTCAGAGAGCCCCCAAGAACACTGCCCCGGGCTTCTTCTCCTATGAACTACGGTGATTGCTGGCCCTGGCTGAGCATCCGCAGCATTCCAGGCCCCACCCCAATGGGTGTTGGTACCAGCTCCCCAGCAACCAGCGCCTGGAGTGAGCACCACCATGTGCTCAACCCATTGTGGGGACTTTTTACCCTGATTGTCTCAGGTAGTCCTCTGAGAGTCCTGACCGGTAAGGACTCCCTCTGGCCTCACATTATAGATGGGGACACTAAGGCTCAGAGAGGCCAAGGTGGTGTATCCAGAGAAGCAGAACAGGGACAGGAACCCAGGCCTGTCTGGCACTTGCTGTGACCGTATGGGACAATACGGCCCCAGACTCTGTGACTCCCAGTCTGCCACAGTGTCTAGGCTGGGCAGAGTGGAGCAGGGGCCGGGAATGCAGCTGCTGCAGGTGAGGGGGCTGGTTCGTGCCCCAGCCTCCCAGCTGACCTCGCTGTACCCCTCTCCCTTCCTTCTGTCTATTTATCCTGCACTCAGCAGCCAGAGGGAGAGGCCTGAGTTAAACCGTGTCCTGTGACTTCCCTGCTTAGAACCCTCCATAGTTCCCAACCACCCAGGAGAAATGCCAGCTTCTCACCTGGGCCTACAAGGCCCGCAGGTCTGGTCCCTGCTTCTTCTCTGACTTTCCTTCTGCTCTCTTCTCACTAATGATGCTTCAACCCCAGAAGACTGCTTTTATTCTCTCCCAGATGAGCCATTATACATGCTGATCTTTTTACCTGCGACACTCTCTCTCTCCTGGGACGCTCTCTCCCCTCACTCCCTTTCTGCAGAAAATCACACAGTGGTTAGTGGATAAGACGTGGAACCGGTTGCCTTGGAATGAAATCCTAACTCTGCCATTTATCAATTGAGCATCCTTCTGCATTTCTCTGGACCTCGGTTTCCTCACCTCACCTAATCCTGGAGGATTCATGAGACAATGCATATAAAGGCAGTTTGGAGAGTCACGGTTTCCTGGCCTCATGCCCTCTCTGACCAGAACTCCTCGAGCTAGTGGAGCTGGCAGAGTCCCAGCCACCCCAGCTTTCAAGAACTTCCTCCACCCACAGGGTCCTGAATGCACCCCTTGTACTGGCTGAGTCATCCTGCAGCTAGCCGCCCCCCTGAAGAAAAAGACTGCTCTCCAGCGTGGGGACTGGGGCAAGGTGTCCCTTCCCCCAGGCCTCCCTTACTTCATCTCTAGGAATGAGAACAGCCTCTGTCTCATCAGTGGTTGACAGGTTGCCATGAACTAGTTATGGGTAAAGCACAGAGCCCAGGCCATGTCACAGAGCATGTGTCCATGAAGGAGAGGGGCCTGGAGCTGGGCCTTGAGTGGAGGGTGGGATAATGCCCAGTGGGTCCTTCCCCCAGGATGACAGGCTTGTGCGGGTGCCCAGGCCCTGTGGATAAGCATTCATGGGCTATTGGCTGAGGGGGTCATGCTCCAGAAAAACATTGCTTGGGGCAGCCTATGTCAGGGGGGGTCAGCTCAGGCACTGCCCACACCAGGACTCCAGCCAAGGAGCTGCCAGCACCTCGGCTTTGTCCACTCACTACTGAAAACTGGATAAGCTGAGCCTAGCTGGGCTTCCAGGAGCTCTCAACTCCAGCAGTAGGAACGGGGTCACTGGAAGCTGTTGAGGGCACCACTGGGGAGGCTGGGTAGGAATGAGGGCGCCTACAGGGCCCTGGCTGGTTCAGTTGGTAGAGCATGTGACTCTTAATCTCAGGGTTATGAGTTTGAGCCCCACATCAGGCATAGAAATTACTTTAAAAAAATTTTTTTTAAATGAGGGTGCCTAAAGTCTCTTTCCAAAGGCTGTGTTGAGACCAGGGAGAGGGCGAAGAGTGCCCTGTTGCCTGAATACCCCTGGGCCCCCTTCTCAGGCCTCCCTGTTCGCCTATCCGCAACCTCATGTGGCCCTCATCCAGGGACCAACATTGTAAGAAGCTCCAGGTCTGGACACCATTTGCCTGGAGTCAATAGTAACACCGGGGTGGCCTGAGAGAGTGTCTGTCCTGCAGAGGAAGTGGGGATAAAATTGTGACTCAGGAGCACAAGTGGGCAGCTGGAAGTACGTGGTCCTGGACTTGCTGGGGACGTGATGACACAGACCCAGAATGAAGCTCTAACAATGTTAGGGGAGCAAAGTGGTAAATGGGGTGCACAGAGTACTGTGAGAGCCCAGAGAAGAGGCTCCTAGGGGACTGGCCTGTCTGCTAAGACATGAAGGTGAGGAGGAGTAAGCTGGTACTTAGGGTTTGAGGTCAAAGGGAAGAGTGTTGCAGGTCGAGAGAAGAGCATCTGCAGAAGCGTGGAGGTGAGAACTATCCGGGGCTGTCGGTAACCCCTGGATATTCGGTTGGTCGGGACGGAGTGTGGGGAGGTGGAGGTGAATGTGGGGTGGGGAGTAGGGATGAAAGGAAACAAGTAGGGAGACAAGGAAATATCAGGCCAAGGGGCTGCTGTGCAGTATGTCTGGGTAGGGCCCTGTCTATGGAGGGTATTTGTGACATGTCCCTGCTTTGTATGTATCTGAGGCACATGTGTCCCCGTGTGTCCCTTGCATGTCCTTTGGCACATATGCAGGCAACAAGAGTGACATCCCACTTGTCCCAGTCCCAAAGAAGCCCCTCTTATATGCCCTCACACCCTAGCAGTGCTTCAGGGGCTGGAACTGGGGATGTTTAGAGCAGAGGCTGTGGCAAGATCACATGGGGACTCAACCGGTCTCTGGGCTGGTCCCCCGCCAGGTCGTGTGGGCAGCAGGGCCGCACAGCCCAGGTTCTGAGGTTGGAGGGGGTCCAGGGCAGAGAGTGCAGCAAGGCCACATAATGACTGACGCCCAGGCCTCTGGCTTGTCCTCTACAGGTTCACGCCGGCAGCAAGGCCGCACTGGCCGCCCTGTGCCCCGGAGACCTGATCCAGGCCATCAATGGGGAAAGCACAGAGCTCATGACGCACCTGGAGGCGCAGAACCGCATCAAGGGCTGCCATGACCACCTCACACTCTCTGTGAGCAGGTACGCACAGGGCAGGCTGGGCCGGGGTGAGGGGGGGCGGGGGGTGGGGTGATTTCAGTCTCCTGGTATGGTCCCCGTATTACAGATGAGATAGCTGAGGCTCAGAACAGTTAGCAGGTGCCTAAAGTCACACAGAAAGGGAGTGGGGAAGCAAAACTTGTCCTCGGGTCTCTCTCACTCCTAGAAGTGGCTGCCGACCATGCCTGTCACCCCACGGCTGTCCTGCCTCGGCTGGCCCCGCTACGGGCCGTGCCTCTGCCCTGGGTAAATCTGGATGCTATGGCCTGTATCATGCCATACAGCCTACATGAAGGGGAGGATTGGGGATCCCCAAGCCCCATGTGTGCCTTATAAATGGTCTAGGATGGAAGGTGCACCTGAGGCTTCTGCAGCCCTAGTCAGGCCCTGGGTCTTTGTTCAGCTCTAAAGGCAGTTGGCCAGGTCCTGGCTGAGTGGGATCTCCCTTCCCCCCCGTCTTGCTTGGATCCAGGGAAGTCAGAAATAACTGCTCAGCTCTGCCACGTTCACTGCTAACAGGGACTTTCCATGATTCCCCTGTGGACGCGTGTCGGCAAAGCCTCCTCAAACCACAACACGGCTAACTATGCGTTAGAGCTGGCAGGGCTGGGAGCCATTAAACATGTTAGCAAGGCTTCTGAGATAGTCTCCACGTGTGTCTGGCCCGGGTCTGGGTCCAGGTTGGGGTCAGGACCCCTGACTGTGCTCTTGGAGCTGAGTGCAACTCCAAGGGGAGTGGGCCCTGGCCTGGGAGTTCAGCAGAGCTGGGTGTAATCCAGACTCTGTGGGATCTTAGGTACACCGGATGACCTCTGTGAGCCTGGGTTTCCTTCTCCACCAAACAGGATCACATTCTTCACCCTCTCCCAGACTGAGGTACAGTCTGGCTGGGGGAAACATCAGCACTGCTCTGCCCACGAGTGGCCTCTGTGGCCGCCCCACTTGGCTGGTTTCCTGGGCCCTGACTCACCTCCGGCCTTGATTTTGCATGGCTAAAGAAGGGAAGCCCTGGTAGTAGTGGGGTGGGGGAGGCAGCAGGGGCTTGTAGGGGGCCTGAGTCAGGAGGTTCCCAGAGGGAATAATGTCAGGGGAGGGTAGCAGGATGGGGGCAGGGTGGAGGTCCCCCTTCCTTCCTTCCTTCCTTCCTTCCTTTCCTGGTCATTTGTTCCAAGCCAAGCATGGATGGAGCCAGGCTTCCCCTGACCTGTTCTACTCTGCCCCCAAATGCTGCCTGGCCATGGAGCAGGTGAGAGCACATTCTCTACTATCACAGATCTGGGTTCAAGTCCCAGCTCTGCACTTGAGAACTGTGTTATCCTCCAGCAAGTGATTTAATCTCCAAGCTCTCAGTTTCCTTAACTCCAAAATGGGACCATTTTAGGATTGGGAGATTGGATGCTTATGATGTACCAGGTCTGCGCAGGGTGAAAAGCTGGGGTCCTGTCTTCCAGCCCCCATTCCCAGTTCTCACACATGCAGATTCTGGGAGATCAAGACATGAAGGCCACCTTGACCCCCTGGGCCAGCATTTCTTCTCCTGATCACCTCTCACCAGCAAGGCCTCTGACCCTGCTCTCTGTCCTGCCTGCTGTGCCAGGACCTATGATCCAAAGACCTCTTCAACGTGGTTTCTGTGGGAGATCAGCCTGGTGAGCTGACTGGAGAGAGCTATTCTGTGCCCCCACCCCCAGAACTCTATCCAGACGAGTTCCCTACCTGCCTTCTTATGTATAGAGGGCTCTAATCCTCCACAGACTTCTCCACAGGATGAAAAGTGAAGGAAGGGCCCAGCTTCCCTGCTACGCTTATTTTGTCTAGAACTTGGAGCTAGTTATCTAACAATCCAAGCTAACCCATACTTTGTGGGCATTTCTGTAGGCCCAGAACCTTCCTGGCATCAGCTCCAACCTTGGGCTTCTGGTGGGGTCTGTTTTGCCCATTGTGTATGTTACAAGATGCAGTTACATGGCCCATCCTTGGGCTGTCATTTTGCTTAAAGATGGTAGATGTTGGGCGCCTGGGTGGCTCAGTCATTAAGCATCTGCCTTCGGCTCAGGTCATGATCCCAGGGTCCTGGGATTGAGCCCAGCATCCGGCTCCCTGCTCGGTGGGAAGCCTGCTTCTCCCTCTTCCCTGCTTGTGTTTCCTCTCTCGCTGTCTCTCTCTCTGTCAAATAAATAAATAAATAAAATCTTAAAAAAAAAAAAGATGGTAGATGTTAGCACCTCTCAGGCCTGAAGTGAAGGCCTAGGGATGGAGATTGAATAAGCCCTTCATTCTGATCTGCTACCTTGGGCCGCGCTCTTTGCTCTGGGTACTTTGTGCACTCTGACCTCCAGACCACAGGCTTGTACTTCTCTTCTGGGCAGAGCTTCAGGGAAGTATAAGGCCATCTTAACCACATGAGATGTCCTAGACTGATCTCAGCAGAGTTCCGAGTGGGCGGAGGCCATAGGTGGAGCTGTGAGTTAGGGCAGTCCCTGGGAGCCTGGCTGAGAGGGCTGGGACCAGGCACCAGTGGGGATGGTGTTGCCCTTGGGCAGCAGAGCTTGGTCGCACAGGCCTGTGGAAGGCTCTGGAGGAGAGAGGCTAGTCTGTACTGGGTTAAGGAACGGGCCCTGGTGTGGAAGTGTAGAGTGAGTGTGGTCTACAGGTGTAGACAGATAGTTAAAATCCTTCAGTGAGTTGGGGAGAGAGAGGCCATGTTGAGCTGCTGGCCCAGTGATGAGTTCTTGGAAAGCCCCAGGAGGCCTTTTGAGGTGAATGGGGACATTATTCCCCTTCCGTCTAACCATCTAACCAGCCTCACTTCACACCCACCTGTCAGTCCAGGGTCTGTGCACCCTATGGCTTGCCTCCTCACAGGGCTACCGAATGGCAGGACTGGGCCCCAGGCCCATAGCCTCTCAGTCCCGCCTGCCCTGCCTGCCCCGCCTGCCGGCTTATGGCAGGTTTATGATGTTTTTCTCCCTCCTGAGTGGTGTTTGGCTTTTGGTTTCTATGGTGAAGCAGGAATTTCCTAATGGCCTGGTTCCCATCTGGGCTGGGCAGACATTGGTGATGACTCTGCCGGCAGCAAGAGGGGAGGAGCACCCCTCAAAGCCTTTATGTCACCTCCCCCGGAGCCCATGGATGCCTGACCTCCAGGCCAGGCCAGAGGCTGTGGATGGAAGAGGATAAGCAGATGGGCTCCTCACTGATCCATGTGTGAGGCCTGACGCACCCTGCTATGAGCTCGCCTTCTTTTTGCTGAGGCCACGGAGAGGGTGAAAAAGTGGGGAAGCGGAGGGCTTCTGTTGTATCCTGTCTGGGAATGAGACCAGAGAGGCATGGAGCAGCTGGTGGGGCTGGAACACACAGCCTTGCCCTAGGCAGGTGGCAGATCTAGAGTTCTGTCTCCTTGCCCACAACGGCCACCATTCTGGTGCAGGGGCAAGTGCGGCAGTGGGGTCCTCTGCCATGCAGAGTGCCAGGCCTGGTCCTGGGTGGCTCTGGGCACAGAGTGCAGCCCCTCTTGGTCCTGGTCCCACTCATGGTAGACACAGTAAGCAGACCTATCTGACCGTCCTAATTCCTGTCACAGACCTGAAGGCAGGAGCTGGCCCGGTGCCCCAGAGGACAGCAAGGCTCAGACACAAAGGATCCACACTGACCCTGAGGCCCAGGTATGTATGGACACCACCGGGCCTGGCCTGATTCCGAGCAAGCCCAGGGCAGAGGGGCCAGGCCTGGTTCATGGGTTTAATTGCACTAGATGTCTTGCTGTCTGGCTTTTGGATGCCCAGGCCAGAGACTGAAGCAGCAGACTTCTCTGGTCCATGTCCATGCCCCATCCTGAGCTCCCCAGGTGATGAGCATCTGCTGGGGGCTCTGTCTGTACTCTAGGCAGTCCTAGATTCTGAGATAAAGGTACTTAGAGTGGGCAGGAACGGGGCTAGGCCTTGGCTCAGGTCTACCACCCGCCTGGCTAGGTTTCACTCTGGTGCCTAGTGATGCCAGACCAAGAGGAAGTCACCAGGCTTGGGGGCTGGCTGGGGGGAAACTGTAGGCTGTGGAGTGACCTCAGACTGTTTGGGTACTCTCTTCCTCACCTTAGCCATGGACACCCACCTGGCTAAAGCCAAACTTGGGCCTCAAGGCTGACCTTAGAATATAAGGCACTTCCTTGCTCTATCTAAGGCTGAAGTTTTCTCCTGGCCATCCTGTCATTGCACCCAGCAGACCTCAGGCCACAGTCACCTTGCCATGTATGACAGCAGTCACAACTATGATACTGTCCTCAAATGCGGGAGGGGGGCGGGAAGAAGCTGCTCTAGGGCCTCGTTTTGCCATGGACGTGAGGGGTAGCCAAGTGGGCAGGGCTGAAGTATCCAGAGCCATCTCAACATCTCTGGGCTAGAGAATTTGGACAAGGTGGAGATTGGACTGGTCTATGATGGAGCCAGAGCTGTGGGACTCAGCATGTGGGGCCATGGCCTTCTAGGCCTGCTTGTGTCTACTCTCTCACCATGGAGGCTTCACCGTATAGAAGGCCATCTCTCTCACCATTTATCCCAGTCCTCTTGTTCTGATATTTGTTCCCTACCTTGCTTTTGCTGGAATCTCGGAGGCCAGATGCTTACTACATGCCAGGGAGTGCCTGTTGTGAAAAGGAAGAGGCACTTAGCAACTCTGGAATGGCAGAAGCCAGGGGCCAAAGGAGTCCAGAGTAGGCACATGATTCACCTAAAGGTTCAGAGAGGGCTTCCTGGAGGAGGGAGAATCCAAGCCAAGACCTGCAGGACTAGGAAGAATAAGGCCAGCAAAGAGGCGTGGAGAAGGGAAGTGTGCAAGAAATCACATGCAAAGGCTCAGAAGTGAGATTGTGCATCATAGGTTCAGAAAAAAGAAAGCTCTGAGGGTGGGAGGGCAGAAGCAAGGGATGAGGTGATGGGGCAGAACCACAGACAGTCTCTTGGTTTCCACTGTCCAGGACCTCAGCTGTTCCTGCAGAGATTTGTGGCCACACTTGTGTCTCCAGACCTTGCCCTGGTCCAAGGGGCCAGGGGTGAGCAGGGGTTGACAAATCAGCCAGGCGGCAGGCAGCAGCCTTGTGCAGGCCCCAGCACCTATGTGAGGCCAGATGTCCCATGTGAGAGCAGGATGGACAGGGCACGAGCGCAGGAGTTTTGGAATTTGAATCTCAGCTCTATTCTGTCCTTCAGGAGAGGCTCAGGGCCAGGGCGCCTGGGGGCGGGGGGGCTGGAGAGCAGCGGCCCCTGCCCCCAACACCTTCCCTTACTGACCTCCTCAACAGCCAGGCTGCCAGTGGCTCAGGCTGGAGTCAGAGGGATTTTCTCTAAGCTGAGGGGGCTGCCCCTCAGCTGCCATCCCCCTCTTGTACTTAAAAGTCATGAACTCCATGGGTGGCGACAGAAACACCCCCACCCAGCCCCCGCAGGGCTGTGTCCTCAGGAACACAGACACAGGGCCCATTGTCCCCACTGTGCTCCCACCCTCCGCCTGCAGCGGCGAGTGGGTGGGCCCAGCCAGAGACATCAGAGGAGGAGAAAACCACAGTTGGCCCTAAGACCAGCACAAGGTACCCTGACATGCACCCCCGATGCAAATAGGTTCTGCAGGTCATGTAGGGTCATAGGAGACCCTTCTTCCCTCGGGCCTTACTCAGGTGGGAACACAAGAGGCATCTGGTCCAGCCCGGGGCAGAGGAAGGATGACGGTAACGGAAGGTTTCTTGGAGAGGATGGCATTTAAGCTGAGAATCAGGCGATGGGTTAAGGCAAACCAGGTAGAGCAGGCAGCCCTCGCACACTCAGCCTGTCCCCTCCAGACCTGCAGGGAGCTGGGGTTTGGCCTCCCGGAGGTACCACCCGCTCCTCTGGACTTAGTGCCCACCTCCATCCAAGCTGAGTGCCCAAGATGCTTTTTTTTTTTTTTTTAAGATTTTATTTATTCATTTGAGAGAGAGAGCGCGCGCAAGCGGGGAGGAGAGGGAGAAGCAGGCTCCCCGAGAGCAGGGAGCCCGATGCGGGGCTCGATCCCAGAACCCTGGGATCATGACCTGAGCCGAAGGCAGATACTTAACCAGCTAAGCCACCCAGGCGCCCCGAGTGTCCCAGATTCTGACCACAGTCACGTGGGAGCTGATGAACAAGCAGGCAGTTACCCCATTCTGCTGATTATCCCACTGAGGCTTCAACAACCAAATCAACAGCTGCAGATACTCAGAGAGGGGGGAGCACGTGACACCAGGTGCACTACCACACAGAGCGGGGGACATCCAGGACTAGGAATAGGAACTCAGGAATGCCCATGACAGCCCTTCATCCAACAAGCATCTCCTGTGGGCCAGGCACTATGCTAAGTGCTTTACACGCAACTGTCTCATTTTATCCCCACAAGGAACTTAGGATGTAGAGACCATTACAATCCCCATTCAACAGATGAAAAAACAGATTCAGGGAGGTGGTAGAGGTGGGACTCACCCGAGACTGAGGTCACCATGTGTATCCTAACCACTGAGTTCAGACCGAGAGAGGCGGCTGCATGGGTGGCCGTGGGAGGGGCAGTGGCTTTGATGACCCTGCTGGGTGAGTGAGGGCCTCATTCGCCAGGACCTTCTGACTCCCCTTCCTGTCCCAGCCTCCTCCGTACCAGGCCCAGCCCTGCCCCCACAGCCCATGGCCCATCTGGTCCCCATTACAGGCCAGGCCAGCCTTGCCTGCCTGTCTGCCCTGCAGACACATGTGCAAAAGTGATCGGGTTTCTCAGAGGCTTTTGTTCGGCCCAGTGGGGAAGAGGGCTTTCCTACTGCTATTGCCTCATTGATAGGGGCCCACCTGGGCAGCGGGAGACCCTCCCCTTTGTCTGTTGAGGTGGGGGAAATGGGGGCACCACCCCCACTCAGTGGCTGGTCCACCCTTTCCTCAAGCTCCCACCCAGCTCAGAGGCTGCAGAAAAAGCAGCGGCAGTCAGGACAAAGCTCTGCAGCCTCTGCTGTGCCCCAGTGCTGGAGGCTGCCTGAGTCCGATACAGGCTCTTTCCCTTTAGAGTAGATATCTTGTCCCCACCACCTAGTCTCCTCGTCCCCAGTGTAGAGCAGAGGGGAAATTTGCATGTCACCTCCCAGGCTGAGGCTGAGACCCACCTTCCTGTCCTGGACTCTTGTGCCTTATCCTAAAGTCAGGCTGCTCTGGCCACCAACCTCATCCCAGCCATGGAGGCTACTATTACAGTGGTCCCCAGGGTGACCAGCACTGGCTCTGAGTATATGAGACTGTGTATGTATGATTAGGTATATGTCAGTGGACTGGCTAGACCTTGTGTGTTGTCTTTGTGCATGTGTTTGTCTGTGAAAGTTCTTGTGAGAGTGTGCATGCCTGTGTGTGCCTGCAAGCTAGGGGCAGCATAGCCTTGGACTCTGCAGAGACAAAGATCCCCAGTCCCCATTCAGGTCCATACCCATGGAGATACCGCCCTTTTCTCCTGAGCTGAGGACACATGGTCAAGGCATTTCCCCAAATGTTTCAGCCAAGGGCACCAGGCTGGCCATGGAGTGGTAGGGTCGGGATCTTTAAGGCCTGGCCCAGCCGCTGCCCCTCATCTGCTTTGCCTGTAGAAGGGCCACGATATCGCCCTGCAGAGCATGAAATGGAGGCAAAGGTACAGGCCTGAAAGGGGCTGACCTCCCAATGACGCCTTTGAACCTCAGTCTGCCCCCCACCCCCATTGTGTGCTTTGGGCACAGTGATTAATGACTCTTCCTGGCTGCAGGACAGGGCTTTCTTTTTCATGTTCCCAGCTATGGGCCCCTACAATACCCAGCACAGTTCTGGCAGGTGAGAAGGCCTGGCACCAGGACCATCTCTGCAAGGAAGCCACACACTCTGCTCCAGTCACGCTGGCCTTAAAAGGCTACTTGGAATGGTCGTGCCCCAACACCATCCGTCACAGGCGCTGGTGGTCAGAACCACCACATGGCTCATGTGCCAAGGTTGAGTCTCAGGCACTTAGGTTTTTGTGTCTGACTTTCCACGGGCATTTCTCATTTCTTCTGGGGTTGAACCAGGCCCAAGTTTCAGCCCTTCCCTGGCTGGGCACCACAGCCCGGAGATGCCAGAGCAGGGGTAACCAGCCAACATCCAAGAAGGCCTGGCACACGGGGCAAGGATGGAATGTATAAGGAATGGCCAGAAGCCCTACCCCAGATGGTTTCTCAGTGCCTCAGGCCCCTCTCTCTCATAGGATGGCAGTCCAGCGACCAGCAGGAGGCCCTCAGCCACCGGGATTGGGCTAGAAGATGGCAGGCCAGGCCTGGGACCTCCTTATGGGCAGCCATCTCACCTCCCATTCCATCACAATGGCAGCAGCAATGAGGCTACCTTACTGACCCAAATGAGCACCCTGCATGTGTCTCCACTTCACAGGTAGTACCGAGAAGTGGCCTTTGAAGCCACACCCAGATCCCATCTTAATCCCAGATCTCTCAGATATCCCTGGGTCACATCTTGACCCCTGACACTTGATCTTTGGGTCTCAGCTGGTTTCATTCTGAAAACCTCACCAGACCCCTGTGCTGGCAGGGGGAAGGCTGGTACCACAACCGTGTCCCTTGGTGCATCTCTTTTGCCCAGCGCGGACACAGCCAGAGGCCTCCCACGGAGCCGTGACTGCGGCGTGGACCTGGGCTCAGAGGTGTACAGGATGCTGCGGGAGCCGGCCGAGCCCTCGGCTTCGGAGCCCAAGCAGTCAGGCTCCTTCCGCTACTTGCAGGGCATGCTAGAGGCCGGGGAGGGCGGTAAGACTCCCGCCACCTTGCCCCACCTGCCTAACCACTCCCTCGGGTGCCCTGGAGAGCCCCCCCCCCCCCCCCCCCCCTTGCCCCCCCCCCCCCCCCACGTCCTGCCTCCCAGCCATCTACCCCTGCCGCGTCTCCTCCGAGCGTTCCCACACCCCTCGCGGCGCCTCAGTGTCCCGATTCCCACTCCACCCCTGTCGCGGCCCCTCCCCCTCCAAACCTCGTCCCCAGTCGCAGTGCTGGTGGTCCTGGAAGCCGGGTCCATCCCACACCGCGCAGAAGTGAAGTTCCCTTTTCTGACCTCCGCACCGGGCTCATGCCGCTTGCGCTCCGGCTTTCAGGGGAGCGGCCTGGCTCCAGCGGCCCCCGCAACCTCAAGCCCACGGCCAGCAAGCTGGGCGCTCCGCTGAGTGGCCTGCAAGGACTGCCCGAGTGCACGCGCTGCGGCCACGGCATAGTGTGAGTACCCTCCCCTGCTTCCCCGACCCCGACCCCGGCCTTCCCCCGGCCCCGCCCGAGGCCCTGGATGGGAGCGTGCTCGCGAATCCGTCAGTCGCCGGAAGCAGTCCTCTCCTGGTCTCCCCATCAGGGGCACCATCGTCAAGGCGCGGGACAAGCTCTACCACCCTGAGTGCTTCATGTGCAGCGACTGCGGCCTGAACCTTAAGCAGCGCGGTTACTTCTTTCTGGACGAGCGGCTCTACTGCGAGAGCCACGCCAAGGCGCGCGTCAAGCCACCCGAGGGCTACGACGTGGTGGCGGTGTACCCCAATGCCAAGGTGGAACTCGTCTGAGCTGCTTCCGGAACCTCCCGTCCCCGCTTCTGCTTTTAATGCCCCGGCGCGGCCCATGTAAATATGTGTTTGCCCCCTGCCTCTCTAATAAATTCCCTCTGCTCGGCCTTGAACATGTCAGTGCCTCTGTTCGGGTGCCAAGCCTGTCCTAGGCACCGGGTGCACTGGTGAGCAACACAGGTGCTGTGCTGTCCTCAAGGAGGCCACAGCCTAGATGGACGGCAGATATAAACCACAAGGGGCAGTTATAGTAATAGGGAGGTGAGGTCTGGGGTGCCAGAAGTGATGTCACGCCAAGGGGTCGGACCTCGGTGGAGTCAGGGAAGGAGCCGAGAACTAAGGGGTGAGGAGGGAATTGCTCTTCAGGGTGAGGAACTGTGTGTGCACAGATATGACTAAGGTGAGCACAGACAGGAGAGGTCCCGCCTGGCCACCAGCAGAGCGAGGGCAGCCCCTAGCAGCTGCAGGAAGGATTGCGCAGCGTGGGAAGATCACCGGGACTGCCGTGGGGGGCGTTATCTGCCTCCTGGCCTTCTCGGCGGTGGAGTTCTCACGGGTTTCTCCCTCTCTCCTCTCCCGCCCCCTGCCCACTTAAAGTATTCTCGCCCCGAACCCTTTTTCTTTCCCCTTCCCCTTTCTCCCCAGCAGGGGGCGCGCTTAGAGAGTGTCGGGGAGGGGCAGTGGGAGATAAGAGAAGGCGAGGCGGGGAGGGGGGAGGGGAGAAAGGAAGAGGGCCCGGGGCCGCACCCTTTGCTTAGCTCCTATCGCCAAAGCCAAGGGTAAACACAACCCCTTCTCCGAGGCCTGGCGGTTACAGGGTGGTGGGGTGACCTGGAGCCTTTCACGGCTCGGTTGCACAAGCCTGCACAGACTCGCACTTATTAAAAATATAAATGGTATCAGAGTTGGTGAATTATAGCTGTTCACACGCAACAAACTGTCCCGGACTCCGGGTCACACGGCTCTGCGCTCTCCACAGCGCGCTGCGGGCCGGAAGCAGCCTCATTTACTCAGTCCCGGTTTATTTAGGGAGCCCCGACTAAAGAACGTTTGTGCTATTTTCAATTTTGTACTATCGCAAACCGCAAAAGACTTATCAGTTCACGCTCTTACCATCAGCACACGACAGTACCCTTTTCCTTCATGCTCTTGCCAACACAGGATATTATCTTTTTTTTTTTTTTTTTTTTTGGCAATCCGATAAGTAAAATAAGATATGTACTTGCTTTAACTTGCATTCCTCTGATTACCGGTGATGTGCATTCATTCGACTAATATTTCTTGTGTTTGCTCTTGGGCGCTGATTGAACAGTGGGGAACAGGACAGTCTTCTCCCTCCAAGAGTTCTTCTGGCGTGAATTGCCCTAAACCCTTCACTCATTTTCCAAGGCTTATTTAACTTCTTAGTGTTAGGACCTTCTCGTATTTTTTAAGAGTCTCTGTTACTGGACTCGATTCCACTGACATGATCGCATTGATTTAATTACTACTGTTGTAGAGTTTAATATGCCAACTTCTCCTTCTTGTTCTTCATTTACTAACTTGTCAAGGCTGTTCTTGTACATTTCCAACTGTCAAGATTTAGACTCAGTCATGTCAAGCTCTGGAAAAACAAACAAACAAACAAACCTTTTTGAACTGTGACCCTGTCTCTACACACTCCCTTGGTAAGAACTGCCCTGTCCTGAAGAATAATGTGATCCGTGCTTACTCTGCATTTTTTCAGGGGTTGTGTACATAATCTCGTAAATTTTTATTTCTGCTTGCTTCTCGTAGACATCGTGTTCCTGCTTTAAGTCGTTCTGAGAGGCGCCTTCCAAAGGCTCCTCCCGCCGCCTCCTCCCCTCCCTGAGGGCGCCCAGGCCCGGGCGGCGGGCAGGTGTCCCCTGAGAAGTGAGGCGAGGAGAGAGAGGGCTGGAATCCTGGGCCCGGGTCCTGCGGACGACCTCGGGCCCCGCCGCGCGCGTGTCTCCTTCTGCTCCGCGAGGGGTCAGACGGCGAGCAGGGAGGCCGAGTCTGGAGCGGACCGGGTGTCCGGGCTGCGGTGCCGCGCGCGCGCGTGCACACACACACGCACACACGGACACACGCACGCACGCACGCACGCACCCTCTCACTCTCGCCCCCTAAAGCCGCTCGGGAGTCGGGTGGGGCCGGTGGAGGCCCCTGCCCTTTCCTTCCCACCCCGCCTCGCCCCGCGGACCAGGTCCGGGCCCCACCCCGTCCTAGGCGGGCGCAGAAGGGATGACGGGCAGCCGGGGAAGCCATTAGGCGCAGGAGTAGGCGGAAAAATAAATACCCGAGCCATGGGGACGGGGCCCCCACCGCTCGGCCAGGCTCAAACTCGCAGACTCGGCTCCCCACTCCCACCCGCCGCTGTAGATCCACCAGCTACCTGTGCTAGCCTTAATCCCGGGATGCGCAGCGAGTGACTGCGTCACAGGTTTCTGTGACCCAGGGTCCCAGTTCTGAGACAGGACGGCCGACTCTCAGGAGGAGACACAGGTCCAGGATCCCCAATTCTGAGTGCCCCAGCCCACCGGGCCCGGACCCAGCGCTTATTACTGATCCCAAACCTGCCCCTCTCTCAGGTCCTTACCTCAGAGGCCTTCAAACCAGAGATTTGGCTATCATCTGTACCCTCACCCCAACCATCACATCCTACCCACCACTGTGTCTGGGGTTCTGCCTCCCAACCATTTCTGGGGTCTATTTCAGGGCAGCTGGAGCATTCTCCCACTCCCTTGTTTCATGGATCCCTTCATGGCCCCCAGAGCCCTCAGGATGGAGTCCCTGATCTATCAATTGTAGGCCTAGCATTTCAAGCCTCTCTGACTCATGTTGCTGACTGCTTGGTCTCACTTCCTCTGCTACACCATACCATCCCGTCTTTACATACCTCTCAGATCTTCTCTCAAACTCAAAATGCCTTTATTCTTTCTTGTCTATCCAGCAAACTCCTACTCACTCTTCAAGGCCCAACTCCACTGCCCCCATCTTCCCCTCCCTTAGAACAAAGCTTTGGCCCACACATCCCCAGGCAGAGTAATTCCCATCCACATGCCTTCTACCCCACCCCTTCCATTCCTACCCCATGCTTCTGGGCACAACCTATTATCTCCTTTGTCAGAGCCTGGCCCAGACCTATGTCTGTCCTACCCAGACCCTAGGCCACTAGGGGCAGCACCACGCACCCCTTCCCCTACACACACACACACACACACACACACACACACACACACACTAGGCCTCCCTGTCTCCCACCGTCTTCCTCCTCACCTTGCTGTACTGGTTTTTGCTGGCGTACTTCCTAAGCCCGCTGGGGAGGTAAGGCCCGGAGGGCAACTATATCCCTCATATATCCTCAGCCTACCTCCGGCATCCTCAACGCCAACTCATTCATTCAACTAATTATTTGCTAAGAATCTACTATGTTCCGGGAACATAGGGAATTGAAAAGGGAATTGAGAAAGATCTCACTTAAGGTACATTTAAGCAAAGACCTGAGCTGATAAGGGAGCATCTGTGTGGGTATCTAGGGAAATTGCATTGCAGGCAGTGGGAGCAGGAAATACAAAGGTGCTGTGTAGGGCACGGGGAGGAGGCGTGTGCTTGCCATGTTCTAAGAACAGTGAAGAAATGGCTGGAGTAGTGTAAGTGAAATGCTTAGGAGCAATAGATAAGGCCAGAGAGATGTGGGGGCAGTCAAGCTGACTCTGTTGGCCCTGTAAGCCACAGGAAGGACTTTGGCTCTTACTCTGAGGTGAGAAGCCAGAGGAGCGGCCTGACCTGGACTTTTATGTTTTAACCAGGATCATTCCGGCTGCTCTATGAAGGCAAGACTGTAAGGGGCAAAGGTGGAAGCAGGGAGACCAGTTAGTAGGCATGACTGCATTCATCCCTAATTAATCCCTAACTAGCCCATTTCCCTCTGCCTCCATAGCTCCAGCCCCGATCCAGGCCCCCACATTCTCTTGCCTGGGTGCTGTAATAGCCTCCTGCTTGACCTTTCTATCTTCTCTCTGGCCCCTCAATCCTTTCTCCACACAACAGCCAAGGGAGCTTTTTAAAATGCCATTCTGATTATGTCACTCCTGTCTATTAAAGCTTCCATAGCTCTCCATTGGTCTTAGGACAAAGCCTAAACTCCCAATCCCAGCCCACAAGCAGCCCCTGCTGATCCCTGCTGACAGCCCTGCCTCATGCCTTGACTGCAGTCGTGCTGACCTGTAAGTTTAATTCATCAAGCTCTCCTCCAGACTCCTGCAGCCTTCCTGGACCCTCCAAGGAGCTTGAAATGAAAATGGAGTTCTTCTTTTTAGTTCTCTGTGTCACAAGCTTTGTCTGCCCCACCTTTGTCCTTGAGATTCAAAGAAAAGGGTGAGGGCAGGAGGTCACTTCATGCCAGCCCTCCCTTCCAGGCCAAGGACCGAGCCACTCCAGAGGGCACAATAGTCTGGCGCTAAGCTCATAGCCAATGAACAACTGAGTTGGGGGATGTTGTGACCTGTACTGTGATGCCCAGATGACTAGGCTGTGAGCCCAGGGTCCCTCTGCCCACCTGGGGAGCGCCTTGCCACCTCCTTGGCCTCTGGCTCTCCCTGCCTAGCTTACCTGCACTCCAGCTCCATCTTGGACTGCTCTCTCTTATCCAGGGTAACAGCTTCTTGCCATTGGGCCCCAGCCAGCCCCTGACTTGTCTTCACAACTCCAGATAATTTCCTCATTTATCATTTTCCCACATAACATTCAGTATTTTTCCATACAATATTCCTCAGCACCCCAGACTGGAAGTAGAAGTCTAAAAAGGATTGAGGGTAATAAAGGGGTCTCTCTAACAAGCAAGGGCTGTCCTCCCATGCCACCTCTACCACAAGTGGGAAACTCTATTTGAGTCCCCACAGAAATCAAATTTCTTCTTTGCTCCTATCTAACAAATGATTTGCAACCACTTGTGGTTGAAGGCAGAGGCCAGAAATCCCAGGAGAGCCTGCCAGAAGCCTCACCTGTTCCTGCGGGGTCTGGGCCAGCTTTAGCCACGCAGGCTCAGAAACCTGACTGACCAGCCCTGTGAGGGGGGTCTGTCTCCCCAGTTGGAGCTGGTAGCCAAGCCCAGAGGCTGACGCACTGCTCCCCACACACATCTTCACCAAGAAAGGCAGCAGTAGAACAACACTCAGCTGCTGTCCAGGGCATTCTTGGCCTAAGGGCACGTTTTCATGGGCAGCTAGAGCACAGCCACAGACTTAGAGAAAGAAATGTGTGCTGGATAATAACTCTCACAAGAGCTGATGTGTCCCAGGCCTTCATCCCCGAGTCCTTGGTGAACTGATACTACTCTTTAATCCTCACTCACATCAACCCAAAAGGAAATTATTATCCACATTTCACGGATGAGCTCAGAAATGTTGAGAAACTTGCCAGTGTCACATTCTGGCTAGCTCATCTTGATGACAAGGGCACCTAGGGCAACCACAAGTATGCGTCTTCCCTGGAGAACATTGCCTGCCCTACTGATGATCTGGTGACTCCGACTAGGTCACTTCTGAAGGGTGCTAATCTGTCTCTGCTTGGCAAGGTCTCCAGAAGAGGCCGGAGTGCAGGCGTCGGACTCATCCTCTCCTCACACAGGGCTGAGCTTCCAACCCTCCATGGGGCATGGGATGGTAGAAGCTGGGCTGAACCAAGGTGACCCCTGAAGCTTTGGGTCTGCGTGTAGACGAGGCTGGTGTCCACAACATCTCATCATAAATTGTGGCATGCAGGAACCCACCCCCAGGCCTCTTTCTGGGGTCAGGTCACGATTCCTGCTAAACAGCTGTTGGCTGCTCACCAGCTTCTCAATGGTTCCTGGCGCTACTGAGATAGAGCTGGGAATGGCCCCCTCCAGCTTCCAGGGCCCTTGCTCTGACCACTGGAGCCTCCCTCATCACCCACAGAGAGGTTCCTGGGTGGGAGCAGTCTCTTGCCCCTCAGCCCCTCAGGCCGTGCTTTCTCATCCCATGTTCCTGCCCCTCTCCTGCCTGTCCCTGAGGCACCCGCTACCTCAAGACTCCAGCCCAACTCTTCCCGTCCTCTCCAGAAGCTCATTCTCTAGAATGGCTTGGGTTGTTTGGGCCATGTAATAGCTAGACCCCTTCCAAATTGCCCCTGCCATCCTTTTGTAGTCCCACCTCATCCACTGCATTTGGTCTGGGAGGACAGAGAACAAAGGACACCCTAGCCCAGGCAAGGTGGAGTTCTTTCTCTAGGCTCGATCTGAAAGCGACTGTCCTGCTTGGACTCCACTTAGGTTTGTTTACTTCCCAGCACCCAGAGCCGCCGCCATGGCAGATTTCTGCTTATCCCTACAAGCTGTCCAGCTTTCCCATCAATTCTCTGAGTCTGCTTGTGGCCAGGCACCCTGACTGGCTCCACTCCCTGCCGTCATGAACACTTCCAAATCTGTATCTCCAGCCCAGACCTCTGACTGATTGTGCATGTCTACCTGGGTGTCCCAAAGACACCTCAAACTCAAAGCATCCCACACCCAGCTCACCATCTTCTCTCAAACCTACTTTTACTCCTATGCTTCCATCTTAGACAAAGACAACACCCGAATCAGACATCTTCCCTGCCTCCTCTCCCTCCCTTTTGCCCACATCCAGCGGGTCATCAACACCTGTCCTGCCACCTCCTTAAGAGTTCCAGAATCCATCTCTTGCTTGGCCACCACCACCATCGCCCTCTCTGACACCTACAACAGTCTCCCTGGTGTCCCTGCTTCTGCCCTAGCTCCCTTCCCTGCATTCTCAATTTGGCCACCAGAGGGAACTTTCTAAAACACAAGTCTCAATAGGTTTTGCTGGGACTCTCCTTGGCCTCAAAATTAAATCTAACACCAAGTAACAAGAATGTTTAAGGTGAAGCACAGGATAGCCTCTGCCAACATTTCCAGCCTCATCCCTCTGCCTTCCTCCACTCCTGGTTTAGTGCTCACATGGGCAAGTGAGCTGGATCGGATTGTTCGGGGGCCCAGAGGTGGCCCACGGAGCCACATTTGTTGCCTGCAGACCCTCTTGGCCGGAATGAGCAGAAGAGGGAGTTCACCTTATTAGCGAGGCTGCCAGGGGCCCACCTCCCTCATGCTCCTGAGAAGCACCCAGTGGAAGGCCGCACAGGCTGCGTCCTCCCCGGTCATATACAACTAGGATGACTGAATATGGCACCTCCTCCTCGCTGCTTCAGACCCTCCAGGCCTCCTGCTTACTGCAGCCACTGTGTCCGACCTGGCCCAATCTCAGTGTGTGGCTCACTTCCCACTTGCTGCTCCTGGACGTCTCTGACACTGAGGCCTGGAACGCATACAGAAACCGGCTCAACACTCACACATGTGCCATCTGAAAGTGTGGGGGAGTTAACACCCAAAGCGGCACCCCTGAGCCAATGAGGGATAGAAACCTATGGATAAATAGGCCTGCCTACTTGCAAACCCAAGACGGACACTTCTGAGACACCATCCTCCAGTCTCCCACAACCGTGAACAACCCTAAGCTGTGCCCTTGGAGGAGCTTTTCTTCTCTGTTTCACTCTCTGCAGTCCCTTACTCCTGTTCCCTTAGGTCCATTCCCAGGTGGAAGGCAGACTTAGAAGGGAGGGATTCTGCAGTTGGAACACTCTCCTTTCAAACAGGGTTAAGGAGCCCATTACTGTTAGTAAGTAGGCCAGTAATGATGCCTGGCACCGGGTGATGAAACTCCCATCCATGCAAGATGAGAAAGAGACACAAGTAGAAAGTGGAACATTGGCTTGCGTCAGTGTTTTTGAACCAGGGGTGATATAAACCCCCCGCCTCAGTGGACATTTACTGATGCCTAGAGATATTTTTTTAAAAGGTTTTATTTATTTATTTGAGAGAGAGAGACAGAGACAGATCGAGAGAGAGCACAAGCAGAGAGAGGGGCAGAGGGAGAAGGAGAAGCAGACTCCCCGATAAGCAGGGAACCCAATGAGGGGCTCCATCCAAGGAGATCATGACCTGAGCCAAAGGCAGACGTTTCGCCAACTGAGCCACCCAGGTGCCCCCAAATAGCTGCTTTTTAAAAGACAAATAGCTCTCTGCTATAGAAAACATGACCTTGCTCTGGAACTCTAGAGATCTGTACTGAAATTCTTTTATTACAGCTTATCAGAGACTACCCAGCATTCTTATCACCACGAAGACCTCTAGCACCATTGATTTTGCTGGGTCATATGGACCAAGGGGCAGGGAACCTTGTACTATAGCTGGACTCACTGTAGAGCTCTCTCTGGCTCTGGGCTTCACTCACAACTGGGAGCCTTCCAAGGCACCCAGTAAATGGGTCAGAGTAGTATTCTCATGAAGCACTGTCGTTATTACTGGTCGAGGGTACAGGGTGTAGCAACTTGACCTTACCTTACAGGGGATCACCAGGCATGCTCCGTACTACCGGTTCTCTAATAACTTTACCAATTTGCTTCAAAATAATATAGGATGGATGAAGCAAGTGAGGATATAGATGAAATAAGATCGGCCATGATGGTGGGTCTAAGGGTACATTTTCTAGTTTGTCCATTTTTATATACATTTAACTCATTCCAGAACAAAAAGGTAAAGGAAAATGTCACCAGTGTGGAAGGCCCCGAATCTTCGTACCTTTTATTCCCCATATTCTGGCATGTGTGTGTCTTACTAGGGCATCTAGAGTACTTGTCTATTCTTGCTCATTAAGTCATATTAGCATTATGTCACCAATACAGTGGCTATCATGATGTTTTAGGGAATGTCAAGGTAGCCAAAGTCACTAAGTACTATATTGTGACAGAGAATAGAAGAATTGACATAACCCAGGGGCAAGATAGTGAATATGGGGTCGCCTGGGTGGCTCAGTCAGTTAAGCATCTGCCTTCGGCTCAGGTCATGATCCCAGGGTCCTGGGATCGAGCCCCGCATTGAGGGGGAGTCTGCTTCTTCCTCTGCCTCTGCTACTCCCCCTGCTTGTGCTCTCTCCCTCTCTCTCTCAAATAAATAAATAAAATCTTAAAAAAAAGAAAGTGAATATGTACTGCTATTCATCCCACAGAAAAGCAAATAGCTTTTGATTCTCTTTACTGAAGGATTTTGAAGAGAAAATCCACAAGATTGCTGCTAATTTTGTAATTCCTCCCAGGATGTGGTATTACTTCTGATTTAATAAATTGGTCAAAAATGTGGGCATGTTAGAGGCTTCTATTTGTCCCTACCTACCATAATGGCTCTTATTTAATAGGGCAGAGAGTAAATATTAGGGTCTGGCTGACTGCTAAGCCTAGCTATCCCAGCTGTGCACTTAGGGACCGGGAATACACTTAGGGACCACTACAGTATGGATCTTTACATCCATTAGACCTGTTTGAATAAGAACTCCATTTACCACCTGGCTTTCATGAGCCTCCAATCTAACTGGGGGACCATGATGGTGTTTCCCAACCCCTGGGATCAAGGCTAGCTCATACTCTGAATCCAACAGCCCTTGAAAGGTCTAGGACTTTCCCTTTTCTCAGGCCAGAGTTGCTCTGGTAAAAGATCATTGCTATGGACTGAACTGTGTCTCCCCTAAATTCATACTGAAAGCCCTAACCCTCAACCATATTTGAAGATGGGGCCTTTGGGGACTAATTATGTTTAGATGAGATCATGAGAGTGGGGCCCTTATGATGGGATTAGTGCCTTTAGAAAAATACACACCAGGGAGCTCGTAAGAAGGTGGCCATCTACAAGCCAGGAAGAAGACTCTCATGAGAAACTGAATCTGCCAGCACCTTGATCTTGGACTTTCCAGCCTCCAGAACCATGGGCAATAAATTTCTGTTGTTTAAGTCTACCAGTCTGTGGTATTTTGTTATGGCAGCTTGAGCAGACTAAGATAGCCACAGATCCCTTGTGGGAAGAGATTAGAGAAATAATTATCATATATACTTTTGGCAGTGTAGGCGGTTTTTTCCTTAAAGAGACTTGGCCTCCTTATCAATCAATAGGCTCTGAGCCTGTGAACTGGCCTAGATCTGTGAAATTAATGAGAAAATATTATTTCCCATTGTGGCAGCGTCCATCAGCCTTCTGCTTACTAGCTCTTATTTTGGAGGTGAGGTTGTTATACAAGTCAAGTAATACCTGGTCATCTGCCCATTTACTTAACTCCTAGGAACACCATGGTCGATTAGCCATCACCACATGGCTGCAACCAGCATAAGCATGCTGGTTGCTACTTGAGTCTTGTCATGACCTCCAGCCTGCCTCTGTTGATTGTGTCACCATCCAGCCTCTGCTATTCTAGAATCTTATCCTCACTGACACTAGGAATCCTCACCTGTGCATTTTGTATTGCCATAGAGAAGGGAGTGTCCTCAGGACTTGCCTTGGGAATGCAATCTGGTGATAGGTTCTCTGGTCTCGCATGATAAATACAATCTAACACTCTCACCCTCCCTGAGCCTTCTGACTCCTTTCGTACTCTGTCAAGGAAGTTCTGGCATCTCCAGCTTATATCAATAGGCCATAACTGTGTCCAAGTTTCAAAGAGCCATCTCAGAAGCAAATGGATATGTTTTTCTGTATCCTTGCTTCGATGTTAAACCCAGCATTACAACAGAGTGCTCCAAGGTTAATAAAGTCCCACATGTTACCCCTGTTCCCACCAAAACATAGGGCCTGTTTTTTTGTTTTGTTTTTTTTTTTCCCCCTAATGAGTATGCCATTTCCTTGTGGATCAGGGTCTGTACTTCCCCACCTAGGCTGTGCTGAGACTTCCCCCTAGTTGTTGGTCTGGAGGCAGTGGTGGGGGGTGGGCAGGGGAGGATCTTGAGGAAGATAAGCATCATCTTAGGAGCCCCTTGCCTCTAGAGGAGTCTTGAGGAGGGATTCCTATCAAGGAGAGGTTGCTCTCATTCAGGAAGGAGAAGAGAGCTGCTGCTGCTGCACTGGAAGGTTTAGGGAATCCAGGAATTCAAAATTCTCACATTAATTTACCAAACGTTTCTGTTCCATCTTTCAGGATTCTATGCATTTCCTTTTAGGGCTATGACTTTGTCATAGAACACCTATCAGAGCCGTGCATGCAGCGGCGCCTGGGTGGCTCAGTTGGTTAAGCAACCAACTCTTGATTTCTGCTCAGGTCGTGATCTCAGGGTCATGAGATCCAGCGAACCCCACACTGGGCTCCTCACCTGGTGTGGAGCCTGCTTAAGATTCTCCCTCTCCCTTTCCTCTGCCCCTCCCGCCCTCCTGGCTCATGAGCAGGTACACGCTGTCATGCTCTCAAGCTCTCCCTCTTAAAAAAAAAAAAGCTGTGCATGCAGCCTTTTTATGAAGCTGTCCTACTCTTTCAATTAAATCAGTTAAATCCTGGGTTTGATTTCCAGCACCATCTTCCCTGAGGCTGCAGGAAATGAGGGTCTCTTTAAGAGCTGCCATGGAGGTTTCCTGGCTTATAGAGTGTGCCTTGAGTTTATAGATGGCTGACCCAGGCCTATCATTTTCTTTGTTTTTTTTTTTAAAGCTTTTATTTATTTATTTATTTATTTATTTATTTATTTAAGAGAGAGAGAGAGAGAAAATGCATGTGAGAGAGAGAGAGGGAGAGCAGGGGAAGGGGCAGAGAGAGAGGGAGAGAAAGAATCCCGAGGTCGTGATCCCACGACCCTGAGATTATGACCTGAGCTGAAGCCAAGAGTGGGTCACTTAACCAACTGAGCCACCCGGGCACCCTGGGCCTATCATTTTCTTTTTTCAAGGCTCTAAAGCACTTAGCAAAAGCCTTTCAACTCCATGATCCTTATAATCACTATACATTCTATGTGCCATAATTGGGGTTTCTCGACTTTGGCACTATTTTGGGCCAGATAATTGTTGTTTGTTTTGAGGGACTGTCCTATGCATTTTAGGATGTTTAGCAGCATCTCTTGCCTCTACCTACTGGATGCCAGTAACACTTTTCCTTAGTTGTGATAAAAAAAAAAAGAAAAAAAGTATCTCTAGGGGCACCTCGGTGGCTCAGTCGGTTAAACGTCTGCCTTCAGCTCAGGTCATGATTTCAGGGTCCTGAAAATCCATAGGTCCATATAAAAATCCATGATCAACAATACCAGAATTTTAAGTAAAGATAGGATCAATATTATTCAGTTTTTCCTTTGGCTTTAGGATCCAATATATTTCAGCATAGCATAATCACTGACCCAGGTGCCAATAACCTGCTCAGTTACACAGTCTTTGCTGCCCTTACCTTCTCCCCTGTTCATTCTTCCTAGCCTCTCACTCCTTTTCCTGGGATCACTACTCAAAATTAGCTATCTCCACATAAGTTTTTCTCTCAGGCTTTGCTTTTCTATTGGTGGAAAAGGGAAAGATGAAAGTCAAGCTAAGTAAGACAATGACTACATAAAATATTGTTTAAAGGATACTTTTTTGGTAAGATTTATTTTTTTATTGGGGGGGTTGGGGGGTGGGGAAGAGGCAGAGGGAGAGAAAATTCCAAAGCAAACTCCCCACTGAATGTGAAGCCCACGGGGGTGGGGGTGTCCTAGTGCGATCCCACCACCCTGAGATCATGACCTGAGCTGAAATCAAGAGTTGTCTACCCAACCAACTGTGGCACCCAGGCGCCCCAAGGATACTTTTGAAAGTAAAGAGATGTGCTATTAATAATTTCACAGGACTAACAGGCATAAATCAGACCTGTCCTGGCACAGAAGGACATATGGTCTTATCACAGAAAAGGAAAGAGGTTCCAAGGGAGTGAGAAGCCAGCTTAAGAGGAGGGGTCAGACTGCAAACTACGAAAGAAAACCGAGGCAGAAATGTCCCTCAGCCTCTTAGCAGGGGCCTGGAGAAGCAGACACGCTTGTACACAATCTCCTGTCAATCTCCTGTACACAAACACCTGTCAATCTCATCTGATTGCCTCATGAACTCCAGCACTCAGACCGCAGTCTCCAGCTAGCTCACGCAACAGCAGAGGGCCCTACGCCTGGGCACTGAGCAGTCTGTGGTCCCTGCTCTGGTTTCCCTGCCAGATCGGGCCGAACTAGACCTTCTCCTCCTCCCTCCCCCAGTTCCCAGAGTGGGGGTGGTGCCTTTTGCAACCCAGAGGCCTTCCAGTCCAAGAAGGCTGTGGTGGTCAGTCCCAGTAAAGAACCCTGGGGCATGAGGAGAATGAAGGGATCCAAATCAGACCCTGGAAGTGGTGACAGGAGCGCCTCCATGACTGCGCTCTCACAAAGGGCCAGGCTCCGTGTGGAAGTCTTCTGTAGAGGCCCCAGCGGGATCCTGGGACGACCCGATAGCCCCTGCCCCCCACCTCCCTTCGTCAGAGCCTATCACTGACGCAGCGTGACCTTGTTCATCCCTTCCCGACTCTCGGCCCGGTTCCCCCTCTTCTAAAGGTGAGGCTCCGGGCTGCCCCGAAGACGCTTTCCCGAGCGGCGCCGGCTGGTGACCGAGTCCAGCCCTCCTGGGACGGGTGGGGAGTGAGCGCCCTGGCGCCCGGTGCCAGCCACTTGCGCCCGCGTGCGTGCCAGCGCAGACGTCGCACTCCCGTCACCCCTGCGCCCGCAGAGGCTTCCCCAGAGCACCGACTCCACGGACTCGCACGCCGGCGCTCCGCCCGAGGCCGCCTGTACTCAGACTCGGGATTGGGAGGGCCAGGGAGAGACCCCCGTCCCGGGCGAGGCCTGGGGCGGCGCTCTCCCCTGTGGGACACCACACCGCGGCTTCCGGCTGGGAGCCCAGCATCTGGAGTCGCGGGCGACGCGGCGTGCGCGGGAGCGGAGCTTTCTCTCCCGCGGGCGGGCGACACCCGGAGCCGGGTAAGGCTCTGCCGCGGGGTCGCGGGGGCAGGGAGGCGGAGCACGAGGAGGAGCCGGCCGGGAGCCCCACCCCGGCCGCGCGGCCGCCCTCCCCGCCCCAGCCGGGCTAGGGGTGCGGTCCCGAGTGCCTACTGTGGCTTCTTCCCCCTTTGCGACCCGCTCCCGGGAGCGTTCCAACGCCCACAGCCTGCTTCCCGGGAACGCTTACCCGACCGTGCGCCCCAATTTCCCGCAGGTTGCCTGGCCGCCGAGAACGTTCTGACGCCTTCGGGGAACGCCCTCGACCACGCGACTCTGGCCTGGGACCGCTCTCAGCCCCCGGTGTTGCAGCCGCGGAGCCGCGGTGAGTAGCATGCGGGACTACGACGAGGTGACCACGTTCCTGGGCGAGTGGGGGCCCTTCCAGCGCCTCATCTTCTTCCTGCTCAGCGCCAGCATCATCCCCAACGGCTTCAATGGAATGTCAGTCGTGTTCCTGGCCGCCACCCCGGAGCACCGCTGCCGGGTGCCGGACACGGCGAACCTGAGCGGCGCGTGGCGCAACCACAGTATCCCGCTGCGGCTGCAGGACGGCCGCGAGGTGCCTCACAGCTGCCGGCGCTACCGGCTCGCGGCGATCGCCAACTTCTCGGCGCTCGGGCTGGAGCCGGGGCGCGATGTGGACCTGGAGCAGCTGGAGCAGGAGGGCTGCGTGGACGGCTGGGAGTTCAGCCGGGACATCTACCTGTCCACCATCGTGACCGAGGTGGGTGTGGGAATGACCCTCCATCTGCTTCAGACCCCTCGAGACGCCCTGGCAGTCCCTGGGTGAGCGTCCCGCGCCCCGCGTCAAACCCGGGTGGCCAGCAGCTTGGGTTGTGCGTCTAACACGTGTGGGCCACCCAAGAGAGCAGGACTTCTGGGAGGCCTATTCGTGATGGGTTCTGCCTAGTATCGAGGGCATGGAGCAGGGACTGTCAACAACTGTCTTTTCCTTTAGGAGTTTCACAACACATGAAATTGTTTCCCAAGAGGCCCGTCCCAGGCTGCTCAGAGGAACAGTCTGAGTCAAGTTCCTGCTACCCGCCGGAGGAGGGGTGTGGGATCTCTGCTGAGCCCAAGTGCAGACACAGGGAAGAGCCTTGCTGCCCCGTGGGCCGTAGGCAGGTCTGACCTGTTCCCTGGCCACAGACTTCTGAAGCAGCAGGGGGTCTACTGCTCTGCCATCCACCTTTTCCTGAGGCTTGAGGTTCTGTCTTGAGGCTCCAATTTCCCTGAAAAGGAGCAGAAGGCCTCCTGATGCTGACTGGGTGCAGGGGACCATAGAAGCCATAGCCCTGGCCCCAATGTACTGATGAAGAGACCAACTCACACAGACCCCTTTGAGCATAGGATCCAGTGGTGGACAGGGGTTCCAGCTTATGCCATTAGCCCCTCAGGATCCTAAGTGGTTCGGTGGCAGATTTTCTAAGTTTCAGGAGTCAGGCTACACACATACTTTGTCCCCTATACTTCTTGCTTTGCATCTGGTAAGGGCCATGAGATGTTAGGTCCATCTGAGGAGGGTATACCTAGACTAGTTTTCTGCTGTACATCAGGCAGGTAGGATCTCCCGGCTTCTGGCCCATCCCCCACTCTATCTTCGTCCCAAGAAAAACCTGAGTGTGACCCCTGCTAGTCCTTAATTCTCTTCCCTCAGCGTAATGTGGCAATCATCAAAACCACGAGTGGCCTTGTGCTGGACACTAGGCTGTAGACATCTGAGGTTTGGGGCCTGCTCTCAAAGCTCAGATGCCCATGGGGCACACTGCCATGTTACAGAGAGGGCTAACATCAGCCCTGGTTACTAGTAGAGTTCTGGAGCCTGAATTCAAATTCTGGCTGGCTTGCTGTGTGACCTGGGACAATATATTACCCTCTCTGTAGGGATAACAGGGTGAGGAAATACTCCAAGAAGAGGTGATAAAATTTGACCTGAGTCTGGAAATATGAGTAGACCTTGTCCAAGCAAAGAATATGGCAGATTCTGTGGATGGAAATCCCATAGATCCAGGTAGCTGGTGTTCAGGGAATGGCAGGTGTGGCTAGAAATGCCTACAAAGATAATTTCACAGTGGGCATTGTAGGAATGTTGAGGAATTGACTTCATTCTGAGGACAGCGAGGAAATAAGGAAATAATAAAGGTTATAAGCAAGGGGTAACATGGCCATATTTGGCGGAGGCTTACTCTAGCTGCTGTGAAAAGCAAGACCAGTGAGGAATCCGCAGGAGTTTCCTTGGCAAGAGCCTGGTGGCCAGCTAGGGGTGGTGACTACATAGTCTATAGAACCTGTGAAGAGTGGGCTCAGCCTGTGGACCACCTCTGGATCCCCCCAGCTTTGGCACCACACCTTCCTTGGGCACTGAGTTGACTGTAATTCTCTGGCATTGATCCCTTAGCTGGGGCTCCTGGTGTGTGCCCATCCCTTGCCCATAGCCTGTTCCTGGGGCATCTAATAGTGGGGATCAGCTCCCTCCAACTCAGTTCCTGGAAGTATCATCAGAGCTTGAACTGGAGCTGGCCCCAGTAGGCACAGTACCCCCCAACAACTGGTCTGACATGTCTCTTTTCCCTTCCTTGCTGGTGTCATTCACCTCAGGGTGAAGAGTGGGTAGCTGTTGGCCTCCAAGGCCATAGCTCCCCCTGTTGTGCCCTGCTCATAGCATCCTGTGGGCACCTCTGGGGACTCACATCATCACATGCTCACACTCATGCAAAAGGGTTTGCTTTTTTCAGCAGCCTTTCCCTTCCTTGCTTCTTTTTTGGGTTGTGGAGTAAAGTAAGACAAATGGGTGCTGGTGTTGGGAGGAAGGAGGAGAGAAGCACAAGGGTGAGTAGGGGGAGGCGGCTCTCCCCAAAGAGATGGGGGCCCAAGGAGAAGTTCTGGAGTCAGCCTGGAGGGCGAGTTCTGACCCCACCCCCAGCCACTTGGCTCACTTCAGCAGGTTACATCACTGCTCAAAGCCTCAGTTTCCTTAACTGTAAGAGGGGATACAAGTGTATGAAAACAGGCTCAACATTACTAATCATTAAGAAAATGTAAATCAAAACCACAATGAGATATCACCTCATATCCATTAGGATGACTGCTATAAGAAAAATACAGAAAATAACAAGTGTTGGCAAGGAGGTGGAGAAATGGGAATCCCTCTGTGCACTGTTGGTAGGAATGTAAAAAGGTGTAGCCAGTATGAAAAACAGTATGGCAGTTCCTTAAAAAATTAAAAGTAGAATTGCCATTGAATCCAGCAATATCACTTATGGGCATAGATACACAAGAATTGAAAGCAGGGTCTCAAAGAAATATTTGTACACTTATGTTCATAGCAACATCATACACAACAGCCTAAAGGTAAAAGCATCCCAAATGTCCATCAATGGATTAATGGATAAAGAAAGTGTGACATATAGATACAATGGAATATTATTCAGCCTTAAAAAGGAAGGAAATTCTGACGCATGCTACAATACAGATGAACTTTGAGGACATTATGCTAAGTGAAATAAGCCAGTCACAAAAAGACAAAAAAACGTGTGATTTTGCTTGTACGAGATATGAAGAGTACTCAAACTCATAGAAACAGAAAGAAGTAGTAGGGGCTAGGGCAGAGGGGGAATGGGGAGTTATTGGTAAACGGGTATAGAGCTTCTCTGAGTTGTTGGGAGGACTCATGGGCATCATCGGCTGGTGGGTGAGGAGAGGTAGGGCAGGACCTCATCACCTCTGGCTATACACATGGGCATCATGGGAGCCGTGCCAAGGTCCAAGTTACAGCCAGTATAATGGGTGATGAGACTTGCTGGAGGCTGAATTCCTTTTCCCCGGGGAAGTTCCAGGACCCACAGAATAAGACATAGGTCCAACCCCACACTGATTTGGCCAGTGCCCATGGGAGAAATGGTCCCAGTTCAACCATAAGGTCAAGCCCAAGGGCCCTGAACAGGTTCTCTGCGTCCCACCTGGCATGATACAGGTAGAGGGACTGTTATCAAATTGTTTCTGCCTTACACCTCTGTGCAGGATCTCCCAGTGGGCATACTCTCTGGGACAGCTGAACCAACACCTGACCCCCACAAGGATGGCAAGTTCAGCCAGGAACCCAAGGATGGCATGTCCTGCTATGGAAATGCCTTTCATAGAATGCTGGGAGGCAGGAGTCTGGTGTTTGAGCTGGGACTTGCTTGAGTACATCTATCTGTCTGTGTATATGTGCTTAAGGTAGTTTCCTTCCTCAGGGGTTGTTTGTGAAGTCCCATTTACTATTCTTGTGTACTCATTAAGAATTACATTTTTAAAAACTTCATTTTGAATTAATTTTTGACTTAGAGAAAAGTGGTGAAATAGTACAGAGAATTCACATATACCTTTCAACCAGCTTCCCTTAGTGTTAATAATTTACATAACTATAATTCATGTATCAAAACCAGGAAATTAATGTTGGTTGCACTACAATTAACTAAACTACAGACAGTATTTGAATTTCGCTGGTTTTTCTAGCAATATTCTTTTCCTGTGTTTGGATCCAATCCAGAAGCCTACATTGTATTTAGTTGGCATGTCTCCTTAGTCTCCTCCAATCTGTGACAGTGCCCCAGTCTTGCCTTATCCTTCATGACCTTGACGCTTTTTATGAGTCTATCAGTTATTTGTTTTTTGTTTTTAAAGATTTTATTTATTTATTTGACAGAGAGAGACACAGCAAGAGAGGGAATACAAGCAGGGGGAGTGGGAGAGGGAGAAGCAGGCCTCCCGCAGAGCAGGGAGCCCGATGCAGGGCTCGATCCCAGGACCCTGGGATCATGACCTGAGCCGAAGGCAGACGCTTAATGACTGAGCCACCCAGGTGCCCCAAGTCTATCAGTTATTTGGATGAATGTCCCTTGGTATGGATTTGTGTGATTTCTCTCATGATAAGATTGAGTTCGTGTACTTTTTGGTCAGAATATCATAGAAGCAATATGTCCTCGGAATATCATACCAGTGGGTATATGATGTCAATACAGCTTCTTCTTGTTGTTGTTTTTTAAGATTTTATTTATTTATTTGACAGAGGGAGACACAGTGAGAGAGGGAACACAAGCAGGGGGAGTGGGAGAGGGAGAAGCAGGCTCCTTGCTGAGCAGGGAGCCCGATGTGGGGCTCGATCCCAGGACCCTGGACTCATGACCTGAGCCAAAGGCAGACACTTAACCCACAGAGCCACCCAGGCATCCCTAGATACTGCTTGTTAATGGCAATGTTAACCTTGATCAGTTGGTTAAGTTGGTGTCAGCTGGGTTTCTCCACCCTGGAGTCACTATTTTCCCCATTAATAATTGATAAATATCTTGGGGGAGAGACTTTGAGACTCTACAGATATCCTGTTTATCCTCAAACATTTACCCACTGATTTTGGCATCCATCTGAGGACCTTCGTAGAAACAACTATTACTGTGGTGTTTGCCTAGTGGTGATCTTGTGTCTCCCACATTCCTTCTACATTACTTCCAATTTATTAATTGGAATTCTTCTCTGCATAAGAGCTTCTCCCTCATTCCCATGTATTTATTTATGCAACTATTACTTTATTTAAGTACTTTATATTATACTAGCAATATTTATGCAATATATTACTTTATATGCATACTTACTTGATTCCACGAGTTACCATCTAATACTATCCTTATTTATTTTGTTGCTCCAGCTGGTTCAGTTTGACCCAAGTTATTTTTCACTTCAAGGATAGAGACGGTAAAAATCCAGGAAAAGGTCCTTCAATTTTCCCTTGCAGGGTGGAGTGCCAGACACCTCTTAGCTATGTTACCTGCAGCCTGCCAGCACAGGAATGGGAACAGGGACTGGTGAGATCTGGCCCCACGGATTGGGACTGAAAATTCTGTTGAGGAAAGAAGGGACCCCAAGCATCCCCAGGCATATCTGTCTGATATGGAGTCCTTGTTGCTGAGACCTACTGTAGTGGCGAGACCAGTCTTAAGGAGCATGGCTTTCCATACAGCCCTTTGGCGCCATAGACCCCAAAGAGAAAGAGACTACATGCGAGAAAACGCAAAGGCCTCCTGCCCTAAGGCTGAAGGAACAGAGAGGGCAGCAAACGTCCTGCCTAGATTTATCAGAAGGGCTGCAGGGCAAGCAGTAGGGGTGAGCCTAGCTCATGGCCAGGATGTAAGCATGGGCTCTCCTTCCCCTCAAACATGCCCACTTTTCTCCTGGAACATCATTAGGTAGACTTGACCCCCTTTAGTCCATAGGCTGGGCAAACGAGGCGGTCACTTCTGAGCTGAGTACCGCTTCTCCTAGGCCCCATGCTCCAGAGACCCTGTGAGAGCCTTTTTGTTAAGGACCAGCTTTCTGTGGCAGGCTCCCAGTGGCCCGAGGCAGGCATGTTGCTTCATCGTATGGGCTTCTGTCCTCTCCTGCAGTTGGCTGCATTCTTTAGAAACCCATGGGTGGAGCTGCTGGTGGGTATGCCCTTGAACATGATACAGCCTCCAGCAAAGGGTCTGAACCTCTAGAGGCCCTAGCCTTGTGCCATCTTTCCTGGGACCTGGGGTCAGGGCATGGACAGAGCAGGACACACTGATTCTCCACCCATAGCCCAAAGGTATGAGGTAGGAACATGGGGGCCTCCTCCTCTGTTATCAGGGCACCTATGGGAGGCATTGGGAGTAGGAAAGGAGGGATGATGAGACAGACTAAAGCTGGTATCTAGTTGGTCACCACATGGACTGCATATGGCAGCTCCCAGAGATGTGACTCCTCTGAGGCCTGGGTGGGCTCTGGAAAGGTAAAAACTTTGAGCAATAGGCAGGCTTAGGCTGTGTTCTTTCTATCAGGCCTACAAGCTACCAGGGAACACTGCTGGCTAGCATGGGGACTGGCAACTCAGCTGTCAGGACAGCCTGAATATTAACCAAGTTCATGTTCAGACTAGCTCTCTGTCAGATTCCAAAGGGGAGAAGGTGTCAGACCTCCGCCTCCAGCCAACACCAGTGAGATTTTCAGAAAGGTCTTTCCAGTAAACAAATAAAGAAAACTCAAGGGTTTTCCCTAGCTCTGGTTTGAATGCACTTCCCTGTTTGTTTATCATCTGCATTGCCCCAAACTGTTTGCCTGTTCCCTCTCAGCTGTGTTCCTCGGACAAAGGCAACCAGGATCTGGGTGTGCTTTTGTCTGGAGGCTGCTTCACCCACATCTCCTGCCAAGTTTCTGGATAAACAGCCTTTGTCCACCCCTCCTGGTGGGCAGCAGAACCCTCACACAGAGTCCAAGAGGTAGGATGGCATATTGACAAAAACAAAGTTTTGGCAGGGTGGGTCAGAGGAGCTGCAGGTGCCTCAGGCCTATGCATGGACAGTAATTTACGGCTGGCTAAATTCAGTTTATGTTCAAGGCTAATGTAGGGCTGCCGTGTTATCTGAGACCCTGGTCTAGTTTTAAGCATGCCTCTGGAGCCCAAAAGAAAAGCAAGGATCCCCATTTGGAGTATAGTGACGGTGAAGAGAGAATGGAGGCTCTTGGGAAAGGCTAGGTTGAGCCACACACCCTGGCAATGGGCACAGATCGCCCAAGCCTGCCGGCTTTTGCTGCGTATTTGTAGGACTGGAGGGCAGATTCACAGCGGCACTTTCCAGAGCTTCCCCTCCATGTTGAGGGGGCTGACATAGACCCCATGCCATTTACTTATGTTCCCAGAGTGGAGCTAGTAGACCTGTGGTGGATCCAGTGCTGGGATGCAAGGGGGAGAGCCCGGTCTCTGAGTAGCCCCTTCTCCTTCCCTCAGGTCCCTCCAGTCCCATCCTCACCATCCCACTCAAACCCCTTGGGTCTTTTGCTTTGGTTCAGCCTCCAGTGACCACAGAGCTCTCCACCGAGGCCTCCCCACCTATGGTTGCTTTCTCTTTACCTCCAATCTGAGAAGAAAGGATACTGAAAACATTTTAAGGTTTAGCCCCCCTCGATCCTGTGAGCTCTGAGCTGTAGAGGCTTGATTCCTGGTGAGTATATCCAAGAGATTGAGGAGTCCCATCCTCTACTCGGCCCCTACTCATACAGTGGCAGCTCGACCCCAGATGCCACAGGCTGAGAATACTGGGGCTCTGGTTCTGGTTGTCCCCGATTGTTTGTAAGGTAGATGTTCCATCCAGGAGAGGCAAGCCGAAAAGACAGAGGTTACCACCCTCACCCAGTATCCAATTCATAAAGCAGGGTGTCACTCTGAGGGCTGCTTTACCTGCCACCAGCTCTGGGGCAAGGGCTCAGAGATTTTTGTCCAGGGGGACGGGAAGTCCATAAAAACAGAGAGCTCTGAAGCTGTCCCCACAGGAAATAACTTCATTTGAAAGAAGTTGAAGAAGAAAAACACTAATCTGTACGACTCAGAAACTCAATGAATTTCAAGTAGAAGAAACAAAAAGAGTTCCACACACAGACACATTATGGTAAAACTGCTGAGAGCCAGAGACAAAAGGAAAGTTTTGAAAGCAGCAAAAAAATATGACTTGTCACGTACAAGGGAACTCTAATAAGTTTTACATCTGACTTCTCATTGGAAACAATGGAGGCCAGAAGGCAGTGGAATAACGTATTCAAAATGCTGAAAGATAAAAAGATGTCAACCCAGAATCTTATTTCTAGCAAAATTATCTTTCAAAAATGAAGTAAAGACATTCCCAGATACAAAAACAAACAAACAAAAAATGTGGGGAGAAATTTGGGTAGCCCTGCTGCCTTACAAGAAATACTTAAAGAAGTTCTTCAGGAGTTAAATTTTTTTTTTTAATGCATGACTTAAGCTCTGAAAACTAGAAAACATCTTTGAAAGAAATTAAAGGAGACCTAAACAAGTGGAAAGACATGTCATGTTCTGTTCATGAAGCAGAAGGCATAATATTGTTAAGATGACAGCACTCCTCAAATTGATCTGTAGATTCAACACAAAAGGAGTTCAGCAGCATTAGTCATTAGGGAAATGAAAATTGAAACCACCATGAGACACTCCTTAACACCCACTGGGATGGTTAAAATTAAAATGACATACAATAACAACTATGGGTAGGAATATGGGAAATTGAAACACTCACTCGGTACTGCGGGGATTACAAAACTGTGCAGCCACTTTAGAAAACAGGGCATTTCTCGAAACTTAGCAGTTCCACTCCTGTGGATATACCAAAGAAAAATGAAAACATACATCCATGCAAAATCTTGTACACAAAAGTTCATAGCATCATTATGCATAAGAGCTGAAAAGTAGAAACAACCCCATTGTCTAGCAACTGATGACTGGCTAAGTACGATGTGGTCTACCCATACAATGATATATTATTCAACCGTAAAAATCAGGGAAGTAGTGATACATGCTAAAACTAGATGAATGAACCTTGGAAACATTATGCTAAGTGAAAGAAGCCAATCACAACATACTACATATTGTATATGTTCCCTTCTATTAAATGTCCAGAATAGGCAAATCCTTAGAGACGGCAAATATATTAGTGGTTGCCAGGGGCTGGGGGAAAAGAGTGGGAAGGAACTGCTCATAGGTATGGGGTTTATTTCAGAGGTGCTGAAAATGTTCTAAAATTAGATAGTGCTGATGGTTGCACAACTCTTTGAATATACTGAAAACTACTGAATTGTACACATTACAAGAGTGAATTTTAAGGCATGTAAATTGTATTTCAACGAAGCTATTATAAACAAAAAGAATAAAAATGCCAGCTTCCCCCTCCCCACTCATCCCCCTGCCTGCCCTACCACCACAGTGGCCAGGCAATGTCTTGCTTGGTCACAACAAAGTTACGAAAAAGAAATTGGGGTGGATGTGTGTTCTATTATTAACTACTCCCTAGTGTTCCCCTGGAAAGAAAAAAAAGTGTAAGAGACACAACAGAAACTTATTTTTCATTCTTAAATAGACTATCGCTAACTTTTCCTTCACAGTCATCTCTGAGATTGATATTTATTTATAAAAGGAGTTTACACTTTGTGTCAAAAGCTTTTTCCGTTTTTTTGTCTTTGACCAGGAAGTTCTTATTTCTAAGAATTGCTGTTGCCTGGTCAGGTTTAAGTGTAACCTGCTTCCCTTACTTATTCATGCTGTTTGTTCTAAGTCATGGTTTTGCTATGAGGACAAAGGCATGAACTCCTTGGAAAGGGGACTACCATTTCATGAGGCCTGAAATGTGTTAGACGCTGTGTCAAACACTCCACTTATATTTCCTGTCCTGTGCTCACAACCCCAGGAGGGGCTTTTTTTTAAAAGATTTTATTTATTTATTTGACAGAGAGAGAGAGCGCACAAGCAGGGGGAGCGGCAGGCAGAGGGAGAGGGAGAAGCAGGCTCCCCGTGGAGCAGGAAGCCCAAAGCGGGGCTCAATCCCAGGACCCCAGGATCATGACCTGAGCCACCAAGCCACCCAGGCACCCCACCCAGGAGGGGGTCTTATTGTCCCATCTTTGAAGATGAAAAAGGAGGCCGATTCGGGTGGATGAGTGCCTAAAGTCACACGGCCAGAAAGTGGCAGAGCCCAAAAGAACCTCTGTTCTTTATTCAACAACAGGCTGCCTTCTGGAGGTCTCAGTTCTACGGAGATCACAGGGATGATCTTATCGTTATGGTCCTTCGATGGCTTTGGTAAAGGCTAAAACTGCTAGACTGGCTACTTGGAGAGTTCAAGGTTGAGGGTGATTTTCAAAGGACAGTATGTGATACCTCGCATTTCCCAAACTCATTTTCCATTACACCTAATCGTTCAGCATTCAGCGCTCCTGCATGAACAATTTGTGAAAAATCTACCACGTGCCTAGCCTTGTGCAAGCATTAGTTATCTAAAATGAGTTCAGGTTTTAGAATTCTGTCCATGTGGAGGAGGATGAGGAGGGGGTGCCTCTTTTCCTCTCTAGCCAGAGAGCAAGGGCACAGTGGCCTAGAACAGAGCCCGCCCCGCCCAGGACAGCTGGGCTCATGCATGCACATATGCACACCTGATCTGTCCTGTAAAGTATGCTTGACCTTGAGCTTCGTAGAGGTAGCAACCATGTCTGTTTTGTGCCCCACACAGAGTCTGGCCCAGAGCAGGTGCTCAATGACGGTTGAATAAATAAGCATTCCTTTTACCAATCCACTAGAACTTGGGCTGGTTGCTTCATTTCCTCATTTGTAAAATAGGGATAAAGAGAGTACCCATTTCACGTGGCAACCTTGAGATCCCATGAGATAATACAAGGCACACAGTGAGCCCCCAACATTCTGTAGTTATCATTTCTGTTATTACTGCTAAGTGGCATGAGATGCATTCTCTTCTGTGCTGAGGGTGACCTCCCCATCTTCTATTACCTTGTGACCTGGGTTTTTGTTTCTTAAAGCAAAGCCGAAGGCCAGATGGCCCTTGTGCAATTTTTGTTGCACAAAGAGCTCACTCTGCTGTGTTATGGAATGTTGGTCTAAGACCCTGAGGATAAGACAGACACAGTAACCCTGGGAAGGCATATCCAGTGCTCCCACCCTGCACAGCTTGGGGCCAGTTAGTTCCCACAATCCACTCTCCCAGTGTGTGTGTCGGGGGCGGGGAGGATGAGGTTTCAGAAATGTTAGCACTTGACCTGAAAACACAGCTGCAGAGCAATACCAGCCAGCTCCTCACCAGACTGCCCACCACAAGCCTCTGAGCAGGCCACATGCACGGATGTTTGTGTGTACATGTGTGTATGCGTATGTGCAGAGACCCAAGGGACACTTCTGTCTTATAGAAAAGACTGTCTTCTACCGGGTCTACAATGTCATTGTGAGCCACAGGGAGTTCTCTGGGCTCTGGCTAGTGGGGCCCCAAGACACACCCCTCACATCCTAAGGGGCAGGTCACAGGTGGGGCCTGGCCTTCACTAGAATAACCCCATGGAGGAAAGGGCCCTTCTTCAGGCTGGCAGCTGATTTATCAGACTCCAGTCCCATGAATTACAGCTGGAATTTTGTCTGCCAATCCTGTGTCCTATTCCTAGGTCCTTTGCAGCTTTCCAACAAGATTCTTTGCGCACAGTAATTCCTCAAGAGAGGGCCCAACCTTTGGAACCAACCATGGGTAGCCATGACGTCAGCTGCCTTCCGTTGTTGGGTATGAGCAGGATTTCCAAAACCGGACAGCACCCTACATGGGCCTGGGATAGGTGACTTCACATGGCTATCTCCTGTGCCACATGATGCTGATAGGGGCCTTCTGGGGCCCACTTCAGGGAGGAAGAGGGACATAGAGCCATGGGTGCATAGGCTCCAGCAGGGGAGCGATGGGGAGCTGGCCCACACCTCATCCTTCCCAGCATCCCGCTTCAGAACTTGCCCTGCTCCATTCTCCAAAGACACCATGCTCGAGCCACTACAGGGCCATCTTTATGGGAATGCAAACTGTGCAGTCACACAGGCCCTCACACTTGGGTTGTAATGCTCTGCTATTGATGTCCTGAAATTCTTCATAATTTTTGAACGAGGGGTCTTGCATTTTCACATTGCACTGGGCCTGCAAATTAAGTAGCCAGTCCTGCTCACTACCCTTGCCATGTAATCCCTGCCTCCACATCTGACAGTCTTCCTCTATACTTTCTGTCTTTAAGTCTTATTTATCCTACCCTAAGGCAAAATCCTGACAGAAAAAATACTCAAAAAACCACAAAGGAAAACACATTCTCTTTGAAAGAGCTTTTCTGCTTGACTGCAGATAGAATGGTGATAGTGGATAACGGACACATGGATACCCCTACCACGTGTGAGATTTTCTCAGCTCTGTCCAGTGCTAAAGGCTGTGGAAAAGGTTTCTCACCCCTAGTCCTAGCATCTTCCTTGTAGCAGATGGTATTTAATAAGCTCATTTGTCTGACTTTTAGAGTTCTTGCCCAAAGCATAACATGGGTAAAGATTGAGTTCTGAGGCCTGAGTTGGTACCTAGCAAGGCTATGTACTTGCTATGACTTCAGACAAACACTAGTCTCAGAGCCTCAGTTTACTCTTTTTTTTTTTAAGATTTATTTATTTATTTGAGAGAGAACGTGAGCGCGGGGGGAGGGGCAGAGGGAGAGGGAGAGGGAGAGAGAATCCCAAGCAGGCTCCATGCCCAGCACAGAGCCCAACGCAGGGCTCCAGTCCCACAACCCTGAGATCATGACCTGAGCCAAAACCAAGAGTCCAATGCTCAATCAACTGAGCCGCCCAAGTGCCTGAGCCTCAGTTTACTCATACAAAACAGGCAAAACAACATGTTATGAGGCTTTGGAGTCTCAGTTGCTAATCTCTGTGTGCTGGGGCAGATTCCAAGCTCTTTTCTGACACTTTGGCCAGTGATTTTTGGAAGTGGGCGTGGCCATTAGTTCAGGTGCATGTCGTTCTGACCCATGCGCGGCAGGGCACGTGAATCCCGGCATACAGTTTTGGAGGGTTTGTGCCCTTTCCCCCGAAGGCCATTCAGGAACCCCAGTTGAAGCAACCGTACTCCGGGCATGGTCTCAGATGCATCCTGATTGTGTCTGAGGAGCAGAGAGCCGAGTTCCTGGCCGGCTTCGTTTTTCCCCCGCAGAGCTGTGCTTCAGCATTCTGCCTGTAGGCAGCATTGTGGGCGTCAGGAGAGACGGCCTCATGAATCTTGTTACTGTCTTTCAGACGGGGGTGTTCTCAAGGACATTATCCTCAACATCACGGCATGACCCCTTTGTGGAAGGAAGTATGCAGGAGAGACTTCTCTCAGGTCCGAGTACTTAGAAAAACTAGCTTCTGCAGAACAGTTTAACACTTTGCATGAAACAGGGATGGTGCGAGCTGAGCCGCTGGAAACCTGGGAGCCTGGCAAGCAGGCAGGCCCCTGGGCAGGACGACTGGTTGTCAGTCTTACCCTTGGCTCGCTTATTTTGCAATCCCTCCTCCCCAGTGCTGTTTGCCCTCATTCCTTAGCGTTTTGTTTTATACTCTTCTCTGGTCTGTGTCCTTACAAACACCTCTCTCTGTGAGAGAGTGAGGTGTGATATGAACATGCGAATTCATTTTTAAATCTATTTCAGGGAAGTTGTGAGGATTAAGGACTGAATTGCTTCATAAATGTTACAGAAGCAGCACCACCGCTCAGTGCAGGTGGGACTGGGCAGAAGGCGGGAGCTTTTTCCTCTAGACTGGATCATCTCGCTACACACAGCAATCTCCTGATCCGCAGCCCCCAGAATACTTATTGGTACCTGTATATATATATATATATATTACATACATATATATATATATAATACATACCTGCATATATTATATATATATATAATGAAAGCTCACTGAACACACTTTGAAATTTTTGCAACCTCCCTTGAGATTTTGCTGACTTGACTTAATTGAAGAGCTGAGAACTGAAGTTCTTGCTGAAGCTCGCATTTTATGGATCCACCAGCAGGGACTTGTTAGGGCCACCACAACCCACAGGCCTTGGGAGACAGGAGGAACCACCCTTCTAGGAAGGCTGGGTGGGAAGGAGTGTGGAGGGAGATAAAGAGCGCTGGAGAGGTCTAGATAGCCCACCCCCGCCACACAGTGGGCCCTGTATTCAGGTCCCAGGCTTGGCCTACGGTGTGAATAGAGCAGGGAGAAGAGGTTTTTCTGGAGGCGTCTGCTCAGAAGATATCATCACAGACCACTTGCACTTTTCACCAAGGCAGAGGAAACTTCTACACTTGGACCAAGTGACCAGGCCTCCTGCCCTGCCCCTGGGGAGTTTCAAACACCTTCCCTCCATGCTCGGGTGCCTTCTGAAGCAGAAATACTACCTTGGCTCATACTGCTTCACAGCTGAGGGGTCACCAGTCACAGCCATGGCCCCAGCTAGCTTCTCGATATGTGACGCAAGCAGAGAGCTGAGGTATTACTCTCTCTTTCCCTCAGAAGAGGAGGGTGGGTCTCAGGGAGGACAGTGACTTGCCCGAGTAAGTGGCAGAGTGAGGAGCCAACGCCAGGGCTGTGAGGTCTATGCTCTTAGCACCAAGTCAACAGCCTGTCACAGGAAGGAGAGAGCCTGTTCCAGCTGCCATGCAAATACTCCCTCAGCGCTGGCCTGGGGCTGGGCCTGCTGGAGGGCTGGGCTCACACTTCATGTTGTCTTCTCTGGCAGTGGAATCTAGTGTGTGAGGATGATTGGAAGACGCCCCTCACCTCCTCCCTGTTCTTCGTGGGCGTGCTCCTCGGCTCCTTCGTGTCTGGGCAGCTATCTGACAGGTAAGGAGGCTGGGAGGGAGAAGAGGTGCAACAGGGCCCCCTGTCAATTCACTGCCTATCTTGGGGTTGGACTGAATTGAAGGTATTTCTACCCAGAGAAAGAGAGGCCCCTCATACCAACAAGTCAGTGAAAGGAGGAGCCATGATGTCTCATGGTTTCTGTTCCCTCGACCCCTTGCTGGAACCCTCTTTTGTTCCGTTATCCCAGCCTTGCACTGTCAGGGCTTAGGCGGAGGGTCAGGGGGCAGGCTATGGCCCCACTGGAAACTGGTCCTTATAGCACCAAATCTCTCAAAAAAACATCACCACTGCCTCCCCATCCTACCCCCTAACTCTTAGATGACAGGGGATCTGTCCACAAACAGCCATCAGACAGAGTAAGGGCCAGACAGCGAGCGCCCACGTCGCGGCTGGGGGTCAGGCCCCTGGCCGGGCACCAGGGCCACAGAGCTGACCCACGTTGGTTGTGGGCCTCCTAGAATGCAGAGTCTCTAGAGGAGACAGCACCACAGCTCCAGGAGAAGTGCCCTTCTGGCCCCCGAATGTTCTAAGGGGACCAGAGCAGAAAGGTGGGAGTGCTAAATAGCAGTGTTAGGAAGGCTTCCCAGAGGAGTGCCTGTCCCTCCTCCCGTTACAAAGTCCCAAGGGACCGCAAGCCCAACAGCCTGAGACCTGATTTTGGAAAATGAGGTAGGAGACTGTTCTGCTCACCCCTGTGCTCCATTCTACCCACTGGTCACTATCAGAAAGTGAAATGAAGTCTTAGGCCAACTGCCATGTCATGGGTACTACGTAGAGCTACACTTCCTATAGAGGACTCGCTTGCAATTTTGGTTGCATGTTAGACTCACCTGGGAAAACTGTATAAATCCCATTACCCAAACTGCATCCGAGAAAATGAGAATCTCAGGAGGTGGGGTGCTGGCCCCAGCATTTTTTGGCACCAGGGGATTTTAAGCGCAGCTAAGGTTGAATACCACTGCCACAGAGGGGATCTTCATTCTGGATTGACAGAATTCCCATATTGCTGATATTAGATGTCTGTGCAATCTGTACTTACCCATTTTCCAGAAATGTGGTGGCACCTTCTACCTGTGGCTTGTTCTAAGGAGCAGGTTTCTATGGGGACCTTGCATGAGCTGCTTTGTGCTTTCGAGATATGGGTCCTCTACAGAAGTTTTAGAATCTCAAAAGGCACCCCCTGGGCCGATGGACGTCTGAGACATCACTAAGGAAGAGCTCAGGAGGATGAGACAGGGAGAAAAGTCTGTCACAGCCCTGAAAACAGAATAAAACAAAGAAAGTCTGCAGTGATGCATGACTCAGGGCTTGCCACGTGCCCTGAGTTACAGCTGCTGTGGCCTGCGCGTGCCATGTGTTGTGCTATATTCTACAGGTTTGGCAGGAAGAGCATCCTCTTCGCAACCATGGCTGTGCAGACTGGCTTCAGCTTCCTGCAGATTTTCTCCATCAACTGGGAGATGTTTACTGTATTATTTGTCATCGTCGGCATGGGCCAGATCTCCAACTATGTGGTGGCCTTCATTCTAGGTAGGAATGGTCTCTGACCCTCAGAGCTTCTCCTTCCAACCCTCTGAGAGGCCCAGAAAGAGGGGGCCCCTGAAGAGGGCCTAGGGAGTGCTCTTCACACGGAAGGAAACACCACAACCCTCAGGCTGTGCTTCTAAAACAGGGTCAGCCTCAGATATACCTGTGTGGGGGAGGGGACTGTGATCTCTGGTTCTTTGATTTGCTCACAGGGAGCCCATTCTGTGCTGGGCTCGGAAGTGTGGTGGTGAAGAGAAGCTGGAGCTGATCGGAACCACCCACACGATAACTGAGACACATTTCAGGATCCCAGGGCTTGGGAAAGGCACAAAGTTGGGGTGTCAGGGAAGGAACCACCTAGATAGCTCTTTGATCTGAGTTGTGAAAGGCTGGGACATCGGCCTGGGCCTGGACAGGTGTTCCTGACAGCCGTGCATGGCCCATGGAGGGATTCAGGGCAGCTGGTGTGGCCGGTACACAGGTGGAGGAGGCAGGTGCTGACAGGAGTTCAGTGCCGGGTCCACCATCACCGGGCAGGGCCGGCCTCACCCTGAGTCACAGTGCACCCCAGAGCCTATCAGCTGTGTGCAGGACAACGTGCTCTGTTGGTAGGGGTTCCTGTCTCCTAGCTGCAGCCTTGCTTCTGGAGGATCAGGCAGCATGAAGGGGACGCACAAGTTAAAGGTCATGAGGAGGCCCCCAGGGCCCTCACCAGCGCTTCCTGGGAGGAAGTGAGGTGAGCTCCAAGCAGGGGTCACCCACGGGAGCAAGCGTCCCCAGCATGCTCTCTGACCAGCTTGGGGGGTGGGGGGAATGAGGCAGCAGACACCAGTTCCCATAATCTCTCGTGTGATGGTATATCCCTGTTGGCTCAGTGCTGGCCTAGTCTGTCCCTATTGTCACAGTGTAATTATTAATAGTGTCCTTTTATTGTCAGTCTAACAATTCTTCCTGTCTCAGAAGCCTAAATCTGTTAAGATGGATTCTGATTGCTTTTAGAATTTGGAATGACTCACTAGCTTTGGAGATGCTGTGTTCTCTTAGCTGAGGAGGTCTACACTCTCTGTGAGGTTGCCAACATGGGATTGCTCACATTCCACTCCTTTAATCATTTGTGAAGAGCTCCTTGCCACAGCCAAGGTGTCTGCAGGGGGTGGGGGGAGGGGAGAGCATGCTGAAGCCACAGGGGCGCGGCAGTTAGCACCCTCTTTAGCTGGCCCCAACAGGAAGGTGGCCTCTCTCCTCCCTGCAGGGAAGGAGGGGAGCCAGATGTTCTTAAAGAAGGTCCTTTGTGTATACGACACAGAGCTTCAGGCCAGTGGTGTGAGAAACTAGGGATTAGAAGAATTTAGGATGGAAACTGCAAACTCCTCATGCCTGATGGCCCCAAGGACACAGGGCTCTTGACTAGAGCCTATTTGTTCTCATGGGCAAAATCTCCCAGAATCCATCTTCCTAGTGGTAATCCTCCCTAAACCCCAAAAGTCTAATCTGTGGCTCTGCTTGGGACAGACACATACCAACATACAGACACATAGAGACTGAACTGTTTTGAGGAGGCCTGTTCAGGATTCTGCCTGAGGCTGGCAGACCCCTTTAAGGAGGACCTCAAGGACCATCTGAAATGGAAGGGCAGAAAATCATAGAGAAGCCCCATCATTAGGATTGGAAGCCAGAAGGGGTTTGTGCCAGGCATGGCATCCCCCAGGTTCTACTGAATGGCCAGGATTGAGCCTTTACTTTCCAGGGGCACAGGATACTTCCGGGGCCTTGGAACCTCCCGTCTGGGAGAGCCCACCCCAGGCCTCCTGCAGGGAGGTCCTGCCCCGCTGGCGCTGACACTACAACCTGCCCCCCCCCCCCCACTGCTCCTCATGCCAAGAAGAATGATAGGGCCAAGGGGAAAGTAAGATCTTGTAAGATCCGTCAGAGCCCAGATTTACAAGCCAGCCATCAGTGAGCTGGATGCTGGGTGCATCAGCCAGGGTCCCGGAGCCTCCCTGGCTGTCGTTTCACTCCACTGTGCTCTAGGAAACTGCTGACTTTTATGTCCTTGTATGAGACTCTGTGTTGGGTTCTCAGGTTTGGACATTTAAGAATGTCACTGAAAACCTATCCGCCCCCCGCCCCGAGCGGCGGACTCTGGAGTCACGGCCGGGGACGGGGCCGCAACGTGCGAGCGCTGGGCGGGCGCGGCGCGGGGCGGGGCGGGCGCAGCGCGGCGCGGGGCGGGGCGGGGCCGCAACATGCGAGCGCTGGGCGGGGCGGGGCGGGGCGGGGCGGGGCCGCAACGTGCGAGCGCCGAGCTGGGCTGGGCGGGGCGGGGCGGGGCGGGGCCGCAACGTGCGAATGCTGCCCGGTTTCTCCGCAGCGCCGTAGCGCTCTCTGGCGTCCCAGGGCTAAAATAGTGAATTCTGGTTTCTGAGTAAAATAAACGAAAGCTTGGGGTCTAGGCCTTCTCTTTTGCCCTCTGGCTCTAGAGAAGGGTTGGCAAGACTCTGTGATAATAATCTCATTTTAAGGGACTTCTCATTAATTCGGGAAGCTGAATTACTCCCATTCTCAAAACGACACAGAAACGGATCCTTTCCTTGTTCTCCTTTTTAAAAATTGTAAAGCTTGCCATAGGCATAGGAGATAGAAAAAGGGAGCGAAGCAACAGTGCTAACCAAAGGAACATAAAGTGGATTCACCTGGTAGTGAGGACCCTGCCAAAAAGATGCTGGTTTAGGAGGAAATGACCACTCAGGACCAATGACACTGACCCTGTCTGTACTCCAGCTCCCCCTCACCATCTCCTACTGTTTCCCAGGAATAGTGCCTCCAAGCTGTCCACCGCCTTCTGGTAAGATGCCAGGGACTCCTTCTTTATCCCTCGTAACTACCTGGTCAAATTTATTTTGCACTGTTAACTGCCTTCTTGTCTTGACCCATCCACTAATTCAGTATTTTCCTAGTACTCCTAACATCAACCTCCTGTGCAGTATTTGTGCCAACATGCTGACCTGTTTAAAACTTCTGCTTCCTCTGGTGTCTAGATGTGTGCTTTCTTTCCAGAAGTATGCAACTGATGGCATCCTCCTTTATAATTCTGGCTACCAGAAGAAGACTCAGGCAAAATTGAAATTTAACTCTGTCAATCGTGCATTCTTTATCAGCCACATATTTTTAAAGTGTTTTTAAATTGAGATACAATTGGGACGCCTGGGTAGCTCAGTTGGTTAAGCGTCTGCCTTCGGCTCAGGTCATGATCCCAGGGTCCTGGGATCGAGTCCCGCATCGGGCTCCCTGCTCTGCAGGGAGCCTGCTTCTCCCTCTGCCTCTGTCTCTCTCTCTCTGTCTCTCATGAATAAATAAATAAATAAATCTTTTTAAAAAAATTGAGATACAATTTGCATACCATACTATACACTCTTTTAAAATGTGTAGTTTAGTGGTTATTAGTATATTTGCAAAGTTGTACAAACATCAACCCTTTGTAACTGCAGAACATTTCCATCACCTCCCCGAAAACCTGGTACCCGTTAGCAGTGCCTCTCCGTTTTCTTCTTTTCCTAACCCCTGGGAACCACTAATCTACTTTCTGTCTGTATGGTTTTATCTATTCTGGACATTTCAGATAAGTGGAAACATACAAGCTGTGGCCTTGTGACTGACTTCCTTCACTTGATGTTTTCAAGGTTGGTCCATGCTACAGTGTGAATCACTATTCCACTGAATGGATTTACTACATCTTCCTCATCCATACATCCGTTGATGGACATCTGGGTTGTGCCCACTTTCGGGCTATCAAAAATAATGCTACTATCAGCATTTGAGGACAGGTGTTTTGTGGATATGTGTTTTCAGGTCTCTTGGATATGTACCTAGGAGTGGAATTGCCGGGTCATATGGTAATTTTATATTTAACCATTTAAGGAACTGCCATACTGTTTTTCAAGGGGATCAGTTGCATATTTTTTGTTCTTTCCTCCAAGGCAGAACTTTTGCCTTTCTTTGTATTTTACTTTAATGTTACCGTTATCTTATTGTGTTCAAATTATAAGGTACCTCAAAGACTTCAAGGGATGAGATGGAATATAAATACATTAAGAGAATGCAGACATTTACTGGCACCCCATGTTTGCACTGTACTGTGTGAAGAAAGACATTTTGGGATATATGTAGAGATAGCGAGGGTTACTTTTAACTAGAATGATCTCTTTAGGTTCATGAGAGGAGAGAGGAAGGCCTGAGTAGGGGAATATCTGTTAATTTGGAGAGAGTTCTGAGTATTTCCAGGGAGCAAAGAGAGGTTCTACTGTCTTCCATTGGGTCTTTTGGTCAAAGGCACTGTACTTTCTTCATTCCTCTGACATTCAGCACATTTCAACTGTTTGACCAGGATAAGAGAATTAGCTCTTCCTGAGCACCTACCACATGCCAGATGCTCTACTAGGCTCTTTCCATATGGTATCTCAGTCCTCATAATAAAGACCTCCATGAAGTAGGACTTACCAAATGAGTGTCGAGGAGCCCAGGCTCTCTGCAGACGCCTCTTTGCACATGGCCTCACTACTCACAACCCAGGGGGCCCTGGGTCCTATCCCATAGCCTGGCAACTGTACCATCTTCTTATTTCTTGAGCTGGGGTCTGCTGGGGTCTGCTGCAGGCTTCTGTTGGTCATTCATGGAGGAGCAGATCCTGCCTTCAATGTGGAATGGATTCAGTGGGTCCTGGGATGATGACCAGAGAAGGGCGTTGATCATTGTGGAAGTGAGCCTAGCCCTCTCTGAGTCACTCCCTCTTGGAGAGAGTACTTGGATTGGGGTGGTAGTGACAGGCAATGAACAAACACTGTTGATCAGGACATTCCGTCTGGCTTAGATGACAGAGTTCACTCCCAAGAGACACTCTGCGGCCCAACCAGACCAAGACCAACTAGGAGCAAAACCCTAGAGGGTAAACTAGCCCAGGACAGGCATCCCCAGTCAGCAGAGCCAGAATTCACTGCTGTCATCTGTTCGGCAGCGGCATACCATGGAAGGTTTGCAGGAATCAGGACTCCTCTTCTAGTGCTCCTCAGAGATGGCTGGTCGGCTATCAGCTGGTTCAAATACCAGCCCAGGAAGGGAACAGGGAAATCCTCACTTCTTGAAAGGAGGGCATGTCCTGACCCATCTCCCATCAGTGTCTCCCTTAGGAATCTCAGTTGAAGAACTGCTTATAAGGCCCAGGTTTTGTCTCCAGGTGATTTTTTTTCTGATGGTATCCATAGTTCAAACAGATCAGGCTTAAATCCTTGCTGCCCCACCTACTACCTATGTGTGAATTGAGGCAATTTGCTTCACTCTTTAAGTCTCAGCTGATTACGCGTGAAACAGAAGTAATATTCATTCTTTTTTTTGTTTTTTAAGATTCATTTATTTATTTTAGAGAGAGAGAGAGAGAGCAAGGGGGAGAGCAGAGGGAGAGAGAGAAACTCAAGCAGACTCCCCAATGAGCACAGAGCCCAACGTGGGGCTCCATCTCACGACACTGAGATCATGACCTGAGCCGAAAACCAAGAGTAAGACGCTTAGCCAATTGTGCCACCCAGGTGCCCCGGAAGTAATACTAGTTCTTGCATAATTACTGTGAAGCTTCCAAGAGATCATGTATGTAAATACTTAGTCTAGGACCTGGCTCGAAGTGCCCGCTCAAAAACGAATGTTAGCTAGGAAGACGATGATAATGATGTGCCAGGAGGGGTGGCTGTCTAAAAGTCAGAGGGCAGGAAGTCGTGCTAACAAGGAACTCTTCAGGGTTGTGCCATCCATGTTGCTCCCCGGAAAGGCAGAGGGATAGATTTAAAACTCTCTGTCCCCCATGGGTACTGTGCAAAGTCAGAACAACTCTGTTCTGGCCTGAGACCCGAGCTTAGAGACAGAGGTTATCCAGGAATCCAGTGGTGTCTCTTCTCTCTCTTCTCTTATCAGGGTCACGGAAGCATGGGGGAGCCCCCTTGGCCTCACGATTCTACAAGATTCTCACTTAGTCCTGTGCACTTGCTCTTTTCTGCAACCAAATCCTCTGCTGCTTCACTTCTGAAACTCTGCTTAGGAACAAAGTGCCCCCTATTTATTCCCACATCATGATAATGACAGCCAAAGTGTTTAGAAACGTGGCATGGTGAGTCTGCCTATGGAGTGGTAGGAGGGTCATTACTGAGGTAAGAAAAGATTTGGAACTAACACTCGTGATCCTCAAAGAAGTCAGGCCCTGTGTTTGGAAATTAGTGGAGAGGCTGAAAAGTGCCCTAGGTGGTTAGGCCTATTGCCCACAGTCTGAAATGAGAGAAGCACACATCATTATTGGCCATTTCTATCAGTCTGGTTTTTAGAAATGGCTGTTCAAGAGGAAACCACTGAGGCACAACTCTCAGTTATGTTGAGTGAGGAAGAAATGGGCTGGGGATAAGGAACAAGTAGGCAGTGAGAATGGGAAACTAGCCAAATATAACTGACCCATGAACAATGGGGGGTTGGGGCACTGACCACCCTTCACCCACACAGTCGTAATCCACATACAACTTTTGACTCCCCCAGAACTTAACTACTAATATAACCTACTGTTGATCAGAAGCCTTACTGATAATGATGTGGGAAACAAAGGCAGAAAAAAATTATTAAATTCCCTTACTACCTACAGCCCACTGACAAGTCCTTGGAACAGGCAGAGTGACATTCCTCTAGGGACTCAACTGCCTCCATGTTAGTACTTTGCTAAGGGCAAAAGACAATCCTAGCCCGACCACCCCCACCCCTAGCCGCCCCCTCCCCCCCGCCAGGATCCTGTAAGTCTACTTTAACATATAAAAATTCCTTTAGAAATTTCCTTTATCTCTAAACCCCCCAAGATATGTGTTGGTAATCATCCCTCAAGCAGATGGCCCACAGGGTCTCATGACTAAGGTTTTATTAGACGGTAATAAATGACCCTTTCCCAATAATAGCTAGCCCCCTCAAGGTCCAGGAAACCTTGCTTCCCACTTCCTTAGAGATTTACACTATCCCTAACCCCCTCGCAACTTGAAAGTATATAATGGGCCGCTCCTCATGAACCTGGTGCGGCTCTTTCTGCCCGTGGGTCCTGTCCAAGTGCTTGAATAAAATCACCTTTTTGCACCAAAGACCTCTCAAGAATTCTTTCTTGGCCATCAGCTTCGAACCCTAACGTTCTTTCATACATCAACAACATACACAGTAGATGAACACATATTTTGTATGTTATATGTATTCTATACTGTATTTTTAAAATAAAGTAAGCTAGAGAAAAGAAAATGTTATTATGAAAACCATAAGGGAGAGAAACACATTTACAGTACCGTACTGTATTTATTGAAAAAAAATCCTTGCAGATGTGGACCCTGTAGTTATCATACTGCTCCTCTGGAATTAGCTCTTAATTCCTTAGCCTGTGCTCAGGGCATACAAATACAACTGAGAAAATATCTCCTGAAAGACAAGCCTGAATGGTCCTTTGAATGCTCTGTTTTGTGTTTCCTGGGCTACTCTTCTGTAGCGGTGGGCAGATCCCAAACAAAAAGCAGAGCTGTTGCCATTGGCCAGATCTCTGCCTCAGGGGCAGAGGACCAAGAGCGGATTCTGGAAAGGGCCTGGAGCTCTGTGCCAACAGAGGAGCTTGTTCTTGGACGCCCCCATTGCAACCGGGAGCTCTAAGAGGCAGGCATATCTCTAGAAGACTTGGGGCACTGAGCAGAGCAAGAGCCAACAGCCACCTGTGTGTCCTCTCCCAAAACAGGGCCCAACACCAGGCAGTCTTGGGCCTTTGCGGTGTTCTGGGAAAGCTCTGTGAAGTTCCCTGAGTGTGTGGCCAACTCGAGAGCTGCCACCTGCTGGGCCAGCCAAATGGCTCCTTCTTTCTTCCCTTGGTCTGAATAGACTGTGTCTGCCTGGGGCTGATCCCTGAGTACAATGTGGCTGCAGGGAATTCAGCTCTGGGTGTCTGGGTGGGGGTGGGGTGGGGTAGGGGGCTGCTCTGTGTACCTCCGGAGTCAGCTGGATCCTATTTATCAGCTCTCAGGGCTCAAGGGTGGCTAATGGTGTCCTAATACGATTCTGTTAACTCTGAATTGTCCACTGTTTCCTGAGACCCCGTGTCTGTTTGTTTATAGTGGGGAAATGTGGGAAAGGCTACATGCATCGTGACCCCACAGAGCCCTTCAGAAGAGCCTCCACTGTCTCCCGGGAAACCCTGTCTGCTCCTCACCTTGGGCGCTTATTTTGGAAACGGGGCATTCTCAGAAGAGATGACCTCTCGGGGCTGGGCATGAGACAGCCATAAAAAGATAAATCTGTGGCTCCTTTAAAATCTCATGAAAACTCATCCTTCTCTAAGGCGACAAGTCTTGGGTCGCTTCCCACTTTCCTTCACGCTGATCACGCCTCCTCTGGGCCATAAGGCAAACGCCTTTTCCCTTTTCCCGGTAATTGTAGCTCGAACTCCAACTGCCAGGTAATGATGTAAAACGGCAAATATTAAAGTGAGTTAAAATGCTAATACTCCTCCCTTGTTTTGAACAGGAACAGAAATTCTTGGCAAGTCAGTTCGTATTCTATTCTCCACGTTAGGAGTGTGCACATTTTTTGCAGTTGGCTACATGCTGCTGCCGCTGTTTGCTTACTTCATCCGAGACTGGCGGATGCTGCTGCTGGCGCTCACGGCGCCCGGGGTGCTGTGCGTCCCGCTGTGGTGGTGAGTGTGGTTCGGTCCCAGACAGCCCCCCGCCGCGGCCCGGCATGCCTGGTGCTGACCCTCGCGCGGGCTGCGTGGTCCCCGTGGAGCTGGCCTTCGAAGCCCGGGGCGTGTTGGCCTCGCTGCGGGTGGGCCTGTGTACCCCGGTCTGATTCTCCACGGTCCCACAGAGCCCCGCTCTCAGGAAACCCAGCCCTTCTGAGCCCTCCCCGCCCCCGTCCGCTGTCGGTTGTTGATCTTGTTTTTGGACATGGTACCCATGGGTTGTGCTGTTTCCAATTCTGCCCCACCCTGCTCTGTTGACACCTTTCTCTCTCCAGGAAATCTCTTTCTCCTTCTGGATTCAATTCATGTAATTTCCTCAAGCTTCCCTATCACGGGGTGATTAACATCTAGGATGTGCCTGTTTATCTGCTCTGTCTTTTTTTTTTTTTTTAAGACTTTATTTATTTCTCAGAGAGAGAGAGAGAGAGAGCACAAGCAGGGGGAGCGGCAGGCAGAGGGAGAGGGAGAAGCAGGCTCCCCGCTGAGCAGGGAGCCCGATGCGGGGCTCGATCCCAGGACCCTGGGACCATGACCTGAGCCCAAGGCAGACACTTCATGACTGAGCCACCCAGGCACCCCGAGTGACCCAGATTCTGACCATAACTTAACTGAGCCACCCAGGCATCCCTCTGCTTTGTCTTGAAGGGCGAGAGAATTCTTTTCATTTAATGAGTTGTTAGAGAAATGTTCTCTCCTTCCTCGATCCTGCCACCCAATTTTGACAAATCAGTGTGGGATTAACCAAGTTTGGAGATACTGGCCCCAGTTTCACCCAATATGATTATGTGGGAAATTTCAGGTGAGAGAAGAGATTAGAATAATGGAATAAGGTCCCAGCTGCACCTTCTTTTTGGGGATTCCCCATTTCTTTTGTTTTGGGTTTTTTTTCTCCCTTATTTAAGCAAGAAGAAAGGGGATTTCTTCTATTGGTGGGTCTCTCTCTCTCTCTCTTTTTCTCTCTCTCATTAAGTCTTCTTGATTTGGTTTCATGATATCAATATCAAATCTCCCAACAGTATAGGTTTTACCAAACTGCTTGATCTCTACCTGCTTACACACAATGAAAGTTTCTTTGACCATTGTTTAAAAACTCATGGTTTAGACTAGTCCTCGTGGTTCCCTGTCCTTTGCACACAGCCTAGGAATTTGCCAGAAGGTCCTTTATCTTGCTGCAACTGTTAGGCAGCCTTAGAGGCCGACAGGTAGCACATTTTGTCCTTGTTGGACCAGTTAGCTTGGGTTGGACCACTCCCAGTTACTGTCTTTTTATCACATCTAAGACTGCTATCGTTTTTCAGTGTAAATTCTTGGCATGGATGTGCCTGAGAGGAGAAAGCAATTTTTCCCTCAGTTGCCTGGAATTTGAGAGACAGTGTGTTAAAGGTTAGATAACTATTCTGATTTGGAGATCTCCTCTGCAACCCAGTCTGAGGGTCAGGAAAACTTATGGTAAATAAGGACAGGCCACTAACTACAGAGCTCTGTCTCCAAGGAAGCACCCCAGATTTACAAGAGCAGGGCAATTTTCTGGAATGAGAGCCATCATGATCATCATCATAATCACCAACATCAGCTTTGTCACATCTTCTGACCCTCTTTCCACAATTCCCTTGCTGACTGAATTTATTGTGAAAGATGTTCGTGACCAGAGGTTCTCTCAAGACACAAGACAAGACTATTCAAAGGTTATTTTCTGCCTCCTCAGATGAATGATGTTAATTAATAATCTGTGATCCCTGGCTCTAGCTGCCATTTTGGACTAAGAGACCAGTACTTCTAAAATATGTTATAAGGAACCTTATTACTGTGTGATTCTATCAGACGGAGGGAAAGAGACAAGGAGAATAAAAATAAAAGGGCCCTGACTGACTATGAGATTAGTAGGGATTTTAATTTCTAGGGCTTGGACCTTTGCTTCAGGTCCCAATATTGCAGCAAGGAACAACCCTGATAGGTCAGCCCCTGTGGTTTCCAGTAGAGACAGTCCATCCCATGAGGAGCTGCCTTACCCTTGCCCTAAGGAGAGTTCTTCCTTCTGTTGCCCCCGAGCTGGCTCGTGAGCGCTCCGGGCTGTGGGCACGCTGTACCAGGGACAGGACTGCCCCAGACAGAGGACAGCCCCGGAACCAGCACACAAAGCCGTGTGCTCGTCCTAAAAGTTTAACGACAGTCTTACCATTTTCCTATAAAACAAAATCGCTTTCTTACGAACACCTCATTCTTGAGGGTGGGACTTCCTGAAGCCATGCTCGTCAGTCTAGGTGGGCTGGGGTCATGCAGGGTTGGCTTGGGGCTGCTGGGCTCCCTGCTGCCTCCTCAGTGTGTGATAGAGACTCTCCAGCAATGCCCTTCCCCCTGTTCTATTTGAATTCGATCTACAAAGAGGCTATAGTGTACAACCTCGTTTGGTGCTCCCCTAGCTTCTGCAGCGATCAGCTAGACTTGATACTCCGTGCAGCACAAAAGCCATGGCCGAAGGAGAGATCGCAGCACCCTGAGCATCGCGGGCGGCAACTGGGAGTAAACCAGAGCCCTGCAGGTGGTTTGGGGATTTTTTTTATATCTCAACTTCCCTTATAAGGTTTGGCAAGAACGGACCACAAGTATGAATGGGGTAACTGTGTAGGGGGTGGGGAGGGAGCCCATAGACGCAACATGGGGGAAGCTTTGCAATATCTAGCCGACTAGACATTAAGGTCCACGAGGGCCCTTAAAGCCTGTGGGAAGAAAGGTTGGGTATTTCTAAGAACAACCTTGTGGGGCAAAGGCATCGCCCAGAATTAGAAGGGGGTATACATGTACATAGGCATGAAGCATACAGTGGCTGGGAAGTAGGAGCCCTAATTCTGCACTTTCGCAGTAGCCTCTAGGCACACGCACATACTTAAATAAATGAAACGTTCATTTGCTCGTTCACGCCAGTTACACGGGCTCAATAGCCACACGCCGTTATCGACTACGATACGGCTACAGAGCAGTGCAGAAAGCTTTCTGGACCAGTGCAGCTCTACTTAGTGAAGGTCAGTGACCCGACATCATCAGAGTTACCACAGGGACCAGCTAACGGCATCTTCCAAGATGACAGAAACTGGGTTCACATTTCAACCCATGTGCTAGTCGGCTGGGGAAGGGAGCTGAGGCTTGACCATTTGATAAGTTGTGTTTTGCTCTGAGGTTAATTGCTGTTGAGGCTTTGGAGGGGCCCATTTAATGATAGGAGGCCTCTGTATCTGCTACATGTAGTGTATTTTCTAGGATCACTGAGCACTGACCGATAGGTAAGGAAAGAAAGAGCTGGCAGAAGAATGGCTAAGAGATACCGAGAAATAAAAAGTAGGAAAGAATAGAAAAATATAAATAAATGTAAGTATGAGAAAAAGAAATAAGAATAGAAAAAATAAACAAATTAGGAAAGAATAGAAGTGAACTGTATGTAATAAAAAAAATTAAGTTTCTAGACATTAAAAAAAAAAAAAAGACAACGTTGTCTCCCAAAGCCTCGTTTGGTTACTCACTGCCCTGGGAATCTGAGAGCCACAGGAACAGCCCACAGTGGGGTGTCCATGTATCCACCTTCTCCTCTGACCACAAGAAAAGCCCAAAGAGCACGGATGTCTTGGCCACCTTTACCTGGTAAACTTCTGACCATCGTCAGCTGGGACACTAGGAATTCTCTAAGGGATGGATGCACTGAAAAGATACTAGATTGTGTTTCTTTAAGAGCCACAATGGTTATTAAGTTTGAAATGACTTTCTCCCACTGCCTGGCTTATAGTACCCCTTATGGTCTGGTCCTGCCTTCAAGTACAACTGATGATCAATCAGCCCTGTGATTTAATCAGAACTTTGAAACTTGGAGGTGCTTTTATTTATTCCTATTATCAATGGAAATTTTATGAGGCCTCCTTCCTGATTTTTTTTAAATAGACAAATTATAATCTTACAAAATAAAAATTATTTGGGGGCAACTTACGGTGAATAGTATTAAACCTCACTATTGTGAAAAATTATAAACCATGAAAAATTTATTCCAGGTTTATTCCCGAATCTCCCCGGTGGTTAATATCCCAGAGAAGATTTAGAGAGGCTGAAGGTATCATCCAAAAAGCTGCAAAAATGAACAACGTAGCTGCCCCGATGGTGATTTTTGATCCTGTGGAGGTAAGCATTTGCAGATGTGTCCTCTTAAGGTCAGCTATTCATTCTTGACTTAATTTAATCCAACGTGTGCCCACTATGTACCAGGCTCTGTGTGAGTCCTTGAGACACCGTGATGATTAAGTGCTGAGGTGAAATCCACCTCAGAGGGCTGCGTCGGAATTAGGTGCAATCATATGTGTAAACTGCTTAGCCTATAGCAAGTGTTGATTAAATACTAGTCCCCCTTGCCTTCGGCAAGTTTTATCTGCAACTCTTTATTGGTATTTCACCATACCACTGGTGCAGTTACATACCAGTGATCTTTGAAGGTCCAGATGAAGTGGAAAAAATGTGGTTGGGCGTATTCCATCCATGGATTTCCCCCACTGTACTCTGAATCAGGCCACAACTGCTGAGGAAGCTGTGTATGCCTCTAGTCTTGCTGTGTCGTGTCTACAACCTAAAGGCGTGAAGGCACAGGCTCGAGGGGTCACCCCTGAAGGCAGGAGGCCACAAGGGAAAGATGATATTCTGTGGAAGCAGCCCTACTTCCTGACAGTCAGTGAGGACCTCAGTGTCCCCGTCCATGCCCTGTGCTGGGTCCTAGAGAAGATAAGAAAAGTTAGATACAGTTCCTATGCTTAGGGAGCATAGCGTGTAGCTAAGAGGGTCAAGAGGATTAGATGTAACATAAATGATGCCAGGAGGGAGGAAGTGCTAAGTATCCAAGGTGTGGATGCTGTGTACCAGCAGAGAAAGGGAACGGATGGACTCTGGGCTGAAGAGGCAGGTCCAAACCAGGGGGTGGGGGCTTAGATGAATGGAGAGGATGGGGGCAGGGCATTCCTGGCTAGGAGAAGGGTAAGGGACTGCTCAGGATAGCCCAAGAAGATGGGGACAGCTGCAGAGACAGTATGCCTGCCCCGCACTCAAGTCTGCACAGACTCAAGTCTGGCTCCCCCAGAAAGCAGGACTCTGCGGAGGGTGGTGGGCATTCCTCGGCTCCATCCCCGGCCTTTGGGACCTCTGACAGAAGCAGATTTCCTGGCAATAGCCGAAGGATTAATTACAGGGCCGTGAACCCAAGTTCTCAGAGGGCTGCCAGGGCAAATATCTCTTAATCCTTTGCTCTTCAGATCAAGAATTCCATTCCCAGCCTTAGATAATTTATTGGACATCAGGAGTGTCCAGTGGACTCTTCTGCATCTCAGGGTGGTGCTGCTTGTTGATTGATGTTTATTGCGTCTGTGATCTGATTCCTGTCTTTCAGGAACTTACAGTTTAGTAGTGGAGATCAGACCTACATGGTTGAAAGCAGTCATAAAACATAGAAGACATAGTTATCGGCAAATAAGAGTAAAGTTCAGTGTCAAAACACATGCTTCTGAAAGCACCTCGTTTCTTCCTACCATCAGGTACATGGAGCCTGAACTGGACGAGCCCGCTGAAGGAAAGGGAGCTTGTGCTCATCTCTGATGCTCACCTCCTGGCAAGGCGGGGTGGGGAGGGGGGTCCTCTTCAGGACAATCCACAGAGCCCTGTGCTAGCACACACAGCCTGCTCAGAACGACAATGGAGAGTCTACCAGATGTCAGGCACAGTGTTGAGCTTATTTGATGTTCACACAAGCCATAGGTACTCTAGGCCCTTTTTTTTCAGGAGAGGAAATCGAAGTACAGAGAAGTTAAGGAATTTGCCCACAATCCCATAGCTAGAAATCTCACTAGGTCTCTCTGGTGCCAAAGTACATGTGCTTAACAGCATGTGATTTCTTATCTCATGTTAGAGGCAGTGGGCAGAAAAAAATATAGAGTAGTGTCATCTTGGAAAGCTGTCTTGGGCTTCTCTGGCTTTCCTTCTGAAGCACCTTTAGCCTGCTCATGGCGTCTGGTCCAAAGGTATTTTGGTGACTCCATACATCCACAAGTACTGGATACAAGACTATTCTTATCCTGAGTTTTCTAAAACTGGCTGTTATCAAAATCACCCAAGGGGGAAATAAATCACCCAAGTAACTTTAAAAATATGAAGTTGTAGGCTTCAGGGCCCCAGGAAAGATTCAAATTCAGCCGGCCCCAGGTGGGACCTGGCAAGCTGCATTTTCATAAGGGCCCCGTGGAAGCACCAAGTGATGCACAGGTCCTATCCGTGCACGGCACCACTTCCAGAACCCTCCATGAAGACTTCTAGTTCCCACTAGTTTATTCAGGGGCTTTACTTTGGTTGTGATAATAGGGTTATGCTGCCAGGGGCATGTTCTGGGGCTGTACACTCCAAATCATGTAGAAGAAGAAAGGTAATGTGTCTGTGAGCAGCAAGAGGGAGTGTCTGGTTATCCTTAGAAAGAAGGAGGCTCATATCTGGGGGGCACCTGCTACAAAGGCAGGTCCATCAGTCTCATTCCTTCACAGTAGACACTCCTTCCTAAGCCTCTTAGTGCACACACACCATATCCCAGAGAGATTCCACACCTCAGAGCCTTGTAATTTTTTTTTTACAAGTTCCAATAAGCTTGGTTATCTAGATTCCTACCACATGGCAAGTTAAATTTAGTAAATTAAAAGTAAAGGAGGGAAGCCCATTGACAGCAGTAAGAAACTGCCACTAGCCAGATAGTTAGCATATTTTCCTCAATGGTGCAGTCATAGTAATAATTATAGTTAAAACGGGATTGGGCATCTACCATGGTTCGAGTACTATGCTAAGTTTTATATATATATATATGATCTCATTTAATCTTCTCAACTCCCAATTATTATACCTTTTTAACAGAGAAGTAAACTGATGCTCAGACCTCTTACCCAAGGTCCCTCAGTGAACCCAAAACTGTTCTGACACTGAGACAACAACAAGAAAAATACAAAACCAGACATGGACCTCAAGGCAGTTGGGCTGTTTGGCCCTACCCACTCCATGGGTCCTAAGGGTCACAGCTCAGTGTGATTTGAGTCACCACAGTGATGACCATGAGTCAAGAAAAGGCTGTTAGCCATCAGGCTTTATATAAAGAGGCACTGAAGCCCATTCTAAGGCTCTGTCTAAAATGGGCCACAAGTATTTTAAAGTGTTAGAATAAGCATCATATACGTGGATGCCCTTATTCCCCTCAAATTCCAGACTTCTGAGCATATTCAAGGTGAAGGAGCGTTATATGCATAATAGGTCTTTCCCACATTGCCATGGTTGAAGATACCTCCTCATTACCTCTGAATCTCATGGTTGTTTGCATTATTTTAGCTACAGGAACTAAAACTCCCAAGTCAGCAGAAAGTTTTCATTCTGGACCTATTCAGGACTCGGAATATTTCCACAATAACCATCATGTCCTTGCTGCTCTGGTAAGTAATAAGTGATCTATGCATGTGACACATAGCACCTAAGTATACAACTGATTTTCTCTAATTCACAGCAACGTCAGGGCAAGGACTGAGTCTTCCTGAAACAAAATCAAAATTATAGAATTCTAAGTTATTTGGAAATGCCTCCATTCAATTCATGGAACATGGATGCTGAAAAAAAAAGTCACAGGGAACAATATTTAAGCCTGCAGTACTGTGGCCCACAGGGAAAGGGTCCCTCCCCTCCTAAAGTAATTGGGATTAATAGTAATAATGTTGCTGGTGGCTGAAACTGACAGGCTAATTCAACTCCTGCTTCCTGACGCTGTATTAGCAATAGAACAGTGACATAGAACAACAATGTTCCTGAAAACATTTTCTAGATATCCTCTGCTTTTTGGTCATGTTAATCATAGGCAAATTTCTGCACAAAGGAGCCTGCAAGATGCAGTTATTTTTATACAGAAGAGCTTTGTGGTTCTGTGGAAGTTGACTGTAAGGACAGGATATGCAGTGTGTACTCTGTGATACTTTGAGCCACTATGGGACTTTCATTCTCTCCCCGAAAGTGAGTTTTAATAAATCGATTGGAATTCACCGAAAGTGAATCCCACAGTATTGACTATGTGTCCTTGTTTTTCTTTTCGGTAAGAATAAAACCTGGATTTTGTGTGCACGGACATGACTGACGGTTTTTCTTCAAATAATAGTTGTAAGGGAATGAGGATGTACAAACTGTTCAGGAAATATTGAAATCTGAAATTAACTAGACCAGGGTAGGTGTTGTTGAATGTTGGTATAGCCGGACTACTGCTGTCCAAGAGAACTCTCCACAACAATGAAAATGTGTTATGTCTGAGCTGTCCAAGTAGTAGCCACTAGCCACATGCGGTTATCAAGCAGGTGAAGTGTGGCTAGTGTGACTAAAGAACTGAATTTTTAATTTAATTTCATTTAAATTGATTTACTTTTAAAAGGCCATATGTGACTAGCGGCTACTTACAGGACAGAAAGATGGAGACAATTTCTTGACCATCATGGAATTATGGAGTGGTTCAAGCTATCCTCTCGTCATTTTTGCCTTTTTTCTTTTGTCTTTCAGGATGCTAACCTCAGTGGGTTACTTTGCTCTGTCTCTCGATGCTCCTAATTTACACGGAGATGCCTATCTGAACTGTTTCCTTTCTGCCTTGATCGAAGTTCCAGCTTACATCACAGCCTGGTTGTTGCTTCGAACCCTGCCTCGGCGTTACATCATAGCCGGAGTACTGTTCTTGGGAGGAGGCGTGCTTCTCTTAATTCAGTTCGTACCTGCAGGTAAGAAGTTAACCAATATTAACAGCTTACCAGAAAAGATCCACACCTTGACTGGACTAATCATTAGTCACTGCACCCTGTTTGTGATGCCCTTACATCATAAGCTCTTCGTAAGTCCACCGGACAAACGACAGCTAACTACATAATTTCCTGTGTTCATAACAACTCCCCTGAAATGGGGGTCAGCCTCAGAGCATCAGACATCACTGCCTGAGAGGAAGACAAACGCCATCAGTCATCCCCTTGGTGCTTTCAGACCTCTTCCCTGAGGAGCATTTTCCAGTTTGCAGTGCGTAGGACATGCCAGTTCCAATATAAGTCAGTGATTTTTAGGGTCTGTGATCCTGAAGTAGTTAAAGAGCACACTGAATACATTTGCTTCTTTTTTCTCCTTATGCCTAAGTTTCTCATATTATTAAAATGTTGTCAATAGATCATTGATAACATAGTATTAGACATAGAAACATATATTTCTTTAATAAGAATAAACAGGATAGAAAGGATTGGTCCTTCTCTTTGAAGATTAAACTTAACTATATTAACATGCTAACAATTTACCATGAAACTGTTGTAACAAAAGTGGACAAAGGTGACTGACTGCCTAAATGATCTAGAGTAACAGTTGAGCAAAACAGAAAGCAACCCCCCACTCTCCATCTTTGCTTATGTCCGATTATTAAGATATTTGAAGAGAAAGTGTTACTTGGGAATATCTTTCTTTCTTTCTTTCTTTCTTTTTTAAGAAAGAGAGAGGGGGGAAGGAGAATGGCAGAGGGAAAGGGAGAGAGAGAATCTTAAGCAGGTTCCACACTCAGCGCAGAGCTGGCGCGCAGGGTTTGATCGTATGATCCTGAGATCATGACCTGAGCTGAAATCAAGAGTCGGAAGCTTAACCAACTGAGTCATCCAGGTGCTCCAGGAATATGTTTATATTATAAAAACATTGCTGTACAGGCAAAAAGGACAATGAAAGAACTGAGTTACAAAGTCTTACTTCTAAAAGCACCTCTGTTTACGCTGGGTCTCTTTTCCAGATTACAACTTCTTGTCCATTGGTCTGGTGATGTTAGGAAAGTTCGGGATCACCTCTGCTTTCTCCATGCTGTATGTCTTCACTGCAGAGCTTTACCCCACCCTGGTCAGGAACATGGCTGTGGGGGTCACATCCATGGCCTCCAGAGTGGGCAGCATCATTGCTCCCTACTTTGTTTACCTCGGTGAGATGCATCTTGTCAATTTGTTCTTTTTTTAAATATAAAGGAATAGATTTTTCATTGTGAAAAATGCAAACAGCACAGAAAGTACTGGAAAAATTACAAGTTCACCTCTTCTCTCCCGGCTCCCCAGACTGCAGCCCTAGAAGTAGCTAATATTAACATTTTGGTGAGTAGCCCTTCAGACATTTTGTTTTGCAAAACATATATATACACAATAAAATTAAACACATAAACAAAATTATATATATTGTTTCACAACTTTCTTAACATTGTATCATATATCACTTTTACCTTCTTTTTAGTTAGTATATATTCTTCCAATGTATGTATATACATAGTTTGTTTAACTAGGCTCAATGGATGGACATTTAGGCCATTTCCAGGTTTTTGTTATTACACATAACACTGCAATGAACATTCCTCTATCCCCCTAAGACCCTTTGTTCATTTAATTACATACACTTGGATTCATGGATTGTTGGAGCAATTTAAAATTTTCATAGATATTGCCAAACTGACCTCTAAGTATTGTACTAATTTACAATCCAACTACCAATATATGAGAGTGCCTATTTCTCCGTATCCTAACAATGGAGATGATCCAATTTTTTAATCATTGGTAATCTGTTATCTGAAAAATGGGTATCATTATTGCTTTCATTTCTAATTCTTTAAATAAAATTGAGCATTTTTTTAAGATTTATTTATTTATTTGCGAGACAGAGGGAGTGCAAGAGCACATGCTCATGTGAGCTGGGGGAGGGATAGAGGGAGAGAATCTTCAAGCAGAAGCCCTGCTGAACGCAGAGTCTGATGCGGGGCTCGATCTCAAAACCCATGAGATCATGACCTGAGCTGAAATCAAGAGTCAGACACTTAACCGACTGAGCCGCCCAGGTGCCCCTGATTTGTGAGAGTTCTTTGTAATCGAAAGAAACTAGCCCTTTGCATATATGTTGTAAATATTTTTCCTAGTTCATCATTTACTTTAGATTTTATGATATTTTAGGAAGTTTTAGTTTTTATATAGTCAGATTTCTCAATCTGGAATAACACCACAGGGGGGCTTCAGTGGGTTGCTCAATGGATGTGGGATCTCACACTCCAAGCCTAAGCCCCATTAAGGACTCTGCCGGTGAGAGATGCTGATAACGTGTCCTTATTCTTCCTAGTCATCCGTTGGTTCAAACACGCTGGTTCTGATTGGTTCAAACACGCACACAAACAAATACTCTTATCTAAATCCTCAGCAAAGGTACACCCTAATCTTTGCAGATAAAGTGAAACATTTTCTTATCTTAAACATACTCTGCACGGCTACCCTGAATAAGCCCTAAGAAAACACATTATAATATAGAATGGTGTTGTTTTCCCTTTGTTCCTCCCTCTACTTTCAAGCCACGCTCACTTGGTCTAAGGTGGACCATTGGGTACGGAAGGAATGGAAGAGTCTGAGACAGATCTTTCTGTTCCACAACAGCTACTCCTGTTAGTGACATAGACGCCTCAGAGAAGCTTCCAGATTAATGTTTTCTGACAAGTAAAATCCTTGGGTGTGCTATTCCTCTGTAATCTGTTTGCAGAAAGGAAGCAAAATGAGGCTCTATTATTCTCCTGTCCAAGTAACACCAGACAGTGAAGAGGTGGAATGGTTCTTGCAATTACATTACAAAACCAAGACACGTAAATGTTGCAAAAAGAAACCAAATCCAGGTATAGTGCATTCACTGTTCCTGACATTTAGTGATTGAAATTGGATTGAACATATTACTTAGGTTTTTTTTTATTTTTTTAAGAGTATCATGGATCTTTGGACCTAGCAGTCCACTGCAGCCTACTTACTAGTTCAGGCAAAAGCAATGGTCACACCAGTCATCATGGCCATTACCTGTCCCTGCGATATCCTTTTTCTCCTTGATGTCCGCTCATCCCCCATCTCTAATGACTTCCACCTTGAGAGGGAAAAGTTGGTAGGCGAAGACTTCCATCAAAGGAACATCTGTCACACATGGTTAAAGAGTGGCTTGGAGAATGCCAACCGGCATGGAAGACCTTGTGATAATGCAAAATCATGTAGGGAAATGATTATGGGAATCTCAGAGGTAATGGCTTCTACCAAAAAGAAACTGTGATCTTTTGCATACCTTTTTCCTTCTGACAATGTTCAGGTTTAAAACTGCTCTCAAATACTGTTTGCCACCATTACAAAATAATTCCCAGGGACATCTGGAGAATCCCCGTATCTAATTGATGTTCTTGTGCCTTCCAGGTGCTTACAACAGAGTTCTGCCCTACATCGTCATGGGTAGCCTGACTGTCTTCATTGGAATCATCACCCTTTTCTTCCCGGAAAGTTTTGGAATGACTCTACCAGAGACCTTAGAACAGATGCAGAAAGTGAAAGGGTAAGTGGAACTTTAAAAACTGGTAGCAAAATTCCTCAAAATTCCTCAGAATAAACATGCAAGAATAGCCAGGAAATTTCTGAAAAAGCAGAGTAGTAAGTAGAGAGTAGCTCTATCAGATAATAAAGCGTATTACTAAGCAGAGGTAATTAAAACCATTATGATAAGGGTGTAGGAATCAAAATCACTGGAATAGAATAGAGTTCAGAATTAAATCCAAGAAACTATGAGAACTCAGTCTATGCTAAAAAGTTGCAATTCAAAATCAGTGAGAAAAATTAGATTATTCAGTAAAGGGTGTTAGAGAATTCAGCTAGCCACATTGGTTAAATAGAAAACTTGCACCCTTCTCCAGAATAAATACATCAAGATAAATTACAGGGCGCCTGGGTGGCTCAGTTGGTTAAGTGACTGCCTTCGGCTCAGGTCATGATCCTGGAGTCCCTGGATCGAGTCCCACATCGGGCTCCCTGCTCAGCAGGGAGTCTGCTTCTCCCTCTGACCCTCCCCCCTCTCATGTGCTCTCTCTCATTCTCTCTGTCTCAAATAAATAAATAAAATCTTTAAAAAAAAAAAAAAAAAAAAAAGATAAATTACAGAGTGATTAAAAATTGAGGCCTAAAAATGTAAAATCATAAATGTACCAGAAGAAAACATATGTTATTTTTGTAACCTCAGAGAAGGCCTTTCTGAGCGTGATATGAAAAGGAAAAGATTGCTACATCTGATTATGAAACTTTAGAAGTTCTTGGCACAGCAAGAAAGGAAACCATAAATAAAAACAAAGGTCAAAAAGCCAGGGGAGAAAATATTTGCAACACACAATGTACACCTGGGGCTAATACAGCTAATATACACGAAACTCTCAGCAGTCAGTGGGAAAAAGACAGACAACTCAGTAGGAAAACTGGCAAAGGTCATCAACAAGCGGTTAACAGAAAAGGATGTTTCAGTGGCAGGTATATACACGAAAAACAATATTTGTCCACATTAATAAAGAAATACGAAATAAAACAACTTAATCTTTTTTTTCTTTTTGGCCTATGAGATTATATGAGAGTTTTCCCTCCTGATACCCACCACTTCTGACACCAACTAGGTGCCTTACAATTTCATTCAATTCCAACATTAACCACCAGAGTTTGCATCAGAATCCGTAGGTTTTAGAGCTTAGTCCCACAAGACTGCCCTCCCTTCAGATGTCAGTGGTAAATATCAGGTCCCCAGGTTATCCACACTTCTATCCAACGTGGTTTCAAAGTCTGGTGTTTCCACAACCCCCTTCCCCCACTCAAGTTCAGTAATTTGCCGGAATAACTCACAGAACTCGGATAACACTTTCCTTACCATTTCAGGTTTATTATAAAGGATACATACGAACAGCCAGATGAAGAGATACAAAGGCTGAGGTCCAGAAGGGTCCAGAGTGCAGGAGCTTCTGTCCCTGTGCAGTTGGGGAACACCACCATCCTCACACATGGATGTGTTCACCAGTTCAGAAGCTCTCTGAACCTTAGTGTTCAGGGGGTTTTATGGAGGTTTTATCACGTAGGCATGATCAATAACTAATCCAACCTCTAGCCCCTCACCCCTCCTTGGAGGTTGGAAGGTGGGGCTGAAAGTTCCAGGCTTCTAATCAAGGCCTGATCTTTCTGGTGACCAGCCTCCATCCTGAAGCTATCCAGGGGCCCCCCAAGAGTTGCCTCATTAGAATAAAGGACAAGATGATCCCTATCACTCAGGAAATGACAAAGAATTTAGGAGCTCTGAGTCAGGAACCAGGGACAAAAATCGAATATCTTTCTACAGTATCATAGATTGGCAAACAATTAAAGATGAGTGAATTTGTAGGAGAAGTTGAGATTCTAGAGTGAAACTGCCTGGCTTCAAATCCCAAATCTAGTGAATGAATTTGGGAAAATTGCTTAATTTTCACTAAACCTCGGGATTCACATCTGGGAATAGTTCCTATGGGGAAACAGTTCATATGGCTATCATGAGGTTGTGTAAGATAATGGGTCTTTAGTGCCTGGCCATGAAGAACATACATCTATATATGAGTGGATGATTCTGATCCCTGACAGAACATGTATAGCAAAGCGTGTGCCAAAAGTCGTGTTCTTCTAATGATAGGACTACTTCAATATCAACTTTAGCTTGCTGAGAGCTTCATGTTTACCGCTCCATCCTTTCCTCAGGGAAACTGTAGAATTAGAGAATACAAGCTCTAGACTCCTGAGCTATTATTAGAGTTATAGTCATTGACTGGTTAAGTGTTTTCCAATGTCAGTCTAGCATTCTGAGGAGGAGAGTCTTGAATATTTAATTTTGTTTAGCACTTACTTTATTTTCAGGTTCAGGTTTGGGAAAAAACCAAGAGATTCAGTAGAGAAGGAAGAAAACCCCAAAGTTCTAATAACTTCATTCTGATAAGATCTCCACCCCATTTGGTGACCTGAAAACCAGCTGCATCAGACTCTACGAGGAAACCAAAGCCTTTCCTGAGGAACTGGACCAAGCCTGACGATGAACACTAAGATGACTCTGCTATTGAGAAATGCTTGTCATAGAGCACATTCCAGATAATCTCCTTAATTTTAATAAAAAACCATTTCTAGAGAGTCCACCTTCTTAACGAATTCGATGAAATGGGTTCATACGATTTTTTGAAAATGTGTGGGTCAAGGACCAGTAAATCCATACAAAGATTAACACTCATTTCCAAACATACAAACTCTATTCAAATAAAAAGAATGTCATTGTATTAACACAACTATCAGGTGACAACAGTATGTGTGTGTATGTGTGTAAGTGAACCAGCACATTCAAAATTACAGTCGTGTTTGAAGTGAACTCATATACTGCTGTAACTAAATGATTAGATGCAGTATTCCTATCCAGAAAATTTTATACAATCCTTTGAGGTGAATTGATGGCAGATATTAATAGTGTTTTACAAGTGAAATGCCGCAGGAGATCAAGTAGCCTGGGTCATATGACCTGCTGGCCTTTAAGAAGGGAACCCAGGCAGTTCCCTGCTACGATTTCAGCGGCTATGACTCAAGGCCTTTTGAAGGGTCCGCAGTTGTTGGGATCTTTTTGAGCACGTGTTTAAACTTTGTTTCTTTAGAGCGGCTGAAGAGATATTTTGCTAGTAAACAGAGAATCAGGAGAGCCACAAACCAGTTAGGTCGGTAAAGATGGGTTTGTATGCCCTGCAGCCAAGAGCTACCGGCCCCCAGGAAGGAGGCTGTCCACGCCAACAATCTGGAGAGACTTTTTAAACAGTTCTTTCCATTAATAGATTCCTTCCTAAGCACGGTCTGCAGCTGCTGATCTCTCCAACCAGGGGTGCATCTGGTTTCAGTTCCACAAGTGAGCAGGGGGAAAAAATAAAGGCCACCGCTGGGGTCAGGTGTTATCATAAGCTCAGGAGAGACATGTCAGGTCTCTGTCTCAGCACGTAGGCATGCTGAGATGGCAACAGAGCAGGAGGTTACTCCTGGACACCTGGGCGACATGCTTTCACTGGAAGTGGCCTCTGAGCACAGCACAGTCGTAAGCTCCGGACCCTTCCCTATACCCAGCGCTATGCTGTGCGCGTGGAAACAGGTAGCCACTGGTCTTCATACCATACTTGATGGCATCAGCTCCGAAAAACAATTATCCCCAAATGTAAATTTTCACTAACTGTTTTTTAGAGGAAACTTGAATGTAACATTTTTGATAAGTAGTCCTTATTATTTCAAGTTCCTTATCTTGAACTTTTCTGATTAACCCCCAATTTTTTTCTCTCTATTGCCATATTTCTAACACATATTTTATATCCTCCTGACTCGCTGATGCTCCCTTTTGATTGTTACTTTAAAATCCACCAGAGGGGCGCCTGGGTGGCTCAGTCGGTTAAGCATCTCTCTTCAGCTCAGGTCATGATCCCAGGGTTCTGGGATCGAGTCCCGCATCTGGCTCCTTGCTCAGCAGGGAGCCTGTTTCTCCCCTGCCTGCCACTCCCCCTGCTTGTGCTTGCTCCCTCTCTCTCTCTCAAATAAATAAAATTTAAAAAAATAAATAAATAAAGGGGTGCCTGGGTGGCTCAGTCGGTTGAGCGACTGACTTCGGCTCGAGTCATGATCTCAGGGTCCTGGGATTGAGCCTCACATCGGGCTCCCTGCTCAGCAGAAGGCCTGCTTCTCCCTCTACCACTCCCCCTGCTTGTGTTCCCTCTCTCGCTGTCTCTCTCTCTGTCAAATAAATAAATAAATAAAATCTTTAAAAAAAATTTAAAAAATATTAAATAAATAAATAAATAAATAAATAAATAAAATCCACCAGACTATCCTAGAATAATTTATGTTTTGTCATTGGAGACACAAGTGCATAGCTTCATCCACCCAGTGCTTTTATCTCCCCCATGGATACAGCCTGTCTGGATCACCTTTCCATCGACCTTGCTAAGCACTGGGCAGCCTGTCCCACAGACAGCAAGTCATGCTGCCTCCCAACAAGCTCTTCTCGAACTTCCTTCCCACCGGCAGTGGCTGTTCCCTCTGTGTTCTTCAGGTTCTTGTTAACCCTCACTGAGCTGGGCTCCTGTCTTGTTGCCCCCACACCCCCCTAAGTTCTGGGAAGCTAGGTACCTTACCTTGTTTCTCTTTTTATCCTCTATAGATCTGTTCAGCATAGTGCTTTCTTGCATTTAACAAGCATTGATAAATATTTTTTAGTTAAGAAACCTTGTAACTCCAGTTTGGTGAAAATGATTGTTTGATACATAGACACTAAAATTTTTAAATTCCTATATGCAAAATGCTCTTAAAGCTTTTTCTAAATATAAAAAGTAAAGATGTGATAATTACCTTTCACTGCTGTTTGTACTGGCACTTTATATTTTAAAATATTAAGAGATGACTTTTTAAAATCTGTTTCTGTAAAGATAACAAGTACACAGATGATTATCTCTTTGGTAGTTCAAAGACCAAGTATCAACGCATGTCAAAAGAGCATTTGATTAAATTCAAGATACATTCCTGAGTTTTAAAAACTGCTTTTAAAGTTAGGTCAACAAGGCAACATCCTGCACTCGCTTAAGAATAGCAGTCTCCGACTGGCAGCCAATCTGACACTGCACGTTCTAGAATCTAGTGTCTTGCGTGGATTCTGTTAGCTTCTGAACCAGTCCCTCCTCCTAATTCGGCTCCTTCCCCGCCCTGAGTCTATCCTCAGCACAGCAGCCTGGTTATCTAAATGAGACCATGTCACTTTTCCACTCAAAACCTTCCAATAGCTCCCCATCTCAGGTGTGCTTCTTCCCCCCTTTCTGGTCCCACAGCATGTGCTTTTATTTACATGCGTTTCATCCCACTTCAGTCAGGTTTTTGAAAAGTTAAAGTCTTTACAATAGTCTCTACATAGGATGATCACATGTCCCAGTTTTCCCAGAACAGTCACAGTTTCTATCTATGAGCCTAGGGTGATTATTAATCCCCCCCAACAACTTTTCACTCTAAAAATGTCCCAATTTGGATGACGAGTTATATATGTTCACCAATTATAGGGTCCTGCTCTGTGTGTCCCCAAATGTCCTTGCTCAAATGTCACCTGCTTGATAAATACTTACCTGACCACCCAATTTTAAATTGTATCTTGTTCTCTCTGTCCTAAACTCACCTGTCCCTGGTTCATTTTTCTCCATAGTTTTTATTACCCTCTAACATCCTAACTAATTTACCTCTTCATTTCTTTTTTTTTTTAATGTCCTTCTTCCTCATGGAGTTTACATTCCATCCCCAGCAGTTAGAAGTGTGTTTGGCACATAGTCGATACTTGATAAATATTTGTTTAAAAATGGATAAATATATTATTATAATCATTATTATAGTTAAATTTGCAAAAGTAATTATTAGTTTTCAAACAAGAAAACATTGGCCAATAAACATACCAAAAAAGCGTTCTGGGTCACCTGGGTGGCTCAATTGGTTAAGTGTCCAACTCTTCTTTTTTTTTTTTTATTTTAGAGAGAGAGAGTGCACACAACTGGGGGGACAGACAGAGGGAGAAAATCTTCAAGCCGACTCCCTGCTGAGCAGGGAGCTTGATGCAGGCTCGATCTGAGGACCCCTGAGATCATGACTTGAGCTGAAAGCAAGAGTCAAAAGCTTAACTGATTGAGCCACCCAGGGGCCCCAAGTGTCCGATTCTTGGTCTCAGCTCAGGTCTTGATCTCAGGGTCGTAAGTTCAAGCCCCACGTTGGGCTCCAAGCTAGGTGTGGAGCCTACTTTAAAAAAAAAAAAAAAAAATGTTCTGCTTCACAAGCAATTGAAAAAAATACTAATTGGTGTGACAATGTGATGTCATTTTCCAATTAACACATTAGCAAAGATTACAAAATGATGGTATTCAGTAATAATGAGAGTATGATGAGACACATTTTCATATTCTTCTGGTGGGAGTGTAAATTGGATTATTTTTTCTGGAAAAGAAAATGGCAGTGTTTCCAAGGCCTTAAAATGCTTGGATATTTTTTTCTTTTTTCTTTTCTCTTTTCTTTCTTTCTATCTTTTTTTTTTAGAGAGAGAGAGACAGTGTGCATGTGCGAGCAGGAGTGGGGATGGGGTAGGGAGGAGGGGTAGAGGGAGAGGAAGAGAGAGATTCAGCAGGCTCCATGCCCAGCACAGAGCCTGATGCAGGGCTCAGTCTCACAGCTCTGAGAACATGACCTGAGCTGAAATCCAGAGTCGGACGCTTAACTGACTGAGTCATCCAGGTGCTCCACAAATAGTCTGATTTAAAAATGGGCAAAAGGGGGGTCCTGGGTGGCTCAGTCGGTTAAGCGGCTGCCTTCAGCTCGGGTCATGATCCCAGGGTCCTGGGATTGATCCCCATGTCGGGCTCCCTGCTCAGCCAAGAGCCTCCCTCTCCTTCTGCCTGCCACTCTGCCTGCTTGTGCTTTCTCTCTCTCTCTGTCAAATAAATAAATAAAACCTTTTAAAAAATAAATAAATAAAAATAAATAAAAATGGGCAAAAGATTTGAATAGAAAGTTCTCCGAAGAAGATATACAAATGGCCAGCAAGCATATGAAATGATGCTCAACATCACTAATCATTAGAGAAGCTCAAACCAAAACCATGAGACACCACCTCACACCCATTAGGATGGCTGCTATAAAAAGAGCAGAAAACAAGTGTTGACAAGGATGTGGAGAAATAGGAATACTTATGCACTGTTGGTGGGTATGTGAAATGGTGCAGTCACTATGGAAAACAATATGGAGGTTCCTCAAAAAAAATTAAAAATAGAATTACAGTATGATTCAGCAGTCCCACTTCTGGGTATATATCCAAAATAGTTCAAAGCAGTATCTCAAAGAGCTATTTGCACACTCATGTTCATCACAGCATTATTACTAATAGCTAAGAGCTGTAAACAACCCAAATGTTCATCAACAGATGAATGGATAAAGAAAACATGTACATGTACAATGTACAATGCAACATTATGTAGCCTTAAAAAAAAAAAAAAAGAAATCCTGTTGCATGTTCTAACATGGATGAGCCTCAAGGACACTATGCTAAGTGAAATAAGCCAGTCACAAAAGGACAAACACTGTATGATTCCACTCACATGAAGTATTTAAAATTAGTGTGGTTAGTGGGTTTCAGTTTTACAAGATGAAGAAGTTCTAGAGATCTGTGCATAGCAATGTGAATACTACTGAATAATACATCACATTATTAAACTGTACACTTCCAAGTGGTTAAGATGGCAAAATTCAATGTTATGTGTTTTTTTTACCACATTAAAAAAAAAGCTGTGTGGAAATAGTTAAATAAAAAATAGTGTGCTCTTCTGAAGGAATATTATTCAGCCTTTAAAAATGGTATTTAAGGGGGCGCCTGGGTGGCTCAGTTGGTTAAGCGACTGCCTTCGGCTCAGGTCATGATCCTGGAGTCCCGGGATCGAGTCCCACATCGGGCTCCCTGCTCGTCAGGGAGTCTGCTTCTCCCTCTGACCCTCCTCCCTCTCATGCTCTCTGTCTCTCATTCTCTCTCTCTCAAATAAATAAATAAAATCTTAAAAAAAAAAAAAAATAAAAATAAAAATGGTATTTAAGAATTTTTTTTTTAAGTTTTATTTTTTTTAAGTAATCTCTACACCCAGTATGGGGCTCGAACTCATGACCTCGAAATCAAGAGTCATATGCTCTCCCAACTGAGCCAGCCAGGTGCTCCTAACAATTATTTTTAATAACATGATAAAATACTTATGATATAATGCAAGTATTAAAAAACAGTATATAATAGTATTAACTAAATAATGAATGCATGCCTGAATAAACTATGTTTGAAACATATGAAAAAACAACTAGAAGGAAAGATCTCAAGGTATGTTTGGATGGGGGATGATGGATAACTTCTGTTTTAGGTCCTTTTTTGTAGTTTTCCATACTTCACAAATGTTTCCCAAAATATATTACTTTTATAATCGTAAAGAAGTTTAAAAAATAAAAACTTTTAGGGATGCCTGGGTGGCTCAGTCGGTTAAGCGTCTGCCTTCGGCTCAGGTCATGATCCCGGGGTCCTGGGATCGAGTCCCGCATCGGGCTCCCTGCTCCGCGGGGAGCCTGCTTCTCCCTCTGCCTCTGCCTCTCTCTCTCTCTGTCTCTCACGAATAAATAAATAAAATCTTTTAAAAAAATAAATAAATAAATAAATAATAAAAAAATAAAATAAAATAAAAACTTTTATTAAGTGTCAACTAAGTGTGGGGTCTCAGGAAGCAAAGATGAAGACCATGAAGAATGCAAAATTCTTGCTTGCAAGCAGGCTCGGTGTAGCCAGATGATAAATTCCTGTCTGTGTGGCCTCGGCAGCGAGCCCAGTGCCCTGACCTGGCGTTGAGCTCCGTGGAGCTGAAACGCCGCCGGTCAAAGTCATTTTCTCCCATCCAGACCCGGGCATTTTCAGATCTCTCCTCTCTGCTTAAGCACGAGTCACGTCTCCCCTGACTTGGTTTTACCACGCAACACTCACTCTTCTGAAGCAAATTACCTTATCACAGAGGTTCTATTTAACAGATTATAAAAATGGATTATAAAAAATTATGAGGCTTTGCAAAAAAAAAATTATGAGGATTTGAACTATTCATGCTGTTATGTTGGCACAGAAAAGTCTTTTTTTTTTTTTTTTAAGATTTTATTTATTTGACAGAGACACAACGAGAGCGGGAACACAAGCAGGGGGAGTGGGAGAAGGAGAAGCAGGCTTCCCGCGGAGCAGGGAGTCCGATGTGGGGCTCGATCCCAGGACCCTGGGATCATGACCTGAGCCGAAGGCAGACGCTTAACGACTGAGCCACCCAGGTGCCCCTGGCATAGAAAAGTCTTAAACCTGAGTTTGAGAACCCTGACAACTCCTTTATCAAACACTGCCAATTTGACCCTCCTTGTCACTCTGATTCTAGCTTCCCTCTGTGCTCCCTGTCCCTGCAGAGCCCACCACCTCACCCTCCCACTGTTGTGTTCCACTGCGGACAAACACCTGTCGTCCTTCAAGTCTATCCCTGGGTGCTTTTTCCACATCTCTCCTGGCAGAGCCCAGGCTGCCCCCTGAGCACCCCCACTTTCCTCCTGGTGCCTGTCTCAAATGGAGGCTATTTACTTCCCCCTTCCTGTGAACTTCAGAGCCACGGACGTCTCAGCATTTCCCTAGTTGCCCACTGCCAGTTCCAAACCTCAATTCCTTCACCTTCACCGACATGAAATACTTCCTTCAAGCTTTGGGCTGTACCCTTCCAGTTGCTGTTTCCAACAATCTGCCCAGTTGCTTATCCACATTCTATGAGCTGGAACCCAGCCACAGGTATTGATGACTTTTATGCTCAGGAGCATGAGTAATCCTACACCTCCATCTCAGAGCACTTGACCCTTTACCTGTACTTCAGTTCCTCCTTGCCAGCGACACACTCTGGACCCTGTCTACCTCATTCCAGTCCCTTTTGTGTTCCTCACAACCCTTCAGCTCTGACCTAGACACAGTTGGTTCCTTTTCCTTCTAGTTTATACTTTGTGATCCCCTCAATTCACTCACCCACTACCCTGGTCCTTTTGTTTATTCATCTTGCAAAATCTAAACCCCAAATAAGTCAAACTACATTCCTCTTCACTCTCAATCCAAGCTGCTGCAGTAAGATCTAGGAGAGGGGAGGTCATTCATGGGCTGGAGGAACATGTGGGTTGAGAAAGGGACAAGCGGGTTGAGGGTCTAGCTGTGGTTGGAAATGTCAGCGTGTAGAGATCCCGATTCACATGGTTGTGTGATTTTCTCCAGGGTCCTCGAGTAGGAATACAATGCTTGCATGGTTGGATCTGGGGGTGGCAATACCGGGGAACAGAATGACAAGACAGTAGAAGAACTGAGATTGACTAAAGCAAAGGACCATAGTATTTAGATTGAAGAGGAAAGGGAATGAAACATGGCAACTTCTGTTGTCCTAGTAAGCTGTGTCCATCTACTTTTTTTTTCTTTATTTGGGGTATTTGAGAACCAGGCACTGTGTTAAGATCCAGAGTGTTCAAAGGAAGAGACTGCAGATCAGCCAAGGTAGCAGAACCTGCCCCATCTCTCTTGGACTTGAATAGTCCAAGAGTGAAAAGACACGATCAACAGAGTGAAAAGGCCACCATGGAATGGGAGAAAAGATTTGGAAGTCATATATCCAAGGACATGACTGTGTTGATATGAAACCTGAGGAGACTGAAGGCAGTTACTCGGCAGGGGCCAAGGGCTAGATTTCATTTTGTAGCCTAATGAGATATAACATTAATAATTAAGAGTGTAGGCTTGGAGGCAGACTGAGCAGAGTTCTACTTTGGACCTGCCACATACTAAATATAGCAACCGGGCAAAGTAACTTCTCTTCAGTTTCTTTGTCTGTAAAGTGAGGACAATAAGAATATCTATCTCATAGAGCAGTTGTGAGGACTAAATGATGTCATGGGCTATTGTTAACTAGTACTGTTGTAATAATACAATAGCCGAGAGGATGGATGCTTGACCAGGACTAATTTCTACCCTAACCTGGCATCTAGCTCAGAAGATTAAGATCATCAGTAACTTAGATTATCCAAATCTATCGAACTCAGCCAAAGCCTCCTGATATCTTCCTATGGAATCTTACTCCAATATGACAGATAGCCCATCATATCTCATAAGGAGATCTATATGTTCCCATGTGTCTTTTCTCTTGGGTGATCTCGTCCAGACCTGTGGCTTTAAATACCAACCATATGCAGATAACTCTCTAATTTATATCTCATTCTAACCTCTCCTATGGACTTCATACTTACATATACAGATGTCTCCAAACTTGTACTGAAATATAAGTTAAGAATATTAATATACTTAAATATAAATTCATTTTTATATTTAAAATAAAACTCTTGTATAGGAAACAAAAGAAAAATAGATAAATTGGGCTACACCAAAATTTAATACTCTTGTGCATAAAAGGACATGATCAACAAAGTGAAAAGGCAACCATGGAATGGGAGAAAAGATTTGGAAGTCATATATCTGATAAGCAGTTAATATCCAGAATATAGAAAGAACTCCTACAACTCAACAACAACAAAAACAAACAGCGCAATATAAAAATGGGCAAAGGACTTCATAGACATTTCTCCAAAGAAAAGACGCAAATGGCCAATAAGCACATAACATGATGCCCAACAACACTAATCATCAAGTAAATACAAATCATAACCACAATAAGATATCATCTTGTACCCATTAGGATGGCTACGACTTTAGAAAAAATAGAAAATAACAAGTGTTGGTGAGGATGTGTAAACACTGGCACTTTCGTGTGCCGTTGATGGGAATGTAAAATGCTGCAGTCCCTATAGAAAACAGCATGACGTTTCCTCAAACAATTAAAAATCACATTGCCATATGATCCACGCAATCCCGCTTCTTGGTATATACGTAATGGAATTGAAATTAGGGACTCGAAGAGATATTTATGTACTCATGTTCATATAACAACATAATTCATGGTAGCTGAAAGATGGAAGCGACCCACGTGTCTATTGACAGATGAATGAAAGAACAAACTGTGGTATCTACATACAGTGGACTGTTATTCATCCTTAAACAGAAAGAAAATTCTGACACGTGCTCCGGCACAGGTGAACCTTGAGGATAGTATGCTTAATGAAACAAGCCGGTCACAAAAGGACAAATACTGTATGATTTCAGTTAAATGAGGTACCTGGAGGGGTCCAATTCGTAGAGACAGACAGTAGAAGGATGGTTGCTAGGTGCTGGGGGGAGGGGGGATGTGGGCAGTTATTGTTTAATGGGGACCGAGATTCAGTTTTGCAACATCAAAAGAGTTCTGGAGACGGATGGTGGTGACGGTTATACAATGATATGAATATACTTAATGACACTCACCTGCACTCCTAAAGATGGTTAGGATGATAAATTTTAGGTCATGTGTATTTTACCACAATAAAAAATTTTAAATTAAAATGAAGTAGAACTCTTAATTTTCTTTGCCCCCACCCTACCCAATTTCCTCATTCTAAAAACTGGCACCAAGTTGCTTAGGCCAAAAACCCAGGATTTATCCTTCATTTCCTTCCCTCTCGTCTATATCCAATAATAAGTCACGTCGCCTTTTGCTTCCGAAATGTATTCTGAATTCACCCATTCACCTCTTCTACAGATACTGTTGTACTTCAGGCCATCATATGCTCTGGTCCCTGATGTTGAAATAGCTTCCTAACCAGTTGCCTTGTTTTCATTCTTGCCCTCTCCAGTCAATTCGTATAGCAGCCAGAGTGCTCTGTTCAGGGTAGAAATCACACCTTAAGCTTTCTCTACTTAAAAGTACTCTGATGGTTTCTCACTGCACCTAGAAAAAAATTCAATCTCCTTGCCACTGCTTACAGGGCGCTAGAAGATCTGGTGTCCATACACGCTGGCCTCCCGCCAACATCTCTGACCTTATGTCCCATCACTGTTCACTTTGATCACCGTGTTCCAGTCACGCTGGTCTTCCCTCTGTTGTTCCAACACCCCAAGCATATGCCCTTTCCTTGCAGACTTCCCATTTGCTGCTCTGCTTGGTACACTCTCTTCCCACATCTTCACATGATAGGTTCCTTCTGATCCCTGGCATCTCAGCTTAACTATTGCCTGCTCAGAAAAGTACTCATTTACCATCCGATCGGAGGTAGCCACCCACTGATGGTCACGCTTTATACCGTCATCCTCTTTTATCTCTTCTTGGCATTTACCATTATTAGAAATTCGTATTTGTTGTCACAAGTTTATCATCCGCTTCACCATCCCCCAACTAAAGTGTGAGCTCCATGAGAACAGATATCTTGTTTGTTTCTTCAATTCCCAGAACCCAGAACACTATTGGGCACATAACTTCCTAGTCAAATATTTGCTGACTGAAGGAAGAAGTAAATAACATTAATGACCCAATTTTCCTTCTGTGTCATATGTGTATATATATATATATACACACACACACACACAAACACATATTTCAGGCCTATATATATATATATATATATATATATATATATATATATATAAGCCTTTCGAGAAGGGGTGTCTAGGTAGCTCAGTCAGTTAAGCTTCCTCCTGATTTCAGCTCAGGTCATAATCTCAGGGTTGTGAGATTAAGCCCCAGGTCATCTCTGTGCTGGGTATGGCGGCTACTTAAGGTTATCTGACTCCCTCTTCCCCTCCCCCTGCCTGTGGGCTCTCTTTCTCAAAAAAAAAAGGGGGAGGGCGCCTGGGTGGCTCAGTCGGTTAAGCGTCTGCCTTCGGCTCAGGTCATGATCCCAGGATCCTGGGATCGAGTCCTGCATCAGGCTCCTTGTTCAGCAGGGAGCCTGCTTCTCCCCTGCCTGCCGTTCCCCCTGCTTGTGCTTGCTCTCTGTCTCTCTCTCTCACTCTCTCTGTGTCAAATAAATAAATAAAATATTAAAAAAAAACTTTTGTGTAAACTGGTATTTCTAACATTAGACATCACCAGTGTCTTTTCTATCTATTCTAGAATGTGGTAACCAGTCTTTAAAATGCAAGCCGCATATTTGACATTTCATTTTATGAAGGGAACAAGTTTACATTCCTACTCTGGCCCAAAGTGTAGCAAAGTACAATTATTTATATGGAATTTTAAAATTGCCCCGTATTTCTTTAAAACCAAACTGTAGGCTTTCATATGGGAAATTACACTCATTCAAAGTAAAAGTCTGGATGTCGAAGTCTTTAGAAAATTGTTCCAAGTATTTCATCACATATTTTTCCCAGTCTAAAGAACGTTTCAAGGTTCATTCTCTTCATGGTTAGTTATCTATCTGTCCAAGCCAAAATACACAGGGCTTAAAAGGCAGGACCATATAGCAGCACAAATGTGATTTCTCTGGCCCTTCTACCTAAGCCACCCCAACCTCCTTCAAAGTCAAACTTCTAACCACAGTTGGGCTCATGAATATAGATCATTCTGTCATTATTTTTGAGGTGTGTCTGCAGTGGACAGCTGGAAAATGACACAAAAGTGCTGCATTCCCACTGACGATGGAAGTCCTTCTATGCCAACTTCAACTGCACCTGTTCTAGTGACCCCAAATGCTGATATATGCGTGGGTACTGACATGCCCCTTGGGATGTTGTCTGATGAAGCAGATAGACTCCTGTTCTTCCACTCTTGAGTCACACTCTGATGTTCTGAGGCCAAGGCAAATAAAGTCTCACAAAGATCTCGGCAAAAATAGTTATTTCAGATTTCACTCCAAGTGCCCTTTCCATAAAATCTGTACATGATCTGCAGAATCAGCAGCAGAACCTGGGCAGACCCTCTGAATCATCCTTCACTCTGATGCGGAAGCCTGGACCTCCTCTCTCTTTTCCCAGAGGAGGAGTTCTTTCTTTGGAGGCTTCCACTTCTCCGGGCAAATAAGTGCTGACTGCTTCAGCCCAGGTAACCCTAAAAATGTCCAAATCCATGGAGAACACATAGTTCCTAAGGTGCTTCTTTAGAGTTAATAATCAAAATAAAAATAATAACTATAGGTAATATTTTTTTCACACTTAACATGGGCTAGGCACAGAGCTAACCACTACCTTCTGGGAAATTGAGGTTTGGAAAGTTTAAAAACTTGCCCAAGCTTACAAGCTAGGACTTGAAGGAGTCAGCAATTGAATGTTGACAGCTCTGCCCAGAGGCTACGCTCTTAACCAATACACTGTATTGTCTCTTATCCTAGAAGTAATTATAAGGTTTATAAAATTTTACCCTGTTGAAGAGAAGGTCAAACAAATCGAAGAGCTATAGATGTTTATTCTTCCTTATTTTAATTTAACATATTGTTTAATAATCTGTGTATTAGTTATTTATTGCTGCATAACAAACCACTCCAAAATGTAGCTGCTTAAAACAACAAACATTTGGGTGCCTGGGTGGCTCAGTTGGTTGGGCGACTGCCTTCGGCTTGGGTCATGATCCTGGGGTCCCAGGATCGAGTCCCACATCGGGCTCCCTGCTCAGCGGGGAGTCTGCTTCTCCCTCTGACCCTCCCCCCTCTCATGTGCTCTCTCTCTCTCATTCTCGCTCTTTCAAATAAATAAATAAAATCTTTAAAAAAACAAACAACAAACATTTACTACCTCTCTCAATTTCAGAGGGTCAGGAATCTGAGAGCCACTTAGCTGAGTGGTTCTGGTTCAGGGTCTCTCCTGAGGTTGCAGTCCAGCTGTTGGCTGGGGATGCAGTCATCTGAAGACTCAACCGGTGCCTGGCTGGCTTTGTGGTAGAACATGCAACTCTTGATCTCGGGGCTGTGAGTTCGAGACCCACAGTGGGTGTAGAGGTTACATAAAAATAAAATCTTAAAAAAAGAGAGAGAGAGAGAGACTCAACAGATGCTGAAGTCGTCGCTAACAAGCTCCCTCACATGCGGGACAGAGGGCCGCAGTTCCCATTGGTTGTTGACAGTAGCCTTCATTCCTCGTCTCCACCTGGGTCTCTTAAAGGGCTACTTACTACATTACAGCTTGATTGTCCAAAAGAAAGAGAAAGGGAGGAGGGAAGAGTGAAGAAACAAAGAGGAAACACTCAAGATGGAAATCTTGTAAAAGTAATCTCTGAAGTGATGAAACATCACTTCTACTCTTTTCTATTGGTCATGGAGAGCAATCCTGGTACAGAGTGGGTGGGGCCTACGCAGGATATGAATATCAGTAGACAGGGATCACTGGGTGACCAGCTGCCATGTCTGCTAGCATTTTAATCCATTTAAACTAGGGTTCTAACCCCGAATCTGGTATCTGCCCTGTAAATCAGTTTTACTTTCTATTACTCATAAAATAGGAACATCTTAAACTCCGAATCTTGAATGTTGGAGGGCCTCAGGTAACTGATTCTCTCAGAGTCTAAGTTCAATCTCTCTTTTAAAAGAAGCAATTTCAATAATAGTAATAATAACATTCAGATAGTAATCACTGCCCCACTTAGAACTGGGAGACACCGCTCTTTGCTCTTTGCTTTGCGCACACAGACAAGCGGTTTTTGACGAAAGGTTTCTCTTCTTAAGATCTGCAACTTCTCCCATAATCTAATAAATTGTTTTTGAACCCTTTCAGGAGTGTTTTCTGATGTCCAACTGATGTTTCTTAAACTAAGACTTTTTCACCTTGTTTGGTCTGGACACAGGTCAGCATTCTTCCCATAGAAGCTTTTGTTTATTTTGAAATACTGAAACAATTTTGAGAATTGATACAAGAAACAAGTTTATTTTCAAGAAGCTTGGTTTTCCTTTTCAGTTAGTTCCAGAAAAGGACTGTTACTTGAGATAAGATTTAGAAAGGATTAAGTGTATTTCTGAAGGCATAGTCAGCCATCTTCTGAGGGCAGGAATATTGAACAGTAAGTATAAACAAAGTGACTAATACCTGTGTTAACATTTTTATCTTAATTTTTTAAAAATTCTATTATGTTTTAAGGAAATGTTTGTATTTCCCTGCATAAAACATGCTGGCTTGCCCTTCTTTATTTTTATTTTCAATTTAGAATATAATCACTATTAAATAGTATTTATCCAATAGATCACATTTAAAAATGTACATTTAGTTCTCCATCACTAAGCCACTGTTATTACAAAGAGGCATATGCTGCAATGTTCAATTTGGCAGCCCTCATTCTTTTTTTTTTTTTTTTTAAGGTTTTTTTTTTATTTGACAGAGAGAAAGACAGCCAGAGAGGGAACACAAGCAGGGGGAGTGGGAGAGGGAGAGGCAGGCTTCCCGCGGAGCAGGCAGCCTGATGCGGGGCTCGATCCCAGGACCCTGGGATCATGACCTGAGCCGAAGGCAGACGCTTAACGACTGAGCCACCCAGGCGCCCCGCCCTCATTCTTGAAGGCTTTGTAACAGTGCTGTCCAATAATATAGCCACTAAAGCTACATGTGGCTACAGAGCACTTAAAATGTGGTTAATACAAACTGAAATGCATAAAATACAAGCTGGATTCTTAAGATTAGTGGAAATGAAAAGGATGTAAGACCAATGATTTTTTACATTAGAATGTAAAGTATCTCAATAATTTCTATATTGATTACATGATGAAATGATAATGTTGGATATATTGGATTAAATATATTAACATTAATTTCATCCATTCCTCTTTACTTTCTTAATATGTAGGGTTTTGCCAGATAAAAATACAGGACACCCAGTTACATCTGAATGTCCTATGTCCCTGCTTATATTTTAATACTACAAAATTATTCCTTAACTGAAATTCACATTTTAACTGGGTTTTTTATATTTTTATATTTTTATTTGCTAAATCTGGTAACTTTATCAATATGACTACTAGAAAAATTTAATTACAAATGTATTCTCTTGGACAGTGAGGCTTTAGAATTATCTAGTTTTTTTGTTTTGTTTTTGTTTTACCAACTATTGAGTTAACTGTGCAGAAATGCATAATCTGAGGGAAACATTTAATCCTAGACTGGAATCGACAATATTCTTGAAGTTAAATTTTTACATTTGTTTTAACAAGTTAAAGGCCAACAAAGGGGATTTGTCGCAGACCAAAGTATGGAAAGCGCATTTGGATTAGAATTAAAAAATCAATGCTCCCAGCTTCTCCATTGGGGTAGTTAACGGTTCCGGTTTCAAAATAATCCCTGCCACTCTCACAAGGATGGGTGGTGTCGAGGGCAGCTAATTGGCAGGGAGACTCTGGGCCAGTCACAGTCTCTCAGTAAAAAGTTGGCGGGGGTGGGGTGGGGGGACGGTATTTTTAATACTTGAGCCTCGCACCCCGCTCTTCCACACGTCCCCTCCCCTGGCTCCGCGCTGGGCCAGCGACCTTGGTCTCAGACGCCGGGGCTCCGAGTCTCGCTGCCTTCCTTAGCCGAGCCAGGGCTACCTGGGCTGCAAGCTGGAGCCTGGGCTCGCCGAGGATCGTCCAGAGCCGGCCAGATCCCCCGCCAGCTGCCCCGCGCGAGCCCCAGGTGCGCGCGGCGGCCCGGCGCCCCCCCCGCCGTCACGCACAGCCCCAGCCCCGCCCCCCCGTCCGCGCTGCACAGCCCAGTCCCAGAGCCCGCCCCGGCCTTGAGCTCTATGTAAGGCCGGTCGCTGGGGCGGCGGGAGCTCGCGAGCCTGCTCTAAAGATCTTTCGGCGGGTCCTGCGTTCGGTCGCGAGGCGAGGGCCCGGCGCGCACGCGCACGCGCACGCGCACACCCTGCCTCTGCCCCCGCCCCCGCGCGGCGCCGCGTCCTTCGACCCTGGGCGGCGCGCCGCGGGCCGCTGCAGGCGGCATGCGGGACTACGACGAGGTGACCACGTTCCTGGGCGAGTGGGGGCCCTTCCAGCGCCTCATCTTCTTCCTGCTCAGCGCCAGCATCATCCCCAACGGCTTCAATGGAATGTCAGTCGTGTTCCTGGCCGCCACCCCGGAGCACCGCTGCCGGGTGCCGGACACGGCGAACCTGAGCGGCGCGTGGCGCAACCACAGTATCCCGCTGCGGCTGCAGGACGGCCGCGAGGTGCCTCACAGCTGCCGGCGCTACCGGCTCGCGGCGATCGCCAACTTCTCGGCGCTCGGGCTGGAGCCGGGGCGCGATGTGGACCTGGAGCAGCTGGAGCAGGAGGGCTGCGTGGACGGCTGGGAGTTCAGCCGGGACATCTACCTGTCCACCATCGTGACCGAGGTGGGTGTCAGTCCCCGCGCCGAGGCCGGGGACCGGAACGTGGGGAGGACCTTCGCACTCCACCCCACAAGGTGCACGCTGGATGCTGCCCCTCTCTCCCCCAACACACTACACACCTCCGAGTGGGCGTCCTGCAGGCACCACTTTGCGTAGTGACTTCTAACCAGACCGTGCCCCTCATAGCACGGGTGTCCTGCTGGCCACCTTGAAGAGGGAGTCAAAAAGGCCGTCGTGGCCCCTGGTAGCTACTCTACGACTCTGAATAGTCAGACTTTCTAGATGGAGGTGGGAGTGTTGAATGGAGCAGAGCCAGAGCTTGGGCCACCGGGCTGTCAGTTTTTCCTCTAGTCTCTTGGCATCTGTTCAGAGAGGGAAACACTCCTCTTCTTTCCTGAAGAACTTTTAAAGCTAAAGGAAGCATGTGTATAAAATTGTCACGGGCTCCCTTCTCCAGTTACTCTTTCCTCACCCACCCTCACCCCAAAATGGCAATCTGGTCATACCCTATCAGGAATTGTTTACCTTTTGCTTATGGTTAATCATCAGAATTTTAGGGCCCATGCATCTGAAGAGCCATTCAGGGTGACTTGTTGGCCTGGGATGTTTTAGAGTATTCGAAGGCAGTGTCGTTGGTCAGATTTACTTAAAGCATACAACTTTTTTCACAGGAATTGTGTGTGGGGGGTGGGAACTTCTCATTTCGCAACCCCTTGCATTTTCCTTTTTGGGTGGCTTTGTCTGTCCCCTGGTGACCCTGCAGCCATTGGAGCTACATGTATGACTTATACATGTGCTTTGCATCTTACTCAGATGCTGGAACTCTCACTCTCTGGAGTCTCAGCAGAAATGAGCTAGCAGAACAGTGAAAAGAGTCCTCTACAGGCACCAGTTTCTCGGAGTTCAGGATCAGAGATTCACGGATTGGGAAAGCTTCCTGGAGGTGGCAGCCTGTCTGAGGCTGGGGTGTTTAGCTCTTCAGATGCAAAGACGGGAGCAGCAGGCAACAACCTAGAAGGAGGGAAAGGGCTAACAGGTAGGGCACACAGGTCCTGGTATGGCATCAAACCCTCCTGGAGACAGGGGTCCTGAGGCCCCTCTTATGTTTCTTCTGGGGGCGTCACCCTTCAGGAGAATCTCATCACTGCTCCGAGACTCGTGTGTGTGTGTGCGTGCGCGTGCGCACACACACGTGCATGCACACGTGCTCTCTCTCTGTGTGTTTGGACTAGCATGTGTCCCACACATACATGTGGTAGGACTGTGATATGAGTCCCACTGGGATCTTTCAGCTGGTGACATCATTCCTGTGTCCTTAGGCATTGTTTTGCCTCACAAGCAAGTCTGTCACACTCCTGGAAGCCAGTGAGAGTTGTGGAAACAGAGACTGTCCCTCAGGTTGCTGGCAGAGGCCACCAAGGAGAAGTCATACTTCATGACACAGGAGTCCCTGCAAATTCTGCTTCCAGCTGCCCATGGAAGGGGAAGACCGTGAAGTCAGAAGAAGCTCATGGCGTCTTTTTGGGTTTTACCCTGACTTCTAGGTTCCCTTGGCTTACCCTAGTCATTTGCTCTTGCTTCACTGCCCCCGTCCTGTCTTGGGCTGAGGCTGGTGGTGGCACTGATGAGCTCCCAGAGGTCGGCTCTAATGGAAGGGTCCTTGAGCAGTGACGACGTTGCTGCTAATGTCAGTGTTTCCTTTTTTGTATTTAGCCTATTTATTTAGCTGTCTTAGCAGTTTCGTAAGAGCTGTGTGCCCTTTTACCTACTTATAGATTGTCAGCCTTTGCAGGGAGGCGAGGTTAATACATTACTTAGGCTTTTGTTTTGGGATGCCGGAATGCCTGACTCTTTAGCTCGAGGCTGCTTGTTCCTCCCAGGTGAATGGTCACCGTTGGAAGTTACTGCATTAACATTCTGATTTTCTTTCAACCCGGACCTGGCCCGCTGACCACTGCAGCTAGTCCTGTGTCTGCTGAATGTTTCAAGCCTGCCTTCTGCTCCGGATCATAAATAGAGGTGTTTATAAGTACATTGGTATTGAATTCTTTGTTTTTCAACAGAAGATGAAAACTATAGGTCTCCTGTTTGATATTTTTTTTTCTTTGTTGAAGTATGTACGTGTAGTACTAAACTTTGTGGTAGTTTTACGTCTTGGCATCTCCCTGACATCATGCCGGATACAGACGGGGGTACCTAGGGAAATTTTTGTTGAATGTATTAATGAACAATTTAAGAAATGTTGTCTAAAGTTTGAGAGCTAAAGAAGGAAAGGACAGTTTAATTCATAGAAAAGAAACTTGGGGCTGGTCAAAAAGCATCGACTGAAATATTTTAAAGAAAACGTAACCACCCAGCCCACAAACTGTGCCTTGCCCCTATATGGATCTGCAACAAGGTGTTGGGATTGGCAGAGAGGAGGTCACACTATGAGGTGAAAGGGAATGTTTTGGGAATAGTTTGGTGGTCCCCGTGCTTCTAGGCTGGCCTCTTCCCCAGCCCCTCATTCATGCCTGGAGTACTAGAGAATCAGCCATCCCACCTGGCTCCAATCCCTGAATGCTTCTTGGCCCAGGACTGTCCCCTCCTCTGAAACCTGGGTGATTTCTCAGGCTGCCTGGGCTGCCTGGTTTTAGGTGTCTCCCTAGCCCAGCTTGCAGCCAGAAAGATTCTTTTAAAAACTTATAGCTCTTCTGGCACCCATGAGTTGGGGTCCCTTCATCTAAGACCTGGCAGTTGTCTGTGTCCCTTGCTTCTCTCCTTTCTATCCTTCTCTGAAGCCTCCTCCCCCAGCCCGTAGCAATATTCTTACTCACTCCTTGTCCTGGAAAGCCTCTTTCTCTGGACTGTCTTTTCTGTCAGTCTTCTCTCATGTACAGATAATCTTGGAAGATAGGAGAGCTCCCACTGTGATTTCAAGCCCTCATGAAGGAACGTGGGAGGCAGGGCTGGGCTGACTTCTTGTGGAAAGACCTGGAGCTTGTGCCTCACTGTTAAGTCTTTGCTGACTGTCTCACTGAAGGGAAACGCAGACCCTTAAGGCCTTGCCTTCGGAGCTCATGGCAAGCCAGAGAAATCACTTGCGGGGTCCCTGAGGCCCCTGTGCACACATGGTCATAGCAGACACATCTGGCCATGAATGGTCTAGCTAGCTGAGAACCAACGCCCTGGGTCAAGGTTCTTAGAGCTGACACAGGGAAGAGGGTGAAGGAGCAAAAAAATTAACAAATAAATAAAATCTATCCTAGAGATTGAAGTTCAGGGTTCGTCTGTGTTTTGAGCAGCCAAGCCTAAGGTCCAAGCCCAAAGGATACTATAGTATTGAAAGTTAACAGCCCTTTTATTCATCTCTTCCCTCACTCACCTATGTACCCAACAGCCTCTCCTCTGCAGGGCTCTGCCAGGCATTCTAGAGGATATAGCAGCAAATTCTTTGTCTCCTTGCCCTGACCACCTTGGGGCAAGGATCTGCCATTAACTGCAGCAGCGGGCAGGACAAAATGTGGGTAGGAAGACATGGTATTCAGTCACAGCTGGTGCTTATCAGGGTGTTCGACCATCGATGCGGTCAGGCCAGGTACATCTCCGGGAAGAGCTTCTGCCCTATGGGCACAGACCCTATCTTTTTTCCTTCCAGCCAGTTCACAAGGAAGAACATTTAGTCCCAGGGAACTACATCATCTCTCTCTATCTCATAACTGAGAAGCAGCTCTAATTAGATAGCGTGTACAAGAGACACAATTCTCTCTCTTCTTAAAAATGTTAACAGTTTTATTGAGGTGTAACTGACATAAAATAAATGGCACAGAAGTGAAGTGTACAATTTGAAAAGCTTTGAGAGAGAGACAGAGAGAGAGAGAGAGTTCCATGAAATCATCACCACTAGAGAGGCACATTTCTGACCAGGAAGGATGGCAAGTAGAGGTCCCTTGCCAGAGTGGCTCCCAGATTTTTTTCAGGTTGTGCCCACTCTCAAAGCTCATCCAGCTGAGGGGTCACAATGCTGGACTCATGACTTGAATCCTAAACCCATATATTTAGTTCTGACTCTGAGGCTTGTTATCATCAGCCAGTACAGCCCATGCCACATAGTGAGTGGAAGCATCAGTGAGCTGGTCTGTAGGTGCTTTAGTCCTGTCTGGGGAGCCAGGAGCTCAGTGGAGGAACACTAGATTCCTTTGCCTGTGCAGCATCCTTGGGTGCATAGCTTGGACTCCATGGGCTTCTCATCCTACCCCAAATCCTGGCCCCACCGCAATCCATTTGGTGGTTGACAGTAAGTGAGTGTCTTGGCTGGGTAGGATGGTCTGTGCCTGCACTCATGTTCATTTTTTGAGACCTGTTATCTCTCCTGGCCCTACCCACAGGCTCCCTGTGGCCAGTGGGAATGAAGCGTTAACTCACGTTGCTTTTGGAGGTCCCCAAACCAGGTCCTGAGGATTGTTAAGAATCACCAGTGGTGAGGGCGCCTGAGTGGCTCCGTTGGTTAAGTGTCCGACTCTTGATTTCTACTGAGGTCATGATCTCAGGGTCATGAGATCAAGCCCCACGTTGGGCTCCACACTGGGCGTGGAGCCTGCTTAAGTTTCACTCCTTCCCTCTCCCTTTGCCCCTCCCTTTCAAAAACAAACAGACAAACAAACAAAAAACCCAATTGTCAGTGGTGGATAGAGAGCCCAGTTACTCCAGAGAGTTACACGTTTGCCCAGACTAAGGACAGGCTGGACCCAGTGGCGGGATTGAGGCTGCCAGCCCTGGAGAGAGGCTCTGGAACCTACCCCAAGATGAGCATGACAGAGACCTTGTCTGCTGCAGAGCATAGTCAGTCCCGGTTTCGGGTAGCACCTGGCCTTGTCAGCCCAGAATTCCCTACCAGCCTGTACTGGGGGACCTGACGTCAGGGGAGGGGACTGTAGAAGCCCCTGTGGGTTTGTAGTCCGGCTGAGCTACATGAGTCCCCAGCCCTCGTGAGAGTCCCGATGAGAAGCAGCTACTGACCCTTTCTTCAGTTTTTCATCTCTGTTGCTACAAAAATTAATGCATGCTGGCTGGAAGTGGGTCTCCTCATGGTAGCAGTGGTAGCTGTAATCTGGCCCCGGCAGTTCTGCCTAACCCTCTACCTGACACCAGAGGCCGATACCCCATCACCACGGCCCCCAGCTCTGACTCCCTGGCCACTCCCATCCTGACTTTATTTATTTATTTATTTATTTGACAGAGAGGGAACACAAGCAGGGGGGAGGGGCAGAGGGAGAAGCAGGCTCCCCACTGAGCAGGGAGCCCGATGCAGGGCTCGATCCCAGGACCGTGGGATCATGACCTGAGCTGGAGACAGACGCTTAACCCACTGAGCCACCCAGGCGCCCATCCCATCCTGACTCTAGCAGCCATGTCTGTATGGGGGCTGCCCTAGGAGCACTCACCCTTCTAGAAGGGAGTTGGTGTCTTCTTGCTAGCACCACCGAGGCTGCGGGGGGGGGGGGGGGGGGGGGGCGGCTGTAGCCTGAGTACTCAGGCATTGGTGCTCCAATATTCTTGCCTCCTGCTAATCTGAACTTTCTCTAGATTTGAGTTTGAGATTTCTACCTCTTCCTTGTGGAGATTCTCAGCCCATCCAAGGTTTATTCCAGAGTGAAGAGCCAGCTATGTGGCTAAGTGATCCTTACCGTTAGCTGCAGGGGTTCTTGATGTCCACCCTGGGGACTGCTTCCCACCCCTCTGAGGTGCCCGCAGGCTCTGTGCGCACACCGCCCAGCAGGGAAGCAGATTTGTTTTTCTCTCTGTCACTGGCCTGGAAGAAATGCTTTCTTGGAAGCCACACATTCCCCCTGCCTCTGTGACTGGGGAGCCAGTAGGCTCCACAGAGTGTAGGCCAGCAGCCTGGCACCAGGCAGGCCAGGGTCTGAACTCTCTGGAGGGCAGCCTTCTTCGTGATTACTGAGCACCATCTCTCTGTTCTGGGAAACGTTTTTCTGGGAACCACCAAGCTTCTTGTTTTGGCTTTTCTTCCCTTTTTTGGCTCCTTGTTAGGCTGGGGCGACCCAGCATCTGAATGTTCAGCTGCTTCCCCCTGCCTGCAGACCTCTTTTCATGGGAATTGCACATTGAGAGCTGGAAACTCGAGCAGTGCAGCCTGTTCCATACCCACATCCCTGTTTTATACTTGGGGAAAAAGGCAAAATGGGGGGGGGGAATCTTGTCTGACGTTGGATAACCTAGTTAACAGTGGAGTAGAAGCTAAACCCAGTTTCTTGACTCCAGCTCAGAGCTCTTGGCTGTAACTGGGCCTAGTGTTGTGGTCACAGCATCAGTGATCCCAGCTGTAAATGTCACCTGAGTGTCCCACGGCTCATCGGCTCAGAGTGGGGGCCCAAACAGAACCGCAAGAACAGATCCAGATGGTGCGTCCCAGACCCTCTGGCCTCAGTCCCTTGCTGGATGCCTGGACTCTTAGAGTCCCAGAGCCCTGCTCTAGAACCATTCCTGTGCCATTCCTGTCAATGGCCTGAAGCCCACTGAAAGGGTACCCTGCCCCGTCCACAGCCCTGGGCTCCCCCTGGATTCTTAGAAGCAACCATGAAAGGCCTCACCTTCTCTTCTCCTGGATTGACAGATGGGCACTGTCCTTGCTCTCTACCTATCCTCCCTTCTCCAATTGGTAGCAAAACAATGGAGCTGAAAGCTATGAAAATCAGGATGGGAGGGGGCCGACTCTCCCTGTGAGGGGGGGAGCTCTCTGCTTTGCTGTCCACACAAGCCTTTGCCTGCCTGCATGAGCGCATGTACCCATGCGATAATATAAACAGAGCCTGCAGGGATATAGGATATTCTCATTTAATTTTCCAAGAGGCCATAAATTTAAAACATTTAACAAAAGAAGTGAGTGATACGTCTCTTTGCTCCCCTTACAGTGGAACCTGGTGTGTGAGGACGACTGGAAGGCCCCACTCACGGTCTCCTTTTTTTTCGTGGGTGTGCTGGTGGGCTCCTTCGTTTCGGGGCAGCTCTCGGACAGGTAAGGTGGGTGTCTCTCTGCTGCAGCTGCAGGGGACCACAGCACCAAGCACGGAGCACGTATGTGCCTGACTCTTGGCTTCAGATGGTAGTGCTCTCTCAGCACGGGGCCTTGTGTTTTAGAAGAAGAGGAAGCGGTGTCTATAGTGTAGATTCCATACCAAGTAAAGAGCCAACAACCTTTTCTCCCTCATTCTTGCTGAGCAGAACAACCTGAGCTAAGTGTATCCATCATCCAGTTGACCAGGAAATATATCATGATTCACTTCTTGTACCAGCCTGTTGGCCTTCCCTAGGTGACTCTTCCATGGGAGAGGTAGACACCACACACACACAGATGAACTTTGTTGACAATCTTAAGGCATCCCGTGAATGGCCACCTCTGTATTCCCCAAACCGTCATTCTCTCTGCATGATGAGAGGAGATCTTACTGGCCAGTAGTAGTGTAATGGGCAGAACTCTTGTGTTCACAGGGCTGATGCCCCTTAGCTTATAGCTTGTAGCACCTACTTGACAGCAAGCAAGACATGTACTGTTTTGACTTATAAGCAGGTTATTTATATAATTCCAAGGCTTTTAACTCAAGTTCCTTTCATGGCTTAAGGAATTCATCTACTCTTGAAATTATATGCAAAATTTTAGAGATTGTATATGAATATTTTTTTCTGGAGAAAGGTCCATAGTTTCCATGAAGTTCTCAGAGGGGTCCATTATGTGGTATCTTCCTACCCCAGGGCTCCAGGGTCTGTTGGAGAAGCCCACGGTGAGAAGAGTAGCCTTCACCAAGGTCCTTGGCCGTACTGGATCACCCAGTGGAGTCCCAGCATCCTCCTAGCTGGTTGGGGTCTAATAGAGAAGTTCAGGATGAGAATGTCATCCTACTTTAAGAACAAACTTATATTATCCCGGAGCACAAACTCAGGTGATGTCCTGGCATGTTTATCTCTATAGATTATTGTCTTTCCCTGAGAATCCATTCCTCATGAGAAATATATGCATTTCTCACTAGATTTGTGTTTCCCAAGTATCATCTAGCCATTAGAAAAGTGACAAATTCTTGCAGTCACCAGTGAGCATTTAAGAGTCAAGAAGGCCATGACCACTGATTGACAGTTCTAGACAAGCCTGAGCCACGTGCCCTTTCAGGGGAAAGACCTTTGCTTCCCGAGATCCTTAATCTAGCAGCAAGCATCAGTTGATTACTTATATTTATCTCACAAACATATAGCACCTAATATATGCCAGCCACCCTCAATAAGCACTGTACAAATTTAAAAGAAAGAAAAACAAATAATCCCATCATAGCCCTATGAAGTAGGAAGTATTATTACTCTCATTTTACAGGTGGGGAGAATGAAACCCAGAGGAGTTAAATGACTTGCACAGTCCCAAAGCCAGCAAGTGGCAGAGGTAGGATTTAGGCCCAAAGAGTCTTGACCCTCTGTTCTCGGGCCACGCTCTCCTAGAACTTGCCTTCTAGCAAGGCAGAATGTATTAAACAACTAATTGAGGGGTATACTTGTCCTTCATGGTGTATGCAATACAGAGAAGAAGTACAGGATGCTAAGAGAGGGTCTGATGGAGGAGGCCCAGAGAAGCCGCCCTGAGAAGGTGAAGTATGTGCTGGGAGTGGAAAGAGGAATAGAAATCAGCCAACAATAAAGGGGTAGAGAGAGGAAGAAGCACTGTGGGCAAAAAAAGCTGTATTTAAGTAAGCCTCAACTCAAGAAGAGGCAGCTCACTTTAGAAACTGGAAAAAAGTCCTCTGGGGTGGAGGTGTGGAGAGTGATAGAGACGAAGTGGGTGAGGCAGGTGGAGGTCCAAGCAGAAGAGCAGGCCAGGCTTAGCTGATGATACGTAGGAGTTTGTGGTTTAGTCACAGAGCAGTGGGGAGCTATTGAGAGTTTTATAAAGCAGGAGTACAGCGTAATCAGATTTATATTTTTTTAATGATTATCTGATAACTTTGCAGAGAAAGGATTGAAAGGGAGAAAGAGGGGTTGTGGAGAGACCAATTAAGAGGCTGTCACAATAATTTATGTGGGAAATGATGATGGTTTGGACTAGGCTGACAGTGGTAGAAATGGAGAAGAGAGGTAGGAGATCCAACCAACAGGACTTGGCTGTGGGTTGGATGTGGGAAGTGAGGGGAAATTTTGGGCCTATACAGCGGAGCTGATGACGATGCCTTTCTCTAAGACAAGGAACTCTGGAAGAAGATCATGTTTGTAGGAGAAAATGCAGAGCTCAGTTTAAATGTACTGAATTTGGGGTGACTATGAGAGTCCTAAATGGATGAAGTGAGCCTGCAGTTGGATGTGTGGCCCTGGTGTTCCATGAAAGGTGTGGGCTGGAGAAATACATTTGGGAATTGGCAGCTCCATAGGACCCTCAACAAAGCATCCGGAGCATGGAAGAGATTGCCCAGAGCGAGTGTAGAATGAGAAGAGGGGCTGCCTAGGATGGAGCTTTGAGACCTTCCAGGTGGGCTGCTGGGAGCTCCCTGTCACAGGGTTGAGTGGCAGCTGAAAGAGGAATTTCCTTGATGTGAAAATCAAGGAGGAGGTGCCCCAAGTTCAAAGTTGAAACTCAGTGCATTTTTCTGGGTCACCTCTGTCATGGGTTAAGCAGAACTTCGTGGGCTAGCCTGAGAACCTGATTACCATGAACACGGTGATTGCCTGAGGAAAGTGTTTCATTTCCACAGATCTGATCCCAGGGAAACACTAGAAGCAAAATTAATGAGTATGTTGAGGACCACCTTAGTCTTCTGAAGGACAAGTACAGTGTTTTACAAACCCTCTAGAAATCTCATCAGCAGACTTCTTTTAAGTAGGGCATCTAAGTCAAGTAAATGAAGTAGCTAAAAGTGTGGCTGTTCTGGCTGAGGCCCTCCCTTCAGCTCCCAGCATCACCCCACAAGCTTGGCGACACCCCCCTGGAAGGCACCGGGCTCCGTGGGATGGACAGTTTCTGATCTCATTACTTCTAAGTAAGCTGGCTCAAAAACCTAGGCCAAACAAATGACCTCAGCAGTAGATTCATACCTCAGCTTGTCTGGGATATCCACAGTCACTTTTCGTTTAGGGCAAAGATCAATAAGCCTGAAATTCAAGAGTGGTGAAAATAATCCTGGGCGGTCACCACGTTTTATCTGACCTTACTGAATTGCCGTTTTGTGCATGAATTACAAGAGGGGCACAGCCCTGGGAAGAGGTAGACTGGTACTGTTTTTGTAAGCACATGTGTGGTTGACATTTTGTTGACAAACTTTAAAAGTGAGCATTTCTGAGCCCAACCCCAGACTGGGTTGCTAAGGACTGGTGCTATGTAAGGATTCACTGGGTCTTTCTCTTCCTTACCATCCATCCCAGGGAGCCCGTGGGAAGGGAAGGCATGGGGAGCGGTCACGCCTGTCTCCCCTGTAGGAAGGGACCTTCCCTTGGCTGGCGTGTTGGGCGCGCTTGTTATAGAATAATGCAGGGAAACTTGGTCTCCTTCTAGACAGAGTTGCTCGGCCTTGTCACTGTTGACATTTTGAGCCAGAGAATTCTGTGTTGCGGGACGCTATCCTGGACATTTTAGGATGTTTAGAACATCTCCAGCCTCTACCTACTAGATGCTAGTAGCACCAAAAACAAACGAAAAACCTGTTTCAGGGGAGAGAAGCACCAGACTCTTTAACGTGGCAACAAGGCCTTCTGCAGCTTGGTCCCCACCCAACCCCTGCGGTCTCATGTTGAACAGCTGACGCCAGTGACGCCGGCTGCTATCTGCGCATGTCTTCATGCCCCCTCCAGCCGCGCTTGTGTGTGCTCTTCCCGGCATTCCCCAACCACTCCCGTGACCTTCCTTGACCATGAAGGCTAACTCAGGGTCCCCGGTTTATATTACCCTGCTTCCTTGTGCCTTTTCTTCATGGCACCTGTCAGAAATTGGTAAATAAGAGGTGTTATCATAGGTAATGTTGGTCCCCTCCGCTATACAGCGAATATCATCAAAAGCTTTGTCCCTATCGCCTACTCCCCCTCCTCAATAATAACTTCTTCTTTCGGCCTTATATCAGTGTCTGGCCATCAGGGAGACCTTCCCTGAATGCCCACGTCCCCAGCCCCTACTCCCAGGCCAGGGTAGGTTCCTTGGTCGTGTCTCTTGTGAACCTGGGCACTGGTCCTTCAATGTGCTTGTGTCAGTGTGTGATTGCCCGTTCAGTAGTCTGGTGGCTTGATGACAATATGATTCCTGTCTTACCACCTGTAGGCTCTAAGCCCCTTGTGGGTAGAAACAAGAGTTTTGGTCTGTGTTTTATAATTCACCTGTATCCCTAGTGCCTAGTATATAACTGAGGTTCAAATATACACTCCTTGAGTGAAAATGGGTGTCAGCCAGCCCTGGCCACAGTAAGGCGGAACCTGCTAGGTTGAATGAAGTACATTGACTTGTTTCTCCCTATGACACTATCTTTAAAACAGATGAAACCCACAAAAAAAACCAACATTTGTTTTTTTTAAAGATTTGTATTTATTTCTTTGACAGAGAGAGACACAGCGAGAGAGGGAACACAGCATGGGGAGTGGGAGAGGGAGAAGCAGGCTTCCCGCCGAGCAGGGAGCCCGATGCGGGGCTCGATCCCAGGACCCTAGGATCATGACCTGAGCCAAAGGCAGACGCTTAACGACTGAGCCACCCAGGTGCCCCAAAAACCAACATTTAAAAAAAATTTTTTTTAGGGGCGCCTGGGTGGCTCAGTCGTTAAGCGTCTGCCTTCGGCTCAGGTCATGATCCTAGGGTCCTGGGATCGAGCCCCGCCTCGGGCTCCCTGCTCCTCGGGAAGCCTGCTTTCCCTCTCCCACTCCCCCTGCTTGTGTTCCCTCTCTCGCTGTGTCTCTCTGTCAAATAAATAAAATCTTTAAAAAAATAAAAACATTTTTTTTAATGAACACATATAGAAAACCACACAGAACAAATGTGTGGGTTGATGAATTATTCCAGGGAAATAACCTTGTAACTACCACCAAGTCAAGAAATAGAACCTTGCTGGCCACCAAGGAGCCCTGTGCACATGTCCCATCCCAGGTACCAGAGCCTTCCCTGCCCGCCCCCCCCCCCAATTACCCACCAGCCTGGCTGTTACAGTAATCACTTGTGGGGTTTTTGCAGCTTTATTATCCAGATGTGTATCCTTAAACACAAGTTTAGTCTTGCCCACTTAAAAATTTTTGATAAGTTTTTGTGGGATTGATGAAGGGATTCTTCCTCCATCCTTTTCTTTGCCAGACACTTTTTATCTTTTGCACCCAGGGCTGTTCCACTGCAGAATTTCCCAGGCTGGATTTTGCTGATTGCATACTCATGGTGCAGTTCAGTATCTTCCTCCTTTCTCTTTGTTTCCTGCAAATTGGTGGCTGGATCTGGAGACTTCATCAGATCCAGGCTCATACCCCTTAGCAAGACTAGGAATCATGTTAATTCAGTTGTCTCTTCAAGAAAAGACTGTTAGCAGTCACTGAAACATAATGCCCCAACCTGATGCCCATTTACTGAGGAATATAAAATGTTGATATTCTGATTTTATCACTTCTTTTTCATTTAATAGTTGGAATACTTTTATAAAATGATATTTTCCCTCATCCATTATTGGTTCCTGTTCAGATACTTTACATAGGAATTTCAGGACAAGTGTTTCTTTCCCTCTATTTACCAGTCTTCATTTAAAATGACTTGTTTCTCTATCATCCTCCAAAATAAACCAGTTCTTTAAAAAAAAAGAAAACCATTATGAATGTATGGATTTAAGTATAGTGAATGCATTTCGATGCCTTGCAATCATTATCGTAATTCTGGCACTATCATGAGGGCATCCTAGTGCCTGGGCTGCACACTGATCCTGGGGATGGCAGGGTCGGGGGGCGAGTAACAGGCCCAGTACTGGGGACGGGGACTGTCCGTGCCATGTGCCCTGGCAGCATCGTCCATGACTCCTCCCTGGATGGCTCTGGGGAAAATCCCTCTTGGTGGGGCCCATTTCTGCCACCTTCTCCCAGCTGGATCTCTGTCACTCTCTTTTCCTTCCCAGGTTTGGTCGGAAGAACGTGCTCTTTGTGACCATGGGCATGCAGACGGGCTTCAGCTTTCTGCAGGTCTTCTCGAAGAACTTTGAGATGTTTACTGTGCTGTTTGTCCTTGTGGGCATGGGCCAGATCTCCAACTACGTGGCAGCATTTGTCCTGGGTATGGCCAACAAGTTGGAGTTGAGTACTTGATCCTGTGTTTCACCGTCACCCCACCATCCACTCTCTAGAGACGGCTGTGGTGTCCCTCAAGGGGAAGTGGTCGTTAGCAACACCAACCAGGGCTGTGTGGTGAACCCAGTTTGCCCAGCCTTGAGTCCCCAGGAGCACAACAGCCCGAGTTCCAGATCTTTTCTGGTCCCCTTAGTATTCAATAGCCATTTTACTAGAATTCACCCAAGATCATCAATGAAAAAACAGGACCTTCCCAGGGCTGAGGTTGCTAAGGAAAGATAAAGACATGATATGAGGAACAGGGACCACGAATGGCAGGCTCGTCAAGGAAGAAAGCTGCCTCTTCTGCAAAGCATTGTGTTCTCTGAAACTGGCAAGAATGAATTGATACGAATGGACTTGAGTCTCAAGACCTTAAGAGTTTTAATTCCGAGTACACACTGTGGGGCTTTGGCTTATTCTCACTCAACAGTCACCAGTCTCACTGTTTGGAGGAATCTCACTCTAGCTTATTGGTCTTTGGGTTCCTTGGGTTGTATGTTGAAAGGACTGTTTCTTTCTCTTCACATCCAATAGAATAATCTTTTTAAAAGAATATTTCCTTGAGCCCGCATGTGTGTCCTTCATGATGACTTCCCCTTTCATAAATTCTTCCTCACGTGAGGATTACACTTGGAGGCCTCACATGGCATCTTTAGCATATGGCTTGGGGAAGTGATGAAATTTGCAAGGCGGAACCGTCCCTGGGAAGCCTAAGCGGTCCCAGGGGGCACCCCCAGCAGGTGTTCAGCCTGCCGCAGATTCAGAATCCCATCCCTCCCTAGGGCGGGGCTGCTCCCTTTCCTTTATGTTGAGAATCATACAAGAGGAGATGAGTGAGGAAATGACCTAAACGAAAGGACTAACATGGCTCCTCCCTTGTTTTCGAACAGGAACAGAAATTCTTGGCAAGCCGGTTCGTATTCTATTCTCCACGTTAGGAGTGTGCATATTTTACGCGTTCGGCTACATGCTGCTGCCGCTGTTTGCTTACTTCATCCGAGACTGGCGGATGCTGCTGCTGGCGCTCACGGCACCCGGGGTGCTGTGTGTGGCCCTCTGGTGGTGAGTGTCGCCTGCGCCCAGCCGTGCCCAGCCGCGCCTACCAGCAGGTGTCTTCTGTTCGGCCTTCACTAGGGGGGCAGCAGCAAGCCACAGAGCCGTACCCGGGCTTCCAGAGCCTGGAAGTAGAAATTCTTTGTAAGTCATTTCGGAACGCTTTCTCCACACTCAGAAGAGCCGAAAAGAAAACAGCACGAAATCCCCAGACGTCAGCAGACTTGTTCTCAGGCCTGTGCTGGGCCGATCGACGTGCAGGGAGAGGAAGAGGTAGCAGCTGAGAGCTGATGGGGTCTAGCCTGACCTTCAGGAAGCTATGGGACTGACAAGACAGCTTAGGCCCCGGTTCTGGTTGTGTGTTCCTGAGGCCCCAGGCCACAGGTGCTGAGAGAAGAGGGAGAGCACTGGAAGTGAGAGTCCTCTGGGTAGCTTCACAGAGGAAGCCAGGCTCCACATGGGCCTCCAAGATAGAGGAGTTAGGCAGGCAGAGAGGAGGCCTTTCTTACCAAGAGAGGGAACACAGCAGAGGGGCTGAGGTGGGAATCACACCTTGCAGGTGGGGTTGTTGAAATCACAGCTCCCCTCAGAGCTGACAGCATTTCAGAGCATAATGGCAGAGGACACAGAGCACAGCATGGGTCCTGGTCATGACCAAAGGGCAGGGGCCGTCGAGTGAGGTAGAAAATAAAGATCCACAAAGTCTCTAAGTCCCAGGGGCTTTGATAAACATATGTAGGGGGTCTGACAAGTCACTTGGGTGGATCCGGGATCAGGAGTGAGGAAAAACTACAGGCTAAGAGGCCAGTGCAGAAGCTTCTGTGGATGCTGGGGCCAAGCAGGAGAGTACAGCGGGGCAAGAGAATGGGCTGGCCTGCACCCACCGCAGAAGCCAGGCGTCAGGAGCCCAGCTTGTGCCTGTCTCTTCAGAGCCCAGCAGGTGGCACCACCGCTCTTCAGAAATGGAGGTGGCCAGCCTGAAGAGGAATCCCAACCTGGTGTGCAGGCCCCTCTAAATTTTGTGCACTCCAGGGTACTCAGAAACTCACACGTTGGATCATTAGTGGGTATGGTGTGAACCATCTCTTTGGTCTGGAAACACCAGACATTCCCCAAACCCATGTTTGGTTCTAAAACCCCATTTCCCACCTCCACATAGGCTACACCTGGTCTGTTGGGCGGGATGGTCTCAGTGAGATAGCTCCTTGTACTTCCAGGTTCATCCCTGAGTCCCCCCGATGGCTCATCTCTCAGGGACGACTTAAAGAGGCAGAGGTGATCATCCGCAACGCTGCCAAAATGAACGGGATTGTTGCACCCTCAACTATCTTCGAGTCAAGTGAGGTAAGCACTGCAAGGGAGCTGGTGGGAGGGTCTCAGTGACCATGATTTTAGGACAGCACCATGTAGGAGCCCAGCCCTCTCCCTGCCTGAGCCCCAGCTGCCCCCGAGCAGGCCCTGTTAAAATTCACAAGTTGGGAAGAAGGCACCAACTGTCTAAATCTCTTTCACCTTTCCCGTGGGTTTTAAGTTGTCATACTTTATGTAATTCTTTTTTTTTTTTTTTAAGATTTTATTTATTTGAGAGAGAAAGAACAAGAGACAGAGAGCATGAGAGGGAGGAGGGTCAGAGGGAGGAGCAGACTCCCTGCCGAGCAGGGAGCCCGATGCGGGACTCGATCCCGGGACTCCAGGATCATGACCTGAGCCGAAGGCAGTCGCTTAACCAACTGAGCCACCCAGGTGCCCTATGTAATTCTTTTCTAGGCAATCTTATTATAGTTTAACAATTAATTTGAATAACACTCTTTCTGAGTAATAGGCCTTTCGTGAAGTTGGCATTGTGGGAAATCACTGTTTCTTATGTCTTATGTAGTTTCTCATCTTAAAGAAATATAGTACGTAAAATATGAAGCAGAAATAGATTTGGAGTTAGAAATGTTCAGTCTCCTTCCACTCACCAATCGTTAATCGTTGCATATGCTCTTGGAGCCAGGTCCTTCTTGATATCTGCCCCTTCCCCCACCCCACGCCTCTTGCAAACCCTGTTCTCATGCACCATGAGTAATTTCCTGGCTCTGCCTGATTCCTGGGTCTTGCTTCTCCTTCCTGTTCCCTCTCCCTCCACCCTCTACAGGAGGCAGTTTTCCTTAGTCTCCTGACTACCACAGGAGGTTAGAAGTTGTAATTGCTGGCTGATGGGCCTTTGGAATGTGTCTCTGATCTGATGGGAAGACAAGGGACCGGCTGTGAGAACGGCCACCAGCCGTCGTACTGAAGTATGTGTGCAGAAGGAACATGAGAGATGCTTGGGACTCGGGATGCAGACCCAGGGCTTAGGAGAGGGAGCCCAGTTACTAGAGGCATCAGAGAAGCTGTGGCTTGGGCCCTGCTGGCCTCACAGTTAAGTGCTGGCTCGGCAACAGCTCCCACTCAGCATGTCCTGGAAGGGGCTTTAAAGCACAGACATCAGGGTGAGGAGGAGGTAGCAGGCTTTTAAGTGTGGTGGCCTTGGTGGCTTTTCAGTGGGGGGTCAGTCTGGGTGAACCCAGAACCCCACTGGCGTCTTTGAGGAAATGAGGCTATTTCAGGGGCTCCATTAAGTCAAAAGTTGACCTCCTGTTGAACTGCTAACTCGAGAAAAACAAACTCCAAAGCTGGGTTTGCTTAAGAAAGCAACATCAGTGTGTTTAGACGTGTGGTTTATTAATGTTCTTGGCTGTGCCAAATTTCATAGGAAGTTACTCTGGGTGAAGCTGAGGTCAATTTTCCTGTTTTTCTATCTGAAATTTTTTTCCTTGGAAGTAGACCAGTAACTACATGGTATGAGGACTCAAAACATTAATTCTTTTAAAATATCAGATCAATAAACTACACAGCCAGTTTCTCTCTCTGACCCAGAGGGCAGGGAGCCAGCCTTGGGAAGGAATGCTCAGAGGCCTCCCTGGAATGTGGACACTGATGGAAGCTGGAGGTGGGGCCGAGAGGGAGCTGTCGGCTTGGGCCTCCACCTTGGCTGCCTCCCCTGAGGGACTGGTCACCTACTTTTCCTCCTTATTCTCGTTCACTAATGGGTCATTGACATGTCCTGGGGAAGCCTTCCGCAGCTCAAGATACACTCACCGTACTTTTCTTTTCAAGAAAGAAACAAAACACTCGCCAACTCGGAGACGCAGGGTTTCGGGTATATTATTGGATCCCCGAGTCTCCAGCCTCTCCCTCCCATGCCCTTGTCATATCGTTCGTGCAGCTGCAAGACCTGAGTTCTGAGAAGCAGCCGTCCCACAGCATTCTGGATCTGCTTCGAACCCGGAATATCCGAATGGTCACCATCATGTCCATAATTCTGTGGTGCGTAAGTGAGACCTACCTGAAGCTTCCAGACAAAGCATCTGGCAGTGGCTGCCAGGCCTCTCCTTTGCAGATGTGTCTCAGACCAAAACTGAGAGCCTGTGTCATCAAAAAGTAGAAAGGATCTTCCTTGCAGTGAAAGAAGTGGGCATATCATAATCTGAGCTAGTTGGAATCTCAGAAAAGGAGTATGAAATCTGTTGGATTTGGGGGAAGCTATGGAGTCTTTGGGGAATCCTTCCAGGTCCTGAGGCAGATCCTTGGTCACTGTGGGCCCTAGTTTGTTTCTGTCCCCTGTTCCTCAGACAGTGACTGAAGAAGACAGGGAGGCCTTTAAGAAGGATCTAAGTGAAGCCATTATGTCCTTTCCATTACAGAGACTGCTAAGTACTGTCTGGAAATGTGGAAGCAGGACATCCTCCCTCCGGGATGTTCACAGACTGTCCTGGAGGCAGGGCCATGGCCTAGATGTCCTCCTCAGGCTCCTTCTAATGAGGCATTTTGCCAAGTGTGTCAGGAGGACGATTATGAGTTACCAGAGAGAGGGGACAGAGCCTAGTGCCTCAGTAGCATTTGCTCAGTGGCCAGACCCTTGGGATTCTACGAGAATACCTGAGCCTGCTGGGTGACAAAAGCAGACTTCATCTCCGAGTCCTTATTACTAGAGTCATCCAGCTTTGGGGCAGCCAGCTCTTTGGCTCACCGCGGGGTACTGTGAGTCACCCATTTCCAAGGAATGGCCCAGGATCCCTCGGGGCAGTGCACCACCCTTGCGTTGCCCTCAGACAGGACCAGCATTCAGCCTGCACCACGGACTGGCAAGCCTGCAATGAGTCACCTGTTCTGTGGTTCACCCAGGTGCTCCTCCAGCTCTGGATTCCCCAGGGACTCCTGGACATTCCCTTTCCCCTGATGGTACCAGCTGTGGTTTCAATGTGCAGATGAACTCAAAGCCTTCTAATCCATAAAGGTCTGGTTTGCCAAAGAGGGCTGGTCATCAGCAGAGAGAATGCCTGCTAGGGACAGGGTCCAGGCCTGGGACGCCGGGAAGCATGCAGATGAGAGATGACATGTCCCCACCATTGGGAGCCCCTCCTTTTCTTCACGAGTACAGTGGGGTTGGGGTCCGCCGCCTCTGTCCAGCCTCCTCCTGGCTGGTTGCCACAGACCAAAGGTCTGCTGGGGGGTCTTTCTTCAAATGTTTGACCTAATTATTGTTCCTTATTTTATCCTATGCCTCCAGTCCTGTCACACTCCACTCGATACCGGCCTCTGCGCTCATTCCCTCCCTCCTTCTGCAGTTGCTGGATTTGGGGAGGGTCAGAGGGTAGGGAAGTAGCTTTTGTAGGTGCTTCAGTTAGGGTTTTTAAAGCCAAAAGGCAGGTTGGAGGCTGTTACTGGGCTTGCGGGGTGGTTTTCAACAAAGTAAATCTGTCTGAACTATATAAGCCTTTTTGCTGGGACACTGTGTTGGGAATGCTCTGATATTGCTCTGGCCCAGAGTTAACATGGGGTTGGGAGGAAATTCTCTTTTGTCCCAAGAAGACTCGGGGTTAAATCTGCTCTCCTCCTGGTAAGGATAGTTTTGAATTTCCTGCAGTAATTGTATTTTAAAAGTTGTTCCAGTTGGGAGGCACGGGGCTGCCGCTTCTCCAGCTTCTCCCTGTGCTCTCTTTCAGGATGACCATATCAGTGGGCTATTTCGGGCTCTCCCTCGACACTCCGAACTTGCACGGGGACGTCTACGTGAACTGCTTCCTTTTGGCAGTGGTTGAGGTCCCTGCGTACGTGCTGGCCTGGTTGCTGCTACAGCACCTGCCCCGGCGCTATTCCATGGCCACGGCCCTCTTCCTGGGCGGCAGCGTTCTCCTCTCCGTGCAGCTGGTGCCCCCAGGTAGGCACGCTGTGCATCTGCGGCCTGGGGCTTTCGCGAGCCCCTCATCCTCTACCAGGCCATCTCCCCCAATTCATAAAGAAAATAAAATCATGCTATGACAGCTCACTTGCATATCTGCATCCTTCACCCCCAAAAAATAAATAAATAAAATAATCAAGAGAAAGTGTCTCCTGGGACCAGACACAGGTCATGGCCAGGGCTTTGGGGGAGTGGTGAGAGCAACCATATAGGGCTGGTGGCTAATGTTACTCTCTGCCCAAGTTAATGAGTGTGTACGTGTTTTTCTCTGCAGGGTAAGGGGGAAGAAAGAGAGCCAAAGCCATGGCATTTTAACCTGGCCCTACTTTAGTCATGTATATATTCAGCAAGTAGCTCCAGAGTGCCTCTCTGGGCTAGGCACTGTGCTTGGGGCATGAAGTAATGATGCAGAAGTAAACAAGTCGGGCAGAACCCCAGGCCCTCCTGGAGCTCACACTCTAGTTGAGAAGACAACAGACAAGTAAATAAAATGCTTAATATGGTGCAGACTGGGTCACCTTTTATCATACCAGTAAAGGAAGTTTATATAGAGCGGTCACGGACAGTGGCCCTGAAGAGGGGGCAGCGGAGCAGAAACATAGATGAAATAAGGGGGAAAGCCACGAAAGGTCTCCAAGTAGAACGTTTCAGGCCGAAGAAACAGCAGAAGCAGAGAGCCTGAGGAGGGCATACCTCTGGCGTGTCCGAGGAGGAAGAGGGAGCGGGAAGAGATGAAGGAAGGGAGAAGGGAGGGGCCGGGAACAGCATGGTTCTCACAGGCCACAGATGGGTGGGAGGTGGCCCTTTTCCACAATTCATAGGACAGCGGGTGGACCCTCCTATTCCATCATGGTACCCAGAGCTGTCGTATACATGGGTTTGGGGGTGATCGTGTGTGGGCCCCTGAGCCTGGCAGCACTGTGCCTGGGAACAGCCCCCACTGCAGCCTGGCAGGGGAGTCCATCAGGGTACACACAGAGAGGTTCACCCCAGAGCAGGGCAGCTCAGAGGATCGTTCCTGGGGATCTGCTGGCCTATGACTTGTTGAGGTCTGAGTAGAGGGAAACTCCCATTCATCCACAGGTCCTTCATTAATTCCACAGTGCATGCAGAGTGCAGTTCTGGGGTGCCACCCGACCCCTTGACAGGCATGTCTTTAATGACTTGGGGCCTGGAGCAGCTTTACTTGGGCTGTTGAGGGCTCACCTTGGTGGTCTGTAGGCTGAGGAGAAGGACGTGTCCTCACATAGCTGCGGGTCCCAGTCTCCTCTCAGTAATCAACTTGGAGGGACATCTTGGCTACAGCCACTTATCCCACAGTAGGACATCAGAGAAACTGTCCCCCACATCCCAGAAAGGAGAAAGTATGTTTGCTTTGGGCACCCCCTGGTAGCAGTGTAGCGTGAGTTGGTGCCTTCTACTCTCTTCCCTTTTCCTCTCCAGGTTTGTATTACTTGGCCACCGTCCTGGTGATTTTGGGCAAGTTTGGAGTCACTGCTGCCTTTTCCATGGTGTATGTGTACACGGCCGAGCTGTACCCCACCGTGGTGAGAAACATGGGCGTGGGGGTCAGCTCCACCGCGTCCCGCCTGGGCAGCATCCTGTCTCCCTACTTCGTTTACCTTGGTGAGTGTTGGGGGCTGAGGGCACATAGGAGGGTGGGGCGCAAGCACTGAAGGCCCTTACTGTGAGCCATGGGGGCCCGTTACCAGCAAAGCCGGCACCCACAGCAAACGGGACCCGTCCGGGACCAAATCTGTGCCTGGAGAGGCACGTGTCCAGGCACACTGTGGAGGACGCACTCACTTGGACGTGGAACACAACTTACAGACCAGCTGGAAATCGATGAGATAAGCAAGCAGAGAGTTGTGTTTCTGTTTTAGCCATCCCAGGCCTTTCATCAGAGGATTTGGTTTCTTTATCCTAAGAAACTGCATGGTGGTATCGGGAGCCCATGTACTTAATTGGAGAAATATCTTCTTGGAATCAGAGTATAAAAGGAACACAGAGGGAAAGATGGCCATTCAAGAGGTCTGATGGGCTGAGGATTATTGTCATTTGGAGCACTTTGGTTTTATACTGTGTATAAATCTACCTTGTGCCCTTTTTTTTTGAAGATATTTATTTATTTATTTATTTATTTATTTATTTATTTATTTATTAGAGAGCGAGAGAGGGCAAGAGTGCAAAGCAGGGGGAGTGGCAGGCAGAGGGAGAGGGAGAAGCAGACTCCCTGCTGAGCAGGGAACCCGATGCGGGGCTCGATCCCAGGACCCTGGGATCATGACCTGAGCTGAAGGCAGACGCTTAACAGGCTGAGCCACCCAAGCGCCCCTGCCTTGTGCCATTTTTATTCTTACTTGAAATTGTTTCCTTGTGGCAGCTGCTGTTCCTGGCACGTCCCTCGCCAGCACATCTTTGGGGTGGGCTGGCAGCCACCTTGAGAGTACCCAGAGTGTGTTGTGAACATATTACATGGATCTGACAAGCAGAAACACCATATCTGGCCTAAAGGCAAATTGAGCAGGTTGTGACCCAGCTGGAGAGGTGGAGGAGTTATTCCTGTCCCTGGATGAGAACCTTGAGTTCCGTGGAAACCCAGCATTGGGAAATAGGAATAGTAATCACGGCTCAGCCCCATCCGCCCCGGTCTGCACCCCTTCCCTGCACCGTGAGGCGCTGCCTGACCTCTGGGCACCTCTGTGCCAGGTCTGTTCTGAGACCTGTCCTGGTGCCAGAGTCCAGTCTGGCAGCTCGGACTGTGGGAGACACCAAGGCCTAGGAGGCACGCGGTCTCTTTAGAGTCCTGGGAGCACGGAGGGAGGGAGGGAGACCAAGTCTGACTGCATCCCTGGTGGGGTGGTTCTGTCTACTTTGCCATAGGTGCCTACGACCGCTTCCTGCCCTACATTCTCATGGGGAGTCTGACCATCCTGACAGCCATTCTCACCTTGTTCCTCCCAGAGAGCTTCAGCACTCCCCTCCCGGACACCATTGACCAGATGCTAAGGGTCAAAGGGTAAGGTCGCTCTGGGTCGCAGTGTTGATGCCCGGGGTCCGGGCCTGGCTGAGGATTCCCCACAAACTCACAGACATCGGTCAGGAATGGCAAGGTGCTTACAGACTGTCCCGTCTGGTCTGACACAGGCCACCATGTCAGGGTGAACCTCACAACCACTACACCTGCTCTCGGGTGGGAGAGACCAGGAGAAGCCTTTCAGAATCTGCTCCAAGATGTTTTTTCCCCTTAGTGAGATAACCTCAGGTCTGGGTTTTGTTTGTCTGTTTAGAGACTGGTAGACATCTTTAAAGATTTGTTACTAACATTGGTTTTGCTTGTTTTTATAGAATAAAATACAGGCAAACTCCAGGTCACACAAGGATGTTAAAAGACGATGAAGAAAGCTCCACAGTCCTTAAAAGCACAGCCTTATAACACAACCTCCAGTGGGTGAGGTGAGGAGGGAAGACTGTCCTGTCAAGAAGCACTTGTGTAGACACTGAGTCCTTCAGCGGGGGTGGGGAGGGGGGGTCTCTGCTGTTCATTATGTTGCCCCGTGTCTGACTTGCTCCTGGCCGGACAGCCGGACTCGGGCCGCCTGTACCCCTGGCACACAGCCTTCCCTCCAGACCGACAACTTGAGATACACCCTGACGTACGGACTTGGTGGATGGTGGATGGGCGCTTCCTAAGAAGTTAACTGTTCACCAGGACCTGTGGTGCCTGGAAGAATAGGAGAGGCACCTGCTAAACTTACATGTTAATTTCAGACCTCCTGAGAAGACTGGAGGTCTCAGCTCCCACCTAACCTCCTGTTTCCCTCTCATGGTGCACTTTAGAGGAAAAGACAGAATCGCACAGGGAATTTGATTTCTCACCCTTTCTTAGTCACAGGGCACATTAACTGGGATTGTTGCTTCCCCAGGCAGGAGAGCACAGATCTGCGGAAACCTAAAGGTAATTACTGTGGAGGGAACTGAGCAGGTTCAGAACAAGGGCAAGTGCATTGATTTGTGAGCTCTTGGACCACTCAGTGTGACTACTGGGTAGACTTGTTTACATCTGATCCAAGCACTGGGCTTGTTCAGGCCCATACAGATGCATCACCAAGTCTCCTCTTCTCGTTTTCCACCGTGGTATAAATCCCATCGTCTAGCTACTGTGGTTTCTGATGTATGGCTCGAAGGAAGTCTGTCAGTGAGAAAGGGAGACAAGCAAACTCATCTCTTCTCTCAAAACTATAACATAGAATTTATTGTGTTTTGTTTGTTTGTTTGTTATGTCTTTTTCTGCTTAAGTTATTTGCCCTTCAGAATAGATTTAGGAAGGGCTGGGTCCCAGCCTCCTGGTCTGTGTCTTTGTGTTTTTGTGTTTTTCAACCCAGGATCCCTCTGGCGAAGGTGTGCAGTTGCTGTTCGTGCAAGGCCTTATCAGCCTTAGCCGCTAGCACCTTCTCTGAGTGCCAACAATGCCGTCATTGTCTGTGCTTCTTTTGTGATACCTAATCATGGGGAAAAATTACAGAGAAGAAAGTCAAATTGTGTTCACAGTCTTTCAGCGCTGCTCACTTCAGTCGCGTCACGTTGGGAGATATTTTGTGTTCGGTGTAACTGTCTTTTATGATTATGTTACCATGGTACTCCTAAAGCATATGCCTCACCAGGATAAAAACCGTATTTTGTGAAAGCTCCTGAAGTGCCTTGGGAAATGAAGATGTTTTAATAAATAAAATGATTTTTTAAATAATAGCAACTGCCTACCACCTTTATTTCCACAGTTCGGTGAGTCAGGCCGCACCATCGCCTGACTTTGGCCTGTGTCAGCTTGGGCTAATTCTAGCCGTGATTGGTGCTTAGTGCCTAAGGCTCAGATTTAATCCCTGTGTGCTAGAAACCTTCGCTCTGTGAATCGACTATGGACAGAGCCAGCCTTCTTACACAAGTGTCTTAGCCTGGGTTCCCCCGAAAGCAGGGCCTCAGGCCGGCGCTTCTGTGCGGGTAGGTAGTATATTTGGGAACAGGATTCCAGGGAGCAGGAATAAGGATTGGGGGGGCAGGAGAGAGGGAGACCCAACCCGAGGATGCGCTATCAGTGCTATGGGCACTGCTCCAGCCAGCCAGAACCTCCGACGAGCCTTATGAAATGTATCTCAAAACTGATCTGCCTCATGGGTAAAAGGGGAAGCATTTATATGTTGTCCCCACCTCCCCCATCCAAGGCAGCCCCACAGGCATCCGCTCCCCACATTTCCAGGTTGCCCCTGTGTGAGTTCCGAGCCAGGTCTTCCCTCTGGGTAGAAAGCAGGAGGTGCTCTATCGCAGACCTGAGGTGAGGCCCTGTCAGGTTGCGCATCAGGGAACATGGTCAAAGCTTGTGTGAACTGGGTCACTGCAGCAGTGGCTGGAGTAAGTGGTGGGACTGGGAAGACTGTGGTTTGGACACAGTCCACAATAGATGTATATATAAAATGTGCCACAGGGCGATTTGAGGTAGAACGTACAGAGGGACCCGGGTAAGCAGCTCCAGTGTCGGACAGGTAAGTCAAAAGGCCTGTTGCATAATATAACACGCAGCGTCTAACTCAGGTGGGAGGGAAGGAAGCTCATCTTCTGTAACCCTGATGGCTTCTCCACTCTCCTCCAACCTGGTTCTGTGCCAGGTTCCTGATTAACTGCCTTCACGGTGACTCCAGAATATAAATTACCATCCTGCCTGCCCTTTCTCCTGTTGCATGAATGAACAGTTTCTGAGTTTTCTCTCTTATTCTCAGTGCTACTGATGCCAATCATTTGTGGCCTTCTGGGGGCCAAAATCGTAACTACCTGAATGCTGAGAGCTATTCTTTTGGCAAGGCAAAAGCTGCTTCTGGGGCTGAGCCAAGTACCTGAAAACCCGTGCCCTCTGTCTGGACCTGCTGGGCCTGTTTCTAGCAGAGCCATGGCTTTGGGAAGACTAACCAAGTTATCCTGACCAGGGATGTCCTCTCAGGGAGAGCGGGGTGAATAACCTGTAGTCACAGGGGTCACTTGTGCTCAGTTAATACCCACAGAATTAACTGAATTAGCTCAGGCTACCCACAGAAATACAAAGGGCAAAGCAAATGAAGTGAAGGAACAATTCAGATTTAAAAAATATTAAGTGTTCTGCCACAGAAAAAGATGAAAGCAAGAGTATACCCTATGATCTTTTCCTTTTCCTGGCAACTAGTTCCTCTCTCCCTCAGAGTTCCCTGAACACTCTCATGAATTTCCAGAAGGGCTGGTATTTGCCAAAGAGAATTATTCTACTTAACACCTAGTTTAAGTGATGGTGAATGAGTTGGGCGGAGAGCCCTGTTTTCTGTCAAGTAGTAAGTCACCCAACAAATCTTTCCCCTGGGTGTTTTATCATCTAATTGCTTTTCCTAAAGGGCTTTTAGGCTGACAGAGGCTGGAAGCAACACAATATTAGCAATACCTTATGTTGTGTGTGCCATTGCTGTACAAGTAATTTGGAAAAATACAGGCCTATCTTGTTTTATTGCACTTCACTTTGTCGTGCTTTTTACCAATTGAAGGTTCAAGATGTTAGCGGAGGAAGTCATGGAGGATGTGGTGCATCATGTGGTGCAAAGAGCGAGAGAACTAGACTTAGGCGTGGAACCCGAAGGTGTGACTCAATCGCTCCCAACTCATGGTAGAACTTGAATGGATGAGGAGCTGCTTCCTGTGGACGAGTAGAGAACGTGGTTTCTGGAGACGGAAGCTACTCCTGGTGGAGAGGCTGTGACAATTGTTGAAATGACAACAAAAGGATTTAGAATAGGATTTAAACTTAGTTGATTAAGCAGCAGCAGAGTTTGAGAGGATTGACTCCAATTTCAAAAGTAAGTTCTACTGTGGGTGAAATGATATCAAATAGCATCACATGCTACAGAGAGAGAATATGAGAAGGAAGAGGCATTCAATGCGACAGACTTCATTGTTGTCCTATTTTAAGAAATTGCCACAGGGCGCCTGGGTGGCTCAGTTGGTTAAGCGACTGTCTTCGGCTCAGGTCATGATCCTGGAGTCTAGGGATCGAGTCCCACATCAGGTTCCCTGCTCTGCAGGGAGTCTGCTCCTCCCTCTGACCCTCCCCCCTCTCATGTGCTCTCTCTCTCATTCTCTCTCTCTCAAATAAATAAATAAATAAATCTTTAAAAAAAAAAAAAAAAGAAAAGAAATTGCCACGGCCCCCCAGCCTACGGCAACCTCCACACTGATCAACATCTGTCATCAATAGCAAAAAGATTGCCACTGGCTGAAAGCTCAAAGGATGTTTAGCATTTTTTAGTGACAAAGTGTTTTTAAATTAAGGTGTATACGTTGGTTTTTTTACATATAATTCTATTGCACACTTAATAGACTGTAGTGTAAACATAACTTTTTTTAAAGATTTTATTTATTTATTTGACAGAGAGAGATAACAAGAGAGAGAGTACAAGCAGGGGGAGTGGCAGGCAGAGGCAGAGGGAGAAGCAGACTCCCTGCCGAGCAGGGAGCCTGACGCGGGGCTCGATCCCAGGACCCTGGGATCATTACCTGAGCCGAAGGCAGATGCTTAACCAACTGAGCCACCCAGGTGCCCCTAAACATAACTTTTATATGCACCAAGAAACCAAAAAGTTCATTTGACTTGCTTTTTTTTTTGGTGATATTTGCTTTATTGCAGGGGTCTGGACCGAACCTGCAGTATCTCCAATGTATACCTATTCCCGTTTGCTCGTTTGATCCTTATACAAATCCTATGAGATCGATAAACAATGCCCAGGATGACAAAGTCAGAGGTTCCTCAGCAGAAGGCACATGTCTTCCTGGAGTCTCAGAAGGACCCACCCTGGAAGGTCTCACCTTGGGAGGAAGGGGTTTAACTCAAGAACGGTTGTGCAAGAAGTTGCCAGAGACACTGGGACATCATCTTTCTGATGGGCCAGCCAGGGGGCAGCAGTCAGGCACCCGACACAGAAGAAGTCTCACATGAGAAACTCTCCTCATGACTGTGTAGAGGTGTGGGCATAGACTGTACACATCAAGGACAGGTGCTAAGTGCATGCAGGGGTATGAGTATTTCACAGAGCCAGTCTCCTGAGGAGATCTGAAATATTTAATTATCATGTAACCTTCGATCAGTTTTGAAAATTCCAAATGTCCTCATAGAAAGACACTCCCTTATACCAATCAAATGAGTATTAAAAAAGTACAAACCTATAAAATGTTTTCACCAACATCAATCAAACAAGCAAGCAGCATGATGTAAAACATACACTTTAAAAATTGGTGAGGGGCGCCTGGGTGGCTCAGTTGTTAAGCGTCTGCCTTCAGCTTAGGTCATCTGGGATCGAGTCCCGCATCGGGCTTCTTGCTCGGCAGGGAGTCTGTTTCTCCCTCTACCTGCTGCTCCCCCTGCTTGTACTCACTCTCTCTCTCTCTCCCTCTTTCTCTCTGTCAAATAAATAAATAAAATCTTGAAAAAATTAAAAATAAAAATTGGTGAAAGGAAAGAGAAGATTCTAACACTGTATTTAGAACATTCTAGGTACATTGTAGCAATGTAATACAACCTAATAACCCCTAAACTCCTTAGCCATAATAAAAAGTCATCAATATCTGGAACAATCTCCCTAATACTCCCAAATCTGGGTGACAGCAGACTAGATGAAGGCTTCTATTTACTTCCCTCTTCAAAGATTTTTGGAAACTACTATAGAAAACAAATACATGAAATGGAGAAAAAGGACAATGGGGCTAATCACTGAAAGAAGTGAGACCTGTCCTATAAGAAATGTTCAAGAGAGTCCTTCAGGCTGAAATGAAAGGATACTAGACAGCAACCCAACTCCGCATGAAGGAATAATGACTGACTGACATGGATAAAGGGAACAACCTAAATAAATATAAAAGAATTAATGAAAGTGAGGAAATTACTGCCAACCTTACAGAAATAATAAGGATTATAAGAGAACACTATAAACAATTGTGTGCCGACAAATTACACAACCTAGAAGAACTGGACAAATTCCTAGAAACACAACAATTACCAAAACTGACTCAGGAAGAAACAGAAAATCGGAACAGACTTAAGCAAAGAGATTGAATTAATAATCAAAGACCTCCCGAAAAAGAAAAGCCCAGAACCAGATGCCTACACTGGTGAATTCTACCAAACATTTAAAGAAGAATTAATACCAGTCTGTCTAAATTCTTTACACAAATAAAAGAGGAGAAAACACTTCCTGACTCATTCTGTGAGGCCAGCATTACCTTGAGACCAAATCCAGACAAAGACATCAAAAGGAAACCATAGATCAATATCTCTTATAAACATAGATGTGAAATATTCCATAAAATACTAGCAACCCAAATCCAGGAGCATACTAAGAGGATTATATATTGTGACCTAGCAGGATTTATCCCAGGAACACAAATGTAGTTCAGTTTGAAAATATTAATAATGTAATACAACACATGAATCGAATGAGTTTAAATAAAGATTCTATCAATTGATGCAGAAAATCATTTGACAATATTCAACACATTCTCATGATAAAAAACATTCAGTGAACTAGAAATAGAAGGGAACTTCCTCAACATGATAAATGACATCTATGAAAACACCACAGCTAACATTATACTCAATGTTGAAACTGAAACTCAATCCCTAAGATCAGTAACAAGACAAGGATACCACTTGCCACTTCTGGGACTATGCTGGAAGTTCTGGCCATAGCAATTAGGCAAGAAAAAGAAATAAAAGGTATCCAAGTTGAGAATTAAGAAGTAAAGCTACAGAGGGGCGCCTGGGTGGCTCAGTTGGTTGGGCGACTGCCTTCGGCTCAGGTCATGATCCTGGAGTCCCAGGATGGAGTCCCACATCGGGCTCCCTGCTCAGCGGGGGGTCTGCTTCTCCCTCTGACCCTCTTCCCTCTCGTACTCTCTGTCTCTCATTCTCTCTCTCAAATAAATAAATAAAATCTTAAAAAAAAAAAAAAAAAAGAAGTAAAGCTACAGTAATCAAAACAGTGCAGTACTGGGGCGCCTGGGTGGCTCAGTCGTTAAGCATCTGCCTTCGGCTCAGGTCACGATCCCAGGTCCTGGGATCGAGCCCCACATCAGGCTCCCTGCTCTGCGGGAAGCCTGCTTCTCCCTCTCCCACTCCCCCTGCTTGTGTTCCCTCTCTCACTGTCTCTCTCTGTCTGTCAAATAAATAAAATCTTAAAAAAAAAAAAAACAAAGAAAAAACAGTGCAGTACTGGCAGAATGACAGATAAAAAGATCAATGAAAGAGAATAGAGTCCAGAAGTAAACATTCACAGATATGGTCAAAAAAGGTGATTTTCAAAAAAGGTGCCAAGACCAGTCAAGGGGAAAGGACGGTCTTTTCATCAAATGAGGCTTGGAAAACTGGATGTCCACATGCAAAATAATGAAGTTGGACCCTTATACCATATGCAAAAATTAACTCAATATAGATCAAAAACTAAACATAAGAGCTAAAATCCTAATACTTTTTAGAAGAAAACAGAGGGGAGAAAGTTTCATTGGATTTAGCAGTCATTTCTTGGATATGACACCAAAAGCACAAGCAAAAAAAGAAAAAAAATTGGACTTCATCAAAATTAAAAACTTTTGTTATATGTCAATTATATATCAATAAAGCTGGGGGAAAATGAAAAACTTTTGTGCTTCAAAGAACACTATCGAGAGTGAAGAGGCAACCCAGAAAATGGGAGAAATCATGTATCTACTAAGGTGTTAATATCCAAAATATATAAAGAATTCCTACAGCCCAACAATGTAAGAAAAAATGGGCAAAGGATTTAAGTAGACTCTATAGTAGCTCTATAACTTTAGGCAAGTCACTTAATCTTTCTGAGACTCAGTTTCCTCATCTATAAAATAAATCACATATCTCACTGGGGTATTAAAGATTTTATTTTTTAAGTAATCTCTATACCCAGCGTGGAGCTCAAACACACAACCCCGAGATCAAGAGTCACACACTCCACTGACTGAGCCAGCCAGCCACTCCTCAATGGGGTTTTAAAAGGATTAAATTAGCATGTAAAGTCCTTAACAGTACTAAATTTGTGTTGACAATAATATTGCTATCCCTCCGGACCTCCCTAAGGCAATTATTAACTCTACAAATAATTAGTCCTTATTATGTTCTGTTTGGTTCCATCAGGGAAATTATAGCTACCTTTGGGAGAAATCTTTTTACTCATTCATCCCTTAATGAAAGCCAGAGCCCTCAGGAAAACATCCTTCATGATGCCCACACATGCTCCTCTCTCTTTTTAGTCCAAGCAGGCTAATGGGATCTAGACTTCTTGTAAACTCACCCACTGTCAGCCTCCACGCTTCACAGGGAGATGGGTATGGGCTGTCTGGGGTCTGCAACTAGTGAAAGAAATGTTTGACTTATGAGAGAGGTCAGTGTTCAAATAGTAGTCATGATGTGTCTCCAAGCCTGATTTAGGAGGATGAACCACTGTTGGACTTGAACATATCTGCCCTCTCACGGGTGATTCACTCGGACAAGCTCCTGGGGACTGCGATCTTCATGACAGGGCCATCCTCTGCCAGCCTCTCAAAGGACACCTTGCTCAGGGAGACACACATCAAAGCGAGAGTGCCTTTTGGAGTACTAGCTTCTTTCCCCACAGAAAGACAGATTTCCATCTGTGTTGCGAAATATGTAAGTCTTTTCCTTTAGGAACACTTATGAGAGACTACTCCTTTTCACAGGAAACCAAGACCACCCAAAGCAAAATTACTTTCCTTTGTTCAAGAACAATTGCTCACTCATTTTCTATTTGTTTACTTTTTCTTCCTCCTTAAGAAAGTTAAAGGATATTTTTGCTATTGGTAGGTTGTATTTTTCTAGAGGCAAAGAGTTTTAGTTTTGAGTTCTAAACTGAGGTTTGGAGATTGTCCATGGAACAAACACTTTACAAAGAAGACCAGGCCCTAGCTCACACAGAGGACATAGTTGGTAGTTTAGCAGTAAAGCACAAACACATCTTATGAGCGGAAAGTGAACATGAGATTCCCTGCCCACCTGACATCTCACCCAAAATGTGTAGAATCAAAACCCTGCAAAATGTGATCCTCTCCCAAAATTCTCCAGCTCACTGAAGGGCAGCATTGTGTCAGTTTGGGTCCTCTTTGAGCATATGCCAAGATGGAATTCACCATGCAAGAGCTTCCTGAGGAAAATGCTCATGAAGGGTAAAGGGGAGAAGGAGCTAGAATAGGCAGAGAGAGACTCAGATCATGACGCAGGTCTGTCCCCTCTGGAAAGGGAGAGGGAAGGGAAGAGAACTGGGCAGGAAGAGCTTCAGACTGCAGATTAGTTCTGAGAAATTGTTGACCACACGATGGGAAGCTCCACAGTACTGATTGCCTGTTAGACGAGTCCCAGCTTGGGCAGAAATGACCTGGCTCTGGTACCCCCACTGAGTTCATTCACTGTCTGGGAGCAGCCAGAGAGTGCGCAGCCTTGTCCGTTTGCTGCAGCAAATCTAAAGGGGCGGCAGCTGGTGGCTCTCAGCTCTGTTCTCTGTAGAAGATTCTCTTGAAGAATGATCTGAGTTGCTATACGTCTGCCACAATCGTTCATCCAATTATGCAACCTGGGAGTCATGCCTGATATCTTCTTTTCCCTTATCTTTAAGACCCAGTCCACTGGCAAGATCCTAACCATTTCACCTCCTAAATATCTCTCACAGCTGTCTGTTTTTCTTATCTCCACCACTACCACCATCATCTTGCTCCTAACTGATGACCATCTTTCCATCTATTCACCACACAACATGTAGAGCAGGCTTTTTATCTTTAAAAAAAATTTTTTTTAAAGATTTTAAGTTATCTCTACACCTGACATGGGGCTCAAACTTATCACCCTGAGGTCAAGAGTCACAGGCTCTACTGACTGAGCCAGCCAGGTGCCCCAGAGCCATCTTTTTTTAAAACACAAGTCAGATCTGCTTAAACAACATCTGAGCTCATAGGTTAAGGATCTAAGTCCTTAGCATGACCTTCAAGGCTCTGCCTGTTGTGACTTTTGCCTTATTCTCCAGTCTTCTGTGGACTTGGGTTGTCCTTACTCTCTCTGCTCCATTGACCCTCTGAGCATCAGGTAGATAATGGTTCAAATCTAGCCTCCTTCCAGTTCCCCAAATGCTCTAAGTTCTTTGCTGCCTCAGGACCCTTGCACATGTTGTTCTCTCTACCAATTATCTCTTCTCCAATCCCATGCCCCTTTACCCAGTTAACTAACCCTCATTCCTTAGCTACCAATTCAAATATCATTTCTTCAGGGAAGCCTTCTCTGACCCTCACACAAGTTTGAATCCTTTGTAATTCCGTCTTATAGTGAATTAAATGCACTCTGTAGCATTTAGGATGATATTCTGTATTTGACTAATTATCTGATTGACTACCTCACTATACAATGTGTTTCCTGATGGCAGAGACTATATCCATTTTTGCTCATTACTGCATCTCCAGCATTAGCAGAGTGGCTGCATTTTGTAGTTGCAACAAAATATTTGTTGAATAAAGGAAGTATCTGAAAGGGGTATTTGATATTTTTTTTCCTTTTTATTTGAGTCACACTCCAAGTGTTTTCTTTTCTAACCAATGAATTGTATTTCTTTCTATTTATATTGTTCTCCAGCAGCATGATCTCCCCTCCCACCCTTCACCCATGGTAAAATCTGTGAGGGCCGGCCTTGGACTTGGGATTTTTCGAGCCTTCCCTGACGAGCACAAGATTTTATTCTAGAGTTAGAAGGTCAGGGAGGTAGGAAGGAAAAGAAAGTGAGTTGCCTCCAAAGAGTTGGGATACAAAGTTGATCTTTGAAAGTTAAATTAGAAATCAAACCAATCAGAGCAAAGATATGCAACATGCCTCCTTAAAGAGCAATAAGGACTCCAGGACCTACAAGGCCCAATAGTACTGTTACTCAGTAAGGCCTGGCTCTATCTAAAAAAGAAATGTGTTCATCTGAGGAGGGACAGCCCTGGTACATTAATAAGGAGAACCTAGGTAACAGAGAGTGTCCACCGGCCACCAACCCCAGGAGAAGGGTTGGCCAGGACAGCAGGAATGAGTGGCCAATCCTCCCAGCAGCTTGTTTGACCTCTGGTGTGGAGGAAGATGCACCAAGCTCCCCAAGGCTGATATCAGTAAACATTTAAGTCAGATAATTCACTCTTCTGATTCTGGCTTCGAGCTCGCCAAGCCACCTTCTGACAATTAGGTTCCAAATTGTACAGTTTTAAGAAGAGAGTGCACTTACCAGCCAACCTCAAGAGTGTCATGTTCCTGACCGTTTTGTTTCTAACAGTAATGGTTAAGCTCCAGGTTTGGGTATCAGACGGCCTTCATCTGAACCCTGACTCTACCATTTACATACTGAACATACTAACCTTGGGAATTCCCTTTATCTTTTTTTACCCCAACTGAAAAAAAGATCACAACATACCACATGATTACAGGGAGAATTAAAGGAAGCAATGCATGTAATGTACTTAGCATAGAGTTTAACAAATAGTGAATGAAATCAGTAAGTTCGCCTTCTGATTTTATACAACATGGATTTTTAATCAACACTGGAACATTGGAAAGATGGAATGTCGGGTCCCACAGGGTCAAAGACCAAATCTGGACTATGGGAAATCACCAAGATGATAGACTAGAGGCTAGCCTTTTACCTCCTGGCACCTCTCCGGTCACACGGGCTAACATCTATAAAAGGTAACCAGGACATGGCTTTAAAATCTTGCATCTCCACCTCTCTTTACCTAACTCTCATCTCCCACACATACTTTTTATGCAGAAACAGATTTTCAAATTTACCTCTACTTTGCTCTCATGGAATTAAGAATGATTGTCCTATCACAAGGAAGAGCTCCAAGGCTTCCCTTGATAATTTTGTTTTGTTTCGTTTTGTTTTTCCTTCATGCTACAGACCAAAAGCGTCATCTCCCGGAGGGGGAAACATGGGCTTTTGTTTTTCTAAGGTCCCCATTTGGCCTGCCCCACTTCCCCAGGTGCTCTTGAGGGAATACTGCAATGACACGTAGAAAGCCACAACACTAGTCACAGATCAAGGCTTCCATCACGCAGGGAACGTGCCTGAAGTTCAAACAGGCAAACCAAAGCGACACTGCCAGATTAGACAGTTAATTTTGTTTTTCTGTTCCAGTTATCAGACTGCTCTATGACAAAAATGAACAAACACACACACGGCAAATTTGGTTTGGAGTATGGAGCCTTATCAGTGTTTTCCAAGTAGCAATGCTTCCTTACAAAAGTATTTTCAGATCTCAGTGACCCATGCTGGGCAGAGCTGTAGGGCGTTTCCTGAAACTTCAGGTGCAGCTTCGCTCTAATTAACAGGACTGGTCCAGGGGCTAATCGTCAGGTGAGGTGTGAGGGGCCTTCCAAAAAGACTGCAGTGCCTCCTCGGTCCTTCTAAATCAAGAGAACACAGTCTAAACTTTGAAAACTATCGTATTATCATGGGGATCTCCAATTTTATCAACTGACATTAGAGAATGTCTGTCAGGCATCCAGAAAAACAATGACCTCAAAGAACCCATCTAGAGCTTAACAGAAAATGCCAAGTATTTTCTCCCTCACATCGTTTCATTTAATTCCTACAATCTGGAGGTAGGTATGGTTACCATCCTCGTCCTACCAGCAAAGAAACTAAGGCTAAGGGATTCCGCCCCAAATCACACAGCCACTAAGTGACAGGCCAGGGCTCACGAAATCCTTGGGTATTGATGGGCACCAATTAGAGCAGGGAGTCCAAATCCTAAGCTTGCTGTGCACTTTTTCTTATCAAATGACGAGTCCCCCATTTCATTGATACCATTGACTTTTGATTTCTCTGCGGACCCAGGATGAAGAGCCTGGTCCCTCATGGTCGCGACCAGGCTGTTCGAAGCCACGGGGCCGCCAGCTCGGCAGAGGGTCCAGGGCACATGCCTGGGCCTGGGGGACCGGGCGACCCCTGGGGGTCTGCGAACAAAACCTGCCCCAGCTGGCTCAGCGCCCCAGCCCGGGACCCCTCGGAGGCTCGCTCCCGGCCGCCCAGGCCAGACCCGCCTCCTGAGGCCAGCAACCCACGAAGCGCTGCCGGCACGTCCGCCGTCAGCCCCGAGGCCCAAGCAGACGCTGACTGAGGGGCTGGCGGGGGAAGCGGCCCCCACGGGCCGAGGCGCGCTGCGGGGCCGAACGAGGGCGCGCTGCGGGGCCGAACGAGGGCGCGCTGCGGGGCCTCTCCCCCTGCGGCCGGGCTGCCCGCCCTCCTGCCCGGCACCGGCCCGGGCCTCGCGCCGCGGAGCTGTGCGCACCGGGCTCGCTGGCGGCCCCTCGGGTGCACGGGGCTCCGGCCAGCCGCCCGCGTGCAGGCCCGAGGCCCGAGCCCCCGCCTCTGGCTGCCAGCCCGCGCTCCGCGTTCACCGCGCTCGGCCCGGGCCCGCCTCTCGACCGTTTTCGCTTTCGCTTTCCTGCCGCCCTCGTCGAGGAAAATGAAAGTGACCGTGGCCGTGGCCCGGGCCCGCGCAGCAGCCGTCGAAGCGAGGGGCGAGGAGAGCAGCGGCGGTCGGCGTGGAGCCTGCGACCCGGGGCCGCTGCCCGCACCAGACGAGGTAAGCGCGGCCCCTCGACGGCCGCCTCGCGGGCTCCGCCTTGCGGACCGGGCGGGCGGGACGCCAGGAGGCCCCGTGACGCGGAGCCGGCCGGGCTGGGGGCTCCTGCGGCGGGGCGGGGGGAAGAGCCGGGGGCACTCAGACTAGCGCGCCGAGGGTCTGGCAGCCTGGGGCCGACGTCGCGCGGCGGCAAGGCAGGTCGTGCACCGGTCCCATCCCACGTTTCCTTTTTGCACACCACCACCGGTCCCCCACCCCCGACCGGCTTTCAGTCAAAGTCAAAGTGGGAGAATGTATGTAAAATGCTGAGCAGAGTGCCTCCCCTGAGCTCGGCTGGGAGGAGCTCATCATTTGCCCCTGCTTACCTTTTAGACTCCTCTTCTTCCCCATTTGGCTCCACTCCTCGTGTCGTTTGCCTTTCTGCGTTTTACAGATAGGGTGCACTTGGGCGACCCTGGGGTGCCTTCCAAGCGTTCCCTGAACTGGCAAGCTTGCAGCCCGCCTCTCTTGGCCATAGGCACGGACATAGGCTAGTCCAGGATGTCGCCCCCTCCCTGAGGCCCTGCGCATGAGAAGACAGGGGCTTACTCCGCAGAGACTCCAACCCCCCGGGGCTGGCGAAAACCGTCAGGGATGGGTGCGCTCGGGGACCGCGTCCTTCCCAGACCAGGAAACCTCCAGTCCGCTGCATAGGCCAGCAGAAGGGTGAAACATAAGTGCTCTGGTCTTGGCCGTTTTGTCACATATACACTAATTCGATCGTGGTATCGAGAATTGGGCTCCACCGCAGGGCTGTGGAGCCAACCCCTGGCAGGGGAAAAAAAAATCTATCTCTATCTCTATCTTATATCTGTATCTATAGCTACACACACACAAGTTGCCCGCATGGCCAATTGTGTGGGATGAGCATACAGGGTAGAAGGCACTAAGTGTTGGAAGTAAAAGGACTAAATCTGCAGGCACTTGACGTACCTTTGAGTGATGACACTCTTTGTAGCCAATACCAAGAACCCCCTTTTAATCAACTTTTGTCTCAATAAAAGTGAATTCAGCCTAATCACACGGATCTGATCATACAGCCCGTTACTGAAACAAACTCCATTGATCTTAACTTTGAAAATAGCCATCTGAATTTGACAAACGATGACATAAGATCCTATTTTTTAAAACACGGAGTCCCTCCTCTGCCCTGCTTCAGGGCTGTGTTGAGTATTCATTGCTTTTAGAAAATGCTGCCTTTATCATGAGCCAGAAAAATCAGAGTCTTTGATTCAATGAGCTATTCCTTCTCTGCTGAATTCCCTAATGTCCTCTTCTCTCTTCCTCCTGTTAACTAAATTTGAACCATAGTGGATGGTTCTCTCCTTTTGCTCCCCTAGCTTCAGTCTGCAGGGGGAAGAAGAGGGGGAGTAGGAGACACCCTGCCCTGCATTTCTACCACCCTGTGTTCTTGCTTCCATGTTCCAGAAAACGGAAGACCAAGCAAGCCCCTGCCTTTCCCCCCTACCTTCTTGGCTCCATAGCTTTATGATTCTTTGAGTTAGCCACCAGCATGTGATGGACTTTCTTACATTTTTCATTAAAAAGTAATGCGTGGGATTTTGTGTGTTTTCCTTAGTATCTAAGGTCTACCAAATTTAATTGCTCACACACCTTAGTTCATGGCACACCAATCCTTGCTCCATCTAGAGTCTCTCGCGTTATCTTATGTTGTTATTTCCTCCCTTGATCCTCCAGTTCTCTGTCAGCACCCTCCTCCCGGTGCACAAACGAACACGCCGCCATGCTGTTGTATTTGTTCTTCCCAACTCCCTTTCCTTATATCTTCTTAGAGCATGTGTATCTTTGAAACCTATGTCACGTTTTGCTTTTGATGCACTTACCTAAATAAATACTTCTAGGCTAAGGGCGCCTGGGTGGCTCAGTCGGTTAAGGTTAAACGTCTGACTTTTGCTTAGGTCATGATCTCAGAGTCCTTGGTTGGGGCCCCGCATCAGTCTCCGTGCTCCACGGGGAGGCTGTTTCTCCCTCTCCCTCTGCCTGCCACTCCCCCTGCGCCTGTTCTCTCTCTCACAAATAAACAAAATCTTTAAAAAAACAAAAATGAAAATAGCGGTGCCTGAGTAGCTCAGTCAGTTAAGCATCTGCCTTCGGCTCAGGTCATGATCTCAGGGTCCTGGGATCAAGCCCTGCTCAGCAGGGAGTCTGCTTCTCTCTCTCCCTCTGCCCCTAATCCTGCTCATGCTCTCTCACACTCTCTCTCTCAAATAAATAAATAAAATTTTCAAAAAAAAGAAAAAACTTTCATGCTATAAATCTCTTACTATTTCTTTTCCTCCCTACATTATGTTTTTGAGTCAAACCATATTGCTATATGTAAGTCTGATTTATTACTCCTGGCTGTTGCATAGTTTTGTATGGAAAGTATACACCACAAGAACTTAACCAGCCTCCTGGGAATAGACATGAGGTGGCCTGTGACTCCTTGCTTGCACGAACAGTGCTGCACCAAACATCCTTTTGGGTGTCTCCCTGTGTCTTGTGCAAGAATTTTTTTTGAGATAGATATGAGATTGCTGGTTCTAGGATACTTGTGGGATGTCTTTTACTAAAAACTGCTACTTCGTGCTGCAGAATGGCTTCTTCAGTTTCCTCCCACCAGGAGTGCATCAAGGGTCCCTTTTCCAACATCTGCTGGCATTTACTGTTAGCTCATTTATGAATTTCGGTCCAAACTGGTAGGTTAAAGCAGTACTCCATTTCTTTTTTTTTTTTTTTTAAAGATTTTATTTATTTATTTGACAGAGAGAGAGACAGCGAGAGAGGGAACACAAGCAGGGGGAGTGGGAGAGGGAGAAGCAGGCTTCCCGCTGAGCAGGGAGCTCGATGCGGGGCTCGATCCCAGGACCCTGGGATCATGATCTGAGCCGAAGGCAGACGCTTAACGACTGAGCCACCCAGGCGCCCCTCCATTTCTGTTTTAATTGAGCATCTCATCATATTGTTTTGCCATTGGTGAACTGCTTACCCAACTATCCATCTAATCTGCCCCTCTTTTCTTTCAGATTTCTGATATTTTTCTATATGTGGTTTGCATTTTGTTCCTTTTTGGCATCCTTACATGTTAAAATGTTAGTTCTTTGTCAGATGTGGATGTTTTAAGTCTTCCCCTAATCTTGTCACCTGTCTGTTAACCTCATTTATGGTCTCCTTTTTATTATTACTAATAACTTTATTATTAAAGTAAGTAAATATAACGAAATTAAATAAATGTAACTAAAGTAAATAAAAATAAATTTATATATCATAAAATTCACCTATTTAAATTATACAATTCAGTGGTTTGTAGTCTATTTACAGAGTGTGCAACTATCACGATAATCTAATTTTAGAATATTTTTATTACTCCATTAGCAGTCACTCTCCACTTTTCCCTCAATATGCCCCTCCCCTGCCCTAGGCAAGCACTAATCTACTTCCTGTCTCTTTGCATTTGCCTGCTTCTGAACATCTCATACAAATGGGATGATGCAATATGTGTTTGTTGTGCCTGGTTTCTTTCACTTAGCATAGTGTTTTGTAGGTTTATCCACATTACAGCATATATCAGTAGTTTGTTCCTTGTTAATGCCCAATAATATTCCATCACGTGGGTATACCGCATTTTGTTTATCCATTCGTCAGTTGATGCACATTTGGGTTGTTTCTACTTTTGGGCCATTATGAGTAATGCTTCTGTGAACATTCATGTACAATTTCCGAGTGAACATATATTTTCATTTCTCTGGGGTATATGCCTAGAAGTGGAATGACTGGATCATATAGTATCTTGATGTTTAAACTTTTGAGGAACTCCCAAACTGTTTTCCAAAGCAGCTGCGACATTTTCTGGTCTTACCAGCAGTGCATGATGGTTCCATTTTCTTCATATCCTCACCATGGCGTGTTGCCTGTCATTTGGGTTAGAGCCGTCCCACCCTAGCAGGTACAAAGTTGTAGCGCATGGTGGTTTTGATTCGCACGTCCCTGATGGTTAATGATGTTGAACATATTTTCATGCGCTTATTAACCATTTGTGTATCTTCTCTAGAGAAATGTCTATTCACAACTATTTTTTAAATTGTTATCTTTTATTATTGAATTGTAATGGTTCTTTATATATATTTAGGTATATATAAATATATAAATATATATATATATATTTATATATTTAGATGTCCTTTTGTTAGATATATGAGTTGCAAATAGTTTCCCCTTTTCTGTGACTTGTCTTTTCACTTTCTTAATGGTGTTCTTTGAGGCAAAAAATTTTTCGATTTTGTTGACGTCCAACTGGTCAGTCTTCTGTCTTACCTCTTGTGTTTTTGGTGTCATATCTAACAAATCCTTGCCTAACTCAAGGTTATGAAGAGTCACTCCTATGTTTTCATCTAAGAGATTTGTAGCTTACCTTAGGTCTATGGTCTACTTTTTTTTAAACATAAATCTTTAAATTTTGTGTAGTCATATCCATCATTTTTCTCCTTATAGCTTATGCTATTTACATCTTATTTAAGAAATCCTCACCTACCTGAAGATCATAAATTTTTTCTATATTTTCTCCTATTAACTTTATCTTTTCTTCTTCTACATTTACATCTTTAATCCAATTGGATTTTGTTTTTATTATGGCTTTGTAATATGTCTTAATATCTACCTTTTTTTTTTTCAAACTTTTTCTTATCTTTTCATGGACTTGTTCTTCCATAAACATTTTTAAATCTGTCTGTAAAGTTCACAGAAGTCTTCCTGAAGTTTTGATTGGAAATTAATTGAAATCATAGGTTGATCTGGGAGGAATTGATACCTTTTAATATCAAGTCATTTCACCCATGAATATGGTCTGTTCTCTCCATTTATTCATATTTTCACTCAGATGTCCTTTAATAGAGTTTTTCAGATTTTCTCCACAAGTCTCTTGCATTTTTTATTAAGATAATTCCTAGCTTCAATAATATTACTAATATAAGTGGTTTCTTATTTTGTCACATTGTTGCCGTTTAGACTGTTACATATCTCCTCTCTCTCTCTCTCTCTCTGATTCGTTACTGTTGGTGTGGAGAAATGCAATCAGTTGTTTTTAGGTTGGTTTCATTTCTAACTACCTTTTTGAACTCCTATTAATTCTAATGGTTTTTCTGTGGATTTTCTGTGAGTTCTATGTGAAATAATTATACGAGTTGCAAACACTGACATTTGTCTCTTTCCTTCTAATTTTATACTTTGTTTTAGTTTTTATTATTTCTTGTAGTGGCTACTTTTTCTATAATTCTGTTACATGGTGGTGGGAATAGCTGCATCCTTGTCTTGTTCCATTCCTTAAAGAGAATACAGTTTTCTATTAAGTATGATGTTAGCTATAGGTTTGTAGGTGATAGTCTTTGTTAAGGAAAGGAAGTCCTTTTCCTTAGGATCTGAGGTACCAAGGAAAATAGATAAAATCCATGCATTACTTCCTAATGAAAAAATTTTATAAGAAAGTGTATCACATGTGGTGGCTAAACCAATTAATAATCAAGCTGTGAAGAAGAGACAGTGATGGGGAAGACAGGGGCTTGGTCTCTTAATTCTGCTTCTTTAAGACCTAGGTTTTGTGTTTTTTATTTTTGTTTTTGTTTTTAAGACAAATTAGTATTGAACTTTGTCAAATGCTCTCTCTGTACCTGCTGAGATGATCATCTGTTTCCCCCATCCCAATTTTCCATGTATTATTAGGGTGTATAATCTTAGCTGTTGTAACAGTCCCAACATTTCAATGGCTTACACCAGGAATGCTACGTATTTATCACTCTTGACACAGTCCAGGGATGTTGGTGAGATAGTGGACTCTCCATTACTTAGTTGTTCAGGAACCCAGGCTCTTTCTCACCAGTTGCTTCCCCATCTCCTTGGACCTAGGTCCTTCACCGGGTTCTCCATGATGGCCAGAGATGACACAGATCACTGCTCCTCAGATTCCATTGATAGGGACTAGTCATATTATCCCACCTATTGTAAGGTGGCTGGAAGTTTTGTGGGGTTTTATTTTATTTTATTTTATTTTATTTTATTTTATTTGAGAGAGAGAGTGAGTGAGAGAGAGAGCATGAGTGGGGGGAGGAGCAGAGGGAGAGGGAGAAGCAGACTCCCCACTGAGCAGGGAGCCTGATGTGGGGCTCAGTCCCGGGACTCCGGGATCATGACCTGAGCCGAAGGCAGACACACGACCGACTGAGCCACCCAGGTGCGCCATGGTGGCTGGGAAGTTTAATGGTATTCCCAGGAGGAAAAGGAGAACAGAGAGATGGTGGGCAGTAGTAACTTCTTCCATAATCCATTAATGTAGTGAATTACCTTGAGAGGTTTGCTGACTTTGAATCATTATTTATTACTTTATCATGACATAGTCTTAATACTTTTTTGGATTTGACTAGATAATATTTTATTTAGGTGTTTGGCATCCATATTTAGAAGTTAAACTGGCCTGTATTTTTCTTTTTTTAGACAATCCATATTCCAAATTTCAAAATTATAGTAACTTTAGGTTGGGCAATGTTTCCTCTTTTTTTATTTTCTAAAGTAACACATTTAAGTAAAGATTGTCTGTTCCTTGGAAGTTAGTAGAATGCTCTTGTAAAACCTTCTGGAACTGAGACTTTATGGGGAAGAAATGTCTTAAATTACTTTAAATGGCTGTTCATATTTGCTATCATTTTTGTGCCAATTTTGGCAATTTTTCTAGAAATTGATTGATTTCTTCTGTGTTTTCAAAATGTATTGTCATATGGTTATTTATAGTTATATAGTTATTTATAGTTATATAGAATAATATAATCATATTATTCTTTTATAAGTTTTTAAATGTTGGCTATATTTGTCATTTCCTCTTTTTCTTCTTTATTCTTGTTCAGTCTCCCTGTGTTCAAAGAAATACCTTGATCATGATTAGCACTGAGTAATGATGTATAGAATTATTGAGTCACTATATAGTACACCTGAAACTAATATAACAGTGTATGTTAACTATACTGGAGTTAAAATTAAAAACTTAAAATGAAATTTAAAAAACTTAATTTTAAAATAAATTAAAATTAAAATTAAAAAAACTCAAAGAAATACTTTGGGTTTTGTTAATCACCTTTGTTTTTAGTCCTCTATATCTTCTGTTTCAGTGATTCTGCCCTTATATTTATTATTTCATTTCTTCTTGTTTCTTTGGTTATACACTATTTGTAAAAGTTTCAAACCATGTAGACACTTGTAAAGTGAGATAGGAAAGCCCACTCCTGTCTCTTATAATCTCACTCTTTATAGGCAACCACCATTACCAAATTGGTGTTTTTCTGGACCTTTTTCTCTGCTTATGCTTCTGCCTACGCTTCTGCCTACAACTTTTCTTTCTTTCTTTTTTTTTTTTTTTTTAAAGATTTTTATTTATTTACTTGACAGAGATAGCGGGAGAGGGAACACCAGCAGGGGGAGTGGGAGAGGGAGAAGCAGGCTTCCCGCTGAGCAGGGAGCCCAATGTGGGCTCGATCCCAGGACCCTGGGATCATGACCTGAGCCGAAGGCAGACGCTTAACGACTGAGCCACCCAGGCGCCCTTGCCTACAACTTTTCTAAACTATGTAAGTCATGGGTGTCTTTCTCTGGCATACACACACATCCATTAAAATGGCCTATCATAATTTATTTATCTGTTTCCACTGATGGGCAATTAGATTGAAAGTCTTATTTTTTTTTAATAGTGGAATTTAATGGATTCGTATTTATTTTGATCACTGGTAAGTGTGGCCTTATTTCTGCACCTTGTTTTGCCAAATATTGATCATGAGTTCTTCCTTTTCTTTTTTTCTTATGACTTCTGTATTAATCAAGGTGTCTATTTCCATTCCTTCCTTCCTTCTTTTTATTTAGTGACTTGGAATTCTGTATCTTATGAGGAGCCCTCTTAAGTTTCTAAGCATAGATAAACTTATGTTTCCTATAAATACCAAAAATTAATCAGAATCTCTAACATCCTCCCAAACATAAGGAACTTTTTTTAAGATTTTATTTATTTATTTGAGAGAGAGAGAGCAAACACAAGCAGGAGGAGAGGGAGAGGGAGAAACAGACTCCCCGTTGAACAGGGAGCCAGATGCGGGACTTGAGCCGAGGACCCCAGGATCATGACCTGAGCTGAAGGCAGATGATTAACTAACTGAGCCACCCAGGCACCCTAAGAAACTTTTTAGTATGTTTTTAATTCTCTTCTCTCCCACTTTCCCTCATAGGCACATACACACATAAGTGTCTGCCCAGGAATTATAATCTGGAAGCTTCCTGTTGTTATTAATTCTTCATGCTTCAAAATACACTTTTCTTTTTCTACTTAGAAATCTTTTGTTAACAATTGCATTAATCCGTAACCTCTTTGTGCAGTTGCCTACCATATCAGGATAGGAAGGCTCACACATATGCTTCTTTTAGAGTTTTTATTGACTTCTGAATATTTATAGTGATTGGTGTGTCATGAGTAATGCTTCTCTGGCTTCCTTATTTCTCACAAGTCTACTTTGGAATCCATGCAATTCTGATCCTCATTTGACCTTTGCTGGCACAAAAACATTCTGAAGTATTTGCAAATGCTAGTCACTTCCTCGTGTTTTACTGAGTTTACTTTAGCTTGGTTAAACCAAGAGCAGTATCAGTTTGTGTAAACTTACCACTAACTGAAGGTTCATGTAATGGCCCTGCCCCAGGGTCAGAGACTGGCTAGAGAAATATGAAAATCGCTTTGAAAATTCAGCTGCTGAATATCTTATGCTGAAAAGCTTAACATTTTAACATTTACTTTATAATACTTAACTATTTGAGAGTGAAGTAAAATGGGTACTCTCAGGAAACTATGGTAAAACTAACTTGGATGTGTTTATCAAAAGTTTTTTTTTTTTTTACTTTTTTATTTTTATTTTTATTTTTTTTTTTTGGTAAGATTTTATTTATTTATTTGACAGAGAGAGACACAGCGAGAGCAGGAACACAAGCAGGGGGAATGGGAGAGGGAGAAGCAGGCTTCCCGCCGAGCAGGGAGCCCGATGTGGGACTCGATCCCAGGACCCTGGGATCATGACCCGAGCCGAAGGCAGACGCTTAACGACTGAGCCACCCAGGCGCCCTTTTTTTACTTTTTTAAATTTATTTTTTTTAAAGATTTTATTTAAAAAATTTTTTTTACAGATTTATTTATTAGAGAGAGAGAGAGAGAGTGCGAGTACACCCGAGCAGGGAGAAGGGCAGGGAGAGACGGAGAGAAATCCTCAAGCAGACTCCCCACTAAGCACAGATCCAGACACACGGCTCAATCCCAGGACCTGAGCCAAAATCAAGAGCCCGATGCTTAACCGACTGAGCCACCCACGCGCCCTTAAAGATTTTATTTTTAAGTAATCTCTACAGCCAATGTGGGGCTCAAACTCACCACCGCAAGATCAAGAGTCTCAGGCTCTTCTGACTGAGCCAGCCAGGCCTCCCTATCAAAAGCTTTTTAAAGTGTCCATACATTATATCTCAAAAATTCTACTTCCAGGACTGTGTCTTAAGACATGTTTCCAGGCGCCTGGATGGCCTCAGCTCAGGTCGTGATCCCAGGGTCCTGGGATGGAGCCCCGTGTCATGCTCCCTGCTCAGAGAGGAGTCTGCTTTTCTCTCTCTCCCTGCCGCTGCCCTGCCCCCCTGGCTTGTGCTCGATTCTTCTCTCAAATAAATAAATAAAATCTTAAAAAAAAAAAAAAAAGACATGTTTTCTATGCGAAGTGACTTTAGGTGATGCAGGGTGATTCTAGGTGGAACACATCTGTCGCATTGTCTGACATCATGCACACAGTGAGAAGGCCATTCCTGTCAATTCCTTTTCAGTCTTCTGATCAAGGGAAGGAGAAAGCTGTCAGTTTGATGCTGGTTTGTCTTTAACACCTCTCTGCACCTTTCCAATCTCCCTTTCGATATAAAAGAACGAGCAAAGGAATAGCCATATCTTAATTCCATTTTTACAACGTTTTGTTTTCCGTTGTATTTGTCTTTATGATTGCCTTTCTTTATGACATAAGATGCTGGTTTTCCATTTATAATAGTAAATAAAGTTTGCTTTTAAGACTCATTTAAGGACAGAAATGAATTGATTTAAAGAGAAAGGCTAAGTATAGGACAGATGGTATTTAATTATGGTGAAATAGTTATGGTGATGTATGGATAACTGAAATGTGTGGAACATGACCCTAAGAATAATCAGAGCTTCAGATACAGATTTTAAATGGGGGGGGGGTTCTTATATATAAAGCTGTTCCTCTCGGTGAGACTTCTGCTATCAGAAAGTTAGAAACCACTCAGGTGTCCAGCAATAAGGCATTGGTTAAATTAATTTGATATCTTCCTATGATATGATACTGCCAGCTATTAAAAAAGTATATTTAATGACATGGGAATATTATATACTGTTAGGTAAAACAAAACTGGTTGTAAAAGAAAAATATATACAGTATCCCATTATTGTTAAAAAGAAACTATATATATATTTGTTATATATAAAATTATGTATATATTTGTTTTATATATATGTGTGTGTATATATACACACACACTAAAATTATTGGAAAAAGGAGTAGAAAAAAATAATTCCAAATAAGCTATGTCTGGATGGTTGGACTACAGACTTTTGTGTTTTCCTTTAATAAACATCTATCACTTTGTTACCAGAAAAACAATGTATACATATATCTGTATTTTTTTTTTTTACATATATCTATTTTTTAATTAAGCTGTTCCAACTCTAACAGGACTGCTTGGCATTTCGCCATCTGTAGGCGCTCTTGAGTCCTTACATGCTCCTGGAATCCAGTTAGGTCCCCATAGCCTGCTGCAGAAGCAAAGGGGAATAATGCCCTCAAGACTTCCTTGTCACCTCTCAGTATACTCCAAGATACTTGGTCTTGGTGGGTGTATATTTATACTTTTGGAGTAAAACAGAGGAGTATATACAAAACTGTTTGAAATCATTTTTGTTGCCTTTTCTTCTCAACAGTCCTATTAGGCAGGCTCACATCAGGAACCCTCTTTTTTCAGTGGGTTTGGATCATTAAATAGGAGTAGAGTAGCTGATGAAAGGGCATCTCCTAGTTTCTCATTTATTCTTTTCCTGTAATTTCCGCATTATTCTACTGGCCATAATTTTTTTTTTTTTTTTTTTTTGCTTCTTAAATTTTTATTTGGAAATAATTTCAAACTTACAGAAAAGTGGCAAAAATAAAAATAATAAAAAGAACATCCAATAGTAAAAAGAATAGTTAAAAAGTAAAAGTAGTAAAAAGAATCTTTACCCAGATTCACCTATTAACATTTTACTCCATTTGCTTTATTTATATCTATATATACAAATATTTATATTTTTCTAATTTCAATATATAAAGTATATACTCCCAACATATAATAAATACTTTACATATTTAAATTAGAAATACATATATATATTTCCTGCACCATTTTGGCCATGAAATTTCTATATGTGAGATATAATCATGGTTCTTCATCACCTGGGTTGGAGGTGCATATATTTAAATTTGGATGCCTTCTTTCCAGGATTACAAAATCTCTGTTGGGAAGAAAAAAAATGTTCACTGGAAGGCCTAATGCTTGGCAGAAACAATTTGCTACCTTTTGCCTTCCAGAAATTCCTAGGATGTTACTTCTTAGAGCTGGTTCCTGGAAACCCCTGGATTCCATTGTGGGAATGGAGTTGGCAGGTCCCTGTTGAGTGACTAAATGCTGTCTCTCTCGGAGAGAGGTCTTACAGCCCTGGTGCAAGCTTCCTTCTTTTACAAGGGTGCTGGGCTCTGCCCAGGGCCAGTTAGCCAGGTCCTGAGCCTAACAGAAGCCTGTTGTGGCATTCCAGTAACATCTGCCAGGTTGTAGCAAGACCTTTGACTAGGCAACTGCCCGCCCCCCCCCCCCCACCCGACCCGGGGTCCTTCAACTCCTCTCCACCCCCCTGCCACCATTGCTGTGATTCAGGCTGTCACATCTCTTGCCTGGATAACACAGTGACCTTTGACTGGTAACTACCTCCCCTTACCTCTTGCCTATTTTTTTCACAGAAGCCAATGTGTGTTAGTCTCCTATTGCTGCTGTAACAAATTACCACAAACCTAGCGGCTTGAAACAATACAAATTTATTATCTTACAGGGGCGCCTGGGTGGCTCAGTCGGTTAAGCGTCTGCCTTCGGCTCAGGTCATGATCCCAGGGTCCTGGGATCGAGCCCGACATCGGGCTCCCTGCTCAGCAGGGAGTCTGCTTCTCCCTCTCCCTCTTCCCCTCCTCCCCCACTTATGCTCACGCACTCTTTCTCTCTGTCAAATAAATAAATAAAATATTTTTTAAAAATTATTATTTTACAGCTCTGAAGGTCAGAGTCCTAAAATCAAAGTTTTAACAGGGCTGTGTTCCTACTGGAGGCTCTGGAGGAAACTCATTTCATTGCCTCTTCCAGCTGCTTGAGGCTTCCTGCAGTCCTTGGCTCATGGCCCCTTCCTCCATCTTTAAAACCAGCAAGTCTTTCTCACGCCTGCCTGCTCTGCTGCTCCTCTTCTGTAGTCAGATCTCCTCTGCCTCCCTCTTCTAAGGACACTTGTGATTACATTGAGCCCACCTGGAGACTCCAGGATTATCTTCCCATCTCAAGATCCATAATTTAATTACATTCTGCAACATGCCTTTCGCCATGTTAGAGAACATACAACTTCCAGGGATCCAGACATCAACATCTTTGGCAGGGCCATTATTCAGCCTACCACACAGTGTAGTCTTTTAGAAACACACACATCCAACCACATTATTCTTCTGCCTAAAATTCTCATGTGGTGCTCCAGGCCTCAGAGGATGAGGGCCTCTCGGGCCTAGGGGAGCTGTGCAACAGCTGCTCACACCCCTTCTCCACCTCCCCTTACCTCGTCTCTCTCTCCTCAGCCTCTGGCCTGCTGTCCGTGATCCAGCCTTTGTGCATGGTGTGCTTCTTACCAAGGATGTTTCTCCTCCCCACACTCCATTCCAGGCCTTGGTGAGGCTCCAGACAAGGTCAGGCCTCCCTAGGCTGCTCTCATAGTGACTGACCTCCTGTGTCATTCTGCTCTCACACTTCCCTGGGTTGTTATACCTTGGCATTTATTAAAGTGATCATTTGATTTCATATATGCTTCTCCTATGTGAGTAAGTACCCCATACAGGCCGGGACCATGTCTGGTTTTTGCCCACTGTTGCATCCCAGCACAGTGTCTGGCTTGTGGTAGATGGTTAGTAAGTACATGAGGATAAATGAATAAGTGAATGAATATTAACAGCATGGTCATCACCCTCTGTCCCCTTTACACTGTTGCTGCTTCAGCCCAGCATTTATTGCCTCTTCTCTTGTCACCTCCCTCCACCAGAACAGAAGCCCACAAGAGGAGGGACTTCATCTTTTGGGTGTGTGCCAGCTCCCAGAGCAGTGTCTGGTCCATAACAGGGACTTGAAAAAGGGAGGCTGCACGACATGCAGGATGCTCAGAACCTCTCACAGAGTTTTCATGTCTGACCCGTCTTTGAAATTGGCTATTATCAAGTTCTTCATTTTAATTATTCATCCTAACTCAAATAATCAGGCAAATCAGCAGAGACCTTTAAAATGTTCAATTTTTTGGTGAAGATTAAATGAGTTAATAAGTGTGAATCATTTAGAGCAGTGTCCGGCCCACGGTGAGCCCTGTGTGAGTTTGCCGGTTGTTGCTGTTAAGAGATGCTCAAGTCCTTGATAGTCTAGAATTTTTACTGACTATGTCTGTCGCAACCCTGTCGTGGAATCACAAACACAGAACTGAGCGGGTTCTCCTGGCTGTTGCACCTGGATGGACCCAGCTGTTCCACTTGCCTGGCGCTTAAGGTGGGTGATCCTGTCCGTCACTTTGTGCTTTTTCTCATTTTGCCTGCAGGTGGCAGCACACCCTGGACTTCTCTACCCGGCAAAGCAGTCCCCAGGCTGGACCGCAGAGAACAAGAAAATGGACTCCCAGCTGCAGTCTGCAATGTGAGCATTTGTGGAAGGATTGTTTACATTCTATTTCGATCCCATTTGCCCTCAACAGACAATAATTCTAAGTTGCATATTTGGGAAGAAGCGTACTTTCTGTCGGTGAAGCTAAGGGCAATGCACCACTTCTTGGCATTGTAATGAGAAGTCTAGGAAAGACCCTCCCTGATTTTCAGCACCTGCTTCCTTCGACGATGTTTTGTCCTTCCTTGCAACCCCTTTAGGGCCCTGCCTGACATGGACTCTGTGACATCTTCCTTCAGTGTCACTAACTTTATTTGTAGGAGCTTGATGAACCCTCTCTTTTATCCTTCCCTATTCCAGCTTTGCCCCGAGCCTCTGTGGGTTGGATGCTGTACTGTGCAGTTTCCACCTCATTCAGTCCCCACAAAAACATGGCCAAATAGGGGATATTACTCCTTTGTAACAAATGTGGAACCAAAGCTCAGAGGTTACATTATGTACAGAGCTCAGATGCAGCAAGGCAGGGTGGCAGCCCAAGGTCTCTGGAACTCTTGCCTCTTATCAGAAAATGAGGCTGGCCACCTTTGGGTAGAAGATGAATCATATTTGTTCTTGTAGACCTGAAAAAGGAACAAAGTAAAACTAATGGAAAACAAAATTATAATCCCTAAATAACCTCCCCCTCTAAATTTACCCTCTTAACTTCACATAATCCTATTTTTCTTTCTGATTTCTTTTAACCTGAATTGTTGGCTCACTAGTAAAATTCGCCTTTGTTGCTCTTTGCCCTATGCAAATCCTTATGTGCATTATTCTGTGTACCACTTGATGCAAGGTAGTTTTGTGGTTCATCTGGAGGACCTGTAATCTCCATAAATTGGTGGAGTTTGAAAAGTGGCAAAGTGTGAAGGGTCTTCTGTGCCCAGGAGGTTGGGCGACCCATCTGAGGCTCCACACACTGACATCCCTGAGCGCCCCAAGCAGGACTCTGTCTCAGCTTAGCTCTGATGACTGGTGCAACCTAAATCTTAAGTGTTGTCACAATCAGCTATTTTATAAACCAGGGTGCTCTTAAGTGCCTGCCGATATCCAAACATTTTAAAATGCTACAGTTAAAACTGTGGTTAGTGAAAGAAAAGTTGTCTTTTGTCCCCAGGGGGTGCCTTCCTGAGCGCTACTTTGGGGCCCTCCATTTCCAGCCACTCAGGACAAATAGCCTGGGACACATTCACTGTGGATGTTTCAGACTGATAGATTTACACAACAGTCACTTGCACAAGCAACAGTCACTAACTTGTGACTATGAAATATTTTTTCCTTGTCCTTTTTTTTAAATAACAGCTTTATTGGGCTGTAATTCTCATACCATACAGTTTGTCCATTTAAAATGAATGATTGAATGGCTTTTGCTATATTCACAGAGTTGCATGTCCATCACCAGAGTTAGTTTTAGAACATTTTCCTTACCCCAAAAGAAACTCTGCACCCCTGGATGGTCACCCACCTCTTCTACTCTGCCTGTTTCCCCCAGCACCCCACAATGGCTCATCTACTGTAGATTTCCTATACTGGGCGTTATGGAGATAGCGCCACACCACCTGTGGTCTTCTGTGTCTGGCTTTTTCCACTTTGCATGATGTTTTCAAGGTTCGTCCATATCACAGCACATGTCAGTACTCCATTCCTTTTCTTTTTTTTTTTTTTTTTTTAAAGATTTTATTTATTTGACAGAGAGAGACACAGCGAGAGAGGGAACACAAGCAGGGGGAGTGGGAGAGGGAGAAGCAGACTTCCCGCTGAGCAGGAAGCCCGATGTGGGGCTCGATCCCAGGACCCTGGGATCAGGACCTGAGCCGAAGGCAGACGCTTAATGACTGAGCCACCCAGGTGCCCCTCCATTCCTTTTCTTTGCGAAATAATATTCCACTGTATGGTTATACCACTTTTGTTTATTCATTCATCATTTGGTGGACGTTTGGGGTTGTTTCCAGTTTGGGCTATTGTGAACAATGCCGTGAATATTTTGGAGTGCAGGTTTCTGTGCGGGCCGTGATTGTGTTTTGTGACTCTAAGATGTAATGAGCAAGTCCAGTTTCTAAGCATTTGAGAGAGGAATAGAACCACGCTGATGTTGTTTGAGATTTAAAGGGACAGTTGCTTTGTGTAGACGTAGATTTGCACTCAAAGAGATTAACTATATGAGACAAGGTTAAAACCAAAAGGTATTTAGATCTAATTCTTCTCACTTGAGTTTTCTAAGTTCTATGTTTTGCTATTCTTTGTTTAAAAAAAAAAAAAAAGAACAGGAAAGAAATATGTGTTGGTCCCGAGGTCTCACTTGAAATAACGTGGAATTCATTTGGGTGGGAGGTGGCACGAGGACTTTTTTTCCGGGTGCATTTGGCAGCTGGGAGGTTGAGGTGGAGGCAGGGGCCAGAGAGAGGAACAAGGGGGGAGGAGAATGTGGGGTGTCGTGGGCCACCCATCCGCCTCATGGCCACGGGGCACTGACGGGTCAAACTTGGTGTGGCTCTTGCTTGTTATCTGGGTGACGTGCTTCATGGCTGAGTACCTGTGGGTCTAGTTTCACTCTGCTTCTGACTCACAGAGCTCTGGTGTTGGGCTGTTGGTTTTTAGTAAAAGCAGGTGTTAGGAAGATTATGTTGAAGGACAAATCAAGCCCTTAAGGGACTCTGATAGATGCAGTACTAAAAACATTTCCGGGCTGTTTGTTGTTGTGTGTGTCTATGTGTGTGTTTTTAATACCACTTAACAGTTTTCAGTTTAACTGTGTTTTCCTTCCTGAAATCTTGAAGTGAGGCTAGTCCTTGTGATTTATTCTATGCATTTTTTTAGGGAGTCCCTCCCCTTCTTACGTCTGGGTTGGACTTAGAGACCTTTTATTTTTCTTTTCACACTGACCAAGCATGCAGAAATAGGAGTGATTCGAGTTTGCCTCCAATTTAACTTACTTCTTTATCTTTATTTTCCTTCCCTTGGGACATGAGGGAGTATGGGGGTGGGGCGTTTTAACTGAATTCTGACTTTAGGTGAGTCAGCAGGAATTTTTATGTATTATTTAATGCCTGATGGGAGACACATCATAAGAGAAGAAACAGGCACCCTTCTGATTTGAGAATCAAAACTTCTGTTTACGTGCAATCTCGATGCCACCAAGTGCCCAGTTGTGAGTGCCCAGGAAAGCCCAAGCCAGGGAAGGCTTTGTGAGGTGGCCCCAGAGCCTTAGTAAATGGGAGAGAGAAGGTGGGTGGTAGTTGCAGGCACACAGGCATGAAGGGAACAGGAACATCAGGAGGAGTCCAGGGGGGTCATGATTAGGTAGGTTGGGTTGACAGGATTTGTGTGGTGGTTGGATTTGATTAGCCAAGCCAAGTGCTTTGGCTTTAATACCATAAAGATTAGGAAGTAAAGGGGCACCTGGCCGGCCCAGTTGGTAGAGCTTGCAACTCTTCATCTCAGGGCTGTGAGTTTGAGTCCCACATTGGGTGTAGAGATGACTTAAAAAATAAAATCTTTAAAAAAAAAAAAAAAAGAATAGGAAGTAAAGACTTTTGAACAGGAACACAAGCTTACTGTTTAAAGCAGAGACTGTTATTTCCATTTTACACCTGAGAAAACCAGTGCTTTTCAAATAATTCTCCAAGACCCCGTGGCCGGTGGAGGTTGGATCCCGCCGACCCCAGAGTACATATAGGTGTGCCCTGGCCTGAGTCTGGGGATCGCCAGGGCTTCAGCCAGCTCCACCCTGCGTGGCCCTGTGAGTCCGTAGTGATGCATCTGTTTGTCAGCGGGCCTCCCTGGGCGAAACCGGTTCGGGGCAGAAGGGGGACTTTGAGTAAGTCACTTCCCAGCCTCTCCGAAGCCCTGGGAAAGCAGGGGGGCAGGCACCCTGCCAGGCCTCCCCCCTGGGCGCAGCAACAGTCCAGGCAGTTCCCAGAGCTGCAGAGACCTGCGGGGCGTGTTTGGGAGCTGTAGGTCCCGGGGCAAGTCTCTCCTCCCCAGTGGGAGCCGCAGGGCTGAGGCGGTCCGGGCAGGCTGAGGGCACAGCCGCAGCCCCGGCGCACGTTGCCTTTCTCAAGGCCCTGATGCTCCAGTGCTCTCGGTTTGTCCTGAAGTTTCCCAGCTGTTCCTTCGCTCGCGCCTCCAGAGAGTATTCAGCAAATAGTTAAGCACCTGAAATGTACCGGCTGAGCTCATGGCAATGAACAGGACAACCCAAGGCCCTGGAGCCCCCTTGCTTGACCCTTCTGGTCTCACCTGTAGACTTTGGATAGGCATAGCATTCCGGTCCAAAGGGAGGGAGGAAGGAAAGAAAACGACTTGTTGAGGGTCTCTCCCTTCTTGGCGGTCTCTGATTCTATGGACAGATTCCACAGAACATTCTTTTTTTTTTTTTTTTAAAGATTTTATTTATTTATCTGACAGATAGAGAAACAGTGAGAGAGGGAACCCAAGCAGGGGGAGTGGGAGAGGGAGAAGCAGGCTTCCCGCCGAGCAGGGAGACCGACGGCCGGGCTTGATCCCAGGACCCTGGGATCATGACCTGAGCTGAAGGCAGATGCTTAACGACTGAGCCACCCAGGAGACCCTCCACAGAACATTCTTAAAGGGATTAGGAATATCCCTTAAATCATGTCCAGGTGTTTGTGATTTATATTTGTATTATGCAACCCCTGTCCTACCCCGCGCCTTTTTATTTGTTTTCAAAACACTTTTACTTCTGTCCTTGATCTTTATAAAGTAACTCTGTATGTCACGGTGGACATGGTACTGAGACCCAGGTCCGCCTTTACTAACCATGGACTGCAGGCATGTTCCCTAACTTCCCTGTTCCTCCCCAGTTTCCTTGTCTGAAAGTGGGTATGAAAACTGTACCTACTTCCAAGGGCACTCTGAGGATAAATGTGACAATGTTTCTAGCACAGGGCCCAGCTCAGAGTAAAACCTCAGTGAATGGTGGTTACAATGATGATTATATGTAATTATTCCCATTTAACAGGAAGGAAAGCCTTAGACCAGGGAAGTTAAGTGACTTGCTTAAGGTCATGTGGAGAGTTAGAGGCAAAGCTGGAAATAGGCGCCAGGGCTCATGGTGTCCCTGGCTAGTGCTCTCTCTCTCCCTGGGATTCGTTTGGTCTCAGGAGAAAATGTTAGTACACATGGACAGTTCTGTCTGAGCCTAATCGTCTGGTAGCTGGTTCTGGCTTTTGTAGGGGATTGCAGGACAGGGCTTCCTCAGCACACAGCACTCTTGATCCTGGGTATTAGGAGCCCCTCAGGGAGGGGCACCTGTGGGACTAGCGGACAGGGAGCCTCCCTCTTTGTTTTCTGAGAAGCAAAGGGGCCTTGAAGGCAGTGGGCTTCCAGTGCTCCCCTGTTTCTCCCTTGCCTGGTGTGGCCAGATCCTACGGGATCCCCCTGAGGCTTCACAGAGACCCAACCTGGCCTGGAGTGGGCACTGGGACAGGCATGCAGGTAGCAGGTTGGTACTCTAGAATTCTCTATCCCTGAGCAGAGCTGGGCCCTTACTACTGTGGGAGGACTCTTACTTAGGCTTAGGCCTAGGAACTGGGTAAGGGTGGAGTCTCTTTAAAACCCTTTGGAAAAAGAAACCTGACTTTTGCCGTATGGGGCAGGGGTGGCAGATGCCCTTTGCAGCTGCCCCAGTCCCCCTGTCACCAGAGGACTGTTCCCAGTGGTCTTAGGTACACAGTGGTGGCCCCTGCTCCTGGTGAAGGAGAGTTAAGGACTGCCCAGATGGGTTTTCCCAGGAAATGGATAGCCCTCCAAATTTCGCTTCAGGCGGTCTAGCACAGTGGAGAAGTCCACAGGCAGTCAGGCGTGGATTTGAATCCCAGCTCTGCTTCTCTGTGTGTGGGGGTGGGTGGGCGGGTGGGGCATGCTTGGAAAGTTATGCAGCCTCTTCGGCTCTCAGTTTCTACATTTGTAAAATGGGAATGAGAATACCTACCTCACACGAATGTGGTATGAAATAAATAAAGTAACCTATGCACATGCTTGGCCTGTGGGGGCTCTCATTCTTGTCATTATTACTAAACCCATCACTGGGCCCCACTGGTATGCAGGTGGAAACAGCTTTCACGTGTGGCCCAGCCTCCTGGAGCCTGCGCCTCTGCCATGTCTTGGGCGCCTCAAGTGAGCTGAGGTGCTCGAACCTCTCTGTGCTCGATGGTTATTTGCAGCCGTTTCTGTTATCTTGCGGGTCATTCACTTTCTGCTGATGTGTAATGCCATGTCATCGTTCGCCGTTTCTTTTCTGTTTAGTTTGGAGTTTTTGAAAGGGAAAAAGTAGTTATATAGTTAAAACGTATTGAGGGTTTACTCTAATAAAGTTTTACTGATATGATCTTCTTTAACTCATGTAACAAGCAAATGAAGAAACAGAGGTTAAATGACGGGCAAGGCTGCACTGTTTTCAGGCAGCAGACCCCAGCTTCACAGGCCGATCCCAGAGCCCACACAGGGACCCCGCCTCACCTCCCTAAACAGGGGAGCTCAGGTGCTCTGGCCTGTTCCCCAGCCCCTCTCTGGGCTGAGCTGTGTGCCCCCTCTCTGGACATCTGCCCTACCTTAGAAACTTCTCTGGGGACGCCGCAGATCCTCCTTTGGTAGCCATTTCGGGGTCTTTAGGGCCAGTGGCTTCTTCCTCATTCCCTTGGCAGTGTCCCTTTCAGGCCATCCGTCCATCCTCAAGAGTCGGTAGGACCTCACTTGGACAGTGTGCCCAGCGCCTGGGGTGGACAGGCAGACAGTGAAGTTGACGTTCCAGTGCATGTGGACGGTGGGCCTTCTGCCACTGTGACTGTGGGATGTGGCATCCGGGGCCAATGTAGCCAGACAGCCTCCCCGCCTGCCCCCCAGCTCGGCTGCCAGGCCGCGGCAGACTCCTTCCTCACGGGTCTGTGTCTGCTCGGCTCTGGGTGCAGAGAAGTGGCCCGGGGGCCACCTGGATCGCTGGAGGAGCTGAGTGGCTGTAGCCGGGCTGGCCTGCAGTCCCTGGGGTGACTGGGGTGTTGGGTAAGGGTGGATCTGCTCCAACCACAGCGGCCACTGAGCAGCGGTTGAGGGACCTTGAGGCCTGAGAACAAACATAGCCCCTGGAGGTGCCTTCATACAATGAGCATTTATTGAGCACCCACTGTGCGCCTCAGGAAACCGTGTGAAAGAGCCTCACGTGTGAGTTGGTCTGGAGCTGCCGCCAGTCCAGCGGGCAGGGCCGCCGGTGGCCACCAGGGAGCTCCACTGCTCTCAGAAGGATCCGCGGCTGACCGAGGGGCCAGGTTGGCTGAGTTGTTGTTTATCTGAGCAGCTTCCATGACAACCAGGAGATAAATACCTGAGGTCAAGAAAAGCCTGGAGCAAGATTAGGTGTCTGGGTAGGGTGGGGCCTGTACTGTGATATGGAGACCCTGAAGTGACCAGAATGTTCCACGTGGCCTCTTCAACATGCCTAATTAGTTTTTTAGTTAATTAATTAATTAATGCCCCACCCACTTCCAGAGAAGATTCAAAGTGGCTCATTCAGCAGGTGCCTTAGAGGGAAGAAGGTGTCCGAAGTTTGCTCTCTGTGAAACGTTGGGGTTTAGGCCCTAAGTGGGTCGTTTACCAGCTGCCAGTCCAGCTCCATACTCCCAGGTCTGGCTCCCTGAGAAGCACAGCCTTTGCAGCTTCTGTAATCACCTCCAGGTCCCTTTGCAACAAGTGGCTCAGACACCTTCCTGCCTTGAGGCAAATCATGTGACTTAAGAGAAACAAATCTGACCTCAATTACCAGGTGCAAATATCAGTCACTGGGAGTAACCAGGAGGCCAGCGTCCCTGGTTGTTCAGCCTCTGGCGTTAAATATTAAGAGTGCACTGTTGAGGGTGTGATAAAGGCTGTCTCTAACAGTTTATGATTTCCAGTAAACCCGAGGGCTTCAAGGAAGGGCCGGGGGCAGGTGAGAGACTCCGGCCTGGCCCTCCGCTGAGCTGGCAGAGCCGTTCCTGCAGGAATGGGAGGGGCAGGGGCAAGGCTACAGCTTCTCCGGCTCGCCCTGCTCCACCGCAGAGCCCGGGAGGGCAGAGCCCAAGTGCGCGCCGCGGGGCCGGTTTCTGCACCCAGCCCGGCAGCTCTGTGCATTCTCCCGCGCCTCTAGGGGGGAAGGAAGACGTCTGTCAGCAGCCGCGGTGCCTGCTTCCTGCTGGGTGCCGGGCCAGCTGCAGAGCCGTGGACGCAGTCCTCTGTCCGTCTGCGTAGTGGGCCCCTGGAGGAGCGTTTCCAGCACCTGGGACCTGCCGACGCTGGGCTGAGATTCCTCAGCATCTGGCCACGAGGAAGCTGGAGGCAGACAGCATACCCCGCGTGGGCCTAGGAAGGGACCTGAGGTCCCCCTCCCACCTTCCAGTGCCACGAGGGAGGCCCCTGAGTTTCTCTGGAGCGTCTAATCCAACAGCAGGGATAGAAGGCGTACAGCAAATTAAATCAGAATACAGTAACTGTAGCTCGCATTCATTTAACAAACATTTAATGAACACTTGGCTGTGTGGGATCCACTGTGCTAGATGCTGGGCATAAAACCATGAACAGCCATCCCCGCTCAAATGGAGCTGACAGTCTAGTGGTGAAGACTGGAAATAATTAAACACATAAATAAAATGTTCACGGTGGCAATAAGTGGTGTGTAGCAAATTAAAATGCACTAATGTGTAATCAAGTGACCAAGTGGCTACTTCAGATAGGGTGGTTGTGGCATTTTAGAGAATACCTGAAAAAGAAGAGAGAGAGGACAGAGGAGGTGAGCAGTCATAAGGTTACCTGTCCTGATTGCTGTTGGGGCAGGAGAGCCAGGGTGACAGCAGGAGACAAGGATGTTCTAGAATACATAGCTGAGTTGACTTGATGCTTTGGGACTTGTAACATTTCTTATTTTCTGAATTCTTGCCCTACGCATCGGGCAGTGTCCCTGCGTGCCAGGCGATCTCCTAGACGTGGTGAGAGCAAGATGGACATGTCAGCGTCCCAAGAGAGTGGGGAGGAGCTGTGGGTGAGAGAACCAAGGAGGGGCTTCCCAATCCCTGTGGGCCTGGAGGGAAGAAGACACCGCATGTGAGGCTCCCTGGAGGAGGTCACCCCTCCCTGAGGGGTCCTGGGGGATGAGGATAGCCAGGCAGAGAGAGCTCGTCTGCTCCAGGCAGAGGGGGTGACCTGTTCGAAGGGGCTTCCCAATCCCTGTGGGCCTGGAGGGAAGAAGACACCACATGTGAGGCTCCCTGGAGGAGGTGACCCCTCCCTGAGGGGTCCTGGGATCTGAGGTTAGCCAGGCAGAGAGAGCTCGTCCACTCCAGGCAGAGGGAGTAACCTGTTTGAAGGCCCAGAGGGGAGGGTAAGCAGATGTGAGGAGAATGCCCCGGAGCCTCTACCACACATTTGAGAGCGGCTTGTGAAGTGAAGACAGGTTCCGAGGGGGCCAAGTGAGCGGCAGCGGGCAAAGGCTTGAGGAAAGGGTGGCTGAGGTTCACGAGCTCAGACAACTCTCCGGGCCTCCCTTCCCTCCAGAAGCCATCCCATGGGAGGACCAGCTCCCTCTGTAGCCATTCACCAAATCAGAACAGAGGAGTCACCTGAAGCAGCCACCCAGATGGGAGCAGGCAAATATGTGCACATCCAGGTGAACACATTGGACTGCTGGGGCCTTTGGAGGGAAGGGAGCACTGAGAGAAAATCTGTTCATCTAAAAGTAGGAATGAAGTTTTGAGTTTAGGGCAGGAAGGCCTTTGCGAGTCTTATTAGGCTTTCTGGCGAGTCTCATTAGGCTGTAAAATTGCAAAGACTGTTATCGTATCCCAATAAATGCAAATACGATCATAAAGTAGATAATGCTGTGTTTATTCTAGCCTGATAGGGAACATTGGGCTTTCTCTCCTCCTTTCCCTCCTTCTCCCCTGCTTTTGTTTCCTTCTCTCATTTCTAGCCCCCAGAGCCCCTGGGAATCTTTTTTACACACTCATTACTCCCTCAAAACCCTCCAACATAGATAACCACACTTGATTCTTGGGAACTCATCTCAACCTGTTGAAAACCAGGAAGTAAGCAGTAAGTAAAAAAAGGTAGCCAGAAAGAGAATGAGAGGGAGAGAGAGACCAAAGTCCAAAATTAATCAGTATTTATTGAGGATTTGTGGACTTACTATGCTCAAGCACTGTGCTAAGCTCATCACATTCTCTGTTTCATTTAATGTTCCCCAGACCTCTTCCATTTGCCCCATCAGATCTGCTCTCCTCTCTCTCCCCCCTGCTCTGTGCCCTGGGAAGCTGCCCTGTCTGCAGTGCATCACAGTGTACCTTGTCTCTGGCTTTGGGCTTTGACTGATGGGGACCACCGGCAGAAAATCAGTGGATACAGGAAAATTAGGTCAAGAATTTATTCCCCTGGGTCCACATCAGGCCATTACAGTCCAACTACATCCTCCACGGGAGCCCACAGCTCCTGCCTGGCACGCATCCTGATGGCTGCCTCCTCTGGGCTCCATTACCGCTTCCCTCCCTTCACCCCCTCAGGCTGGAGGTAGTAACAGCTCCCCACTGTTGCTAACCCTAAAGTGCCCCTCTATCCCTTGTTGGTTTCCTTAAACCCTTCCAGTGTGAGTAGGCCCTCTGTTTCCTATAGGATCCTGACAGTAGGATAGGCTTTATGAGGTAAGTGCTGTATTCACCCCATTGTAAGACAAGGAACGTGAGGCTCAGAGAAGTTTAATAATTTGTCCAAGGGCATACAGGGTAAAGGGTAGAACTAAGACTCAAATCCAGGTGTTCCTGAAACTATGTTCCTGATGTGACTAAGCATGTGTCTGTTTAGTCATTACATCCCCATTGCTTCCCAGGCACTGGAGACCGTCTCCCCAGACTCCACTAAATATCTGTTTGCTCTTTTATTTTTTTTCCTGATCCACAACCATTTAAAAAGAACAAAAATTCGAAGTGGGTGCTAAAGGCAGGCTTTCTAGTAAATAATGAGAAGGACCTGGTGACCATCTGCAATCGAGAAAGGCCTAGTAATGATTAAAAATAGGCCTAAGAACTTAAGCCTTCAGACTCCACCCTGGCCTCGTCTTCTGTGTGTTCTGAGGGATGGCAGCATTGACATTTACGAGGCTCTGGAGCCGGAAGTAAAGTTCCGAATTTGCCAAAAGAGTGAACTTGGGGTTGCCTAATTCTCCCTGACACTGGTTTTAATTTTAGTGGTCAGTTTTCATGCTTAGTTTGTAACACCCCAAGGATAGGGCAGAGGTTCTTTTTAGTTCTGAAACTGCTGATTCAGTTTGCGTGAGGATATTACTTTTTAAGGAACTTTCAAAAACACCTAAAATTTAATTGTAGCCATAGTTTAGTTAGAGAATCCCTGGGTGAAGAATTTTCTCCACTTCCTAGCATTTACAGAGTCTGACATCACTCGGGTTGGAGGGAGACTCTGGGGAGAAGGGCCAGGAGCCATTCAGTAGGTGGCAGGGCCTTTACCCTGGGTCTCTGTCCACGGGCAGCTATATGGGGGTTGTTATGAGGACATCACGTCCTGGCTGTCCCCGTCGATGGCTTGTCTAGCCAGTCCTTCAAGATCATAGCTGGACGAAACCATAAGAGGGCTGCTTTACGTTAATTTGATTATTAGTAAGGTCGACCCTTTAAAAATCTTTTACATTTGTATTTATTTTGGTAATTCTGTTCACATGTATGCTAGAACTTGCTAGTTGCTTTCCAATATACATTCTCCCCTTCTTTCGTAGTAACAAACCGAGTTTTTAGCTGAGCCCTTTGCCAGCCAACTAAAAGATGATGTGTCCCAGGCTTCCTTGCGGCCAGGTATGGCCATGTTACTGAGTTCTGGCCAGTGAGATGTAAGTGAAAATATCATCTGGGACTTCCAAGAAGTCGCCTGAAAAGGAGAGGGGTACCCTTCTATTCATTCTCCCTTTCTCCAGCCCACTTTCTTAAATGAGGGCACAATGACTAGAGCTCAAGCAACCAACATGGACTGTGAGAACTGTGCCCTAGGGATGGGGCAGAATGAGCTAGAAGAAGCGTATGTCCCTAATGACTCCTGGAGCCACCATACCAGCCCTAGACTGACACCTCTGGATTTCTTTTCTTTTCTTTTCTTTCTTTCTTTTTTGTTTTTGTTAATGTGAGAGAGAAATACACTTCCATCTTGTTTAAGCCAGTGTTGTCTGTTATATATAACTGAACTAAATTCTAACTAATACAAAATGCTCTGTTTTTCTTCTGGAGCATGTTTTTTTCATTACTGATCTGTATTCTTTACATAGGAAGGATATTTTCTCTGTAAATGTAGTGATTATTCTCCCCATTTTTGCTTGCCTTTTGATTTTGTGTATGAGTTTTGTTTTTAAAGCATGTTTTTTTTAATGCTAAAATCTCTAGTTTTAAAATGCTATTGCTCTCATATTTGAAGTCTTTCTCCATTCAGATCAGATAAATATCCACCCATGTTTTTATAGAGATTTTTTTTTCAATGATTCACTGTTTATACTTAACATTTCATCCATTGGTGAGTGCTGTTGGTCAGTTTTGAATCTCTTGTAGGTCGTGAGTTTCTAGCCCCAAGTAGTCTCCTGAGCTATAGGACAGGAACCAGTGTTACCTCTCGTGTCCACCATCTGTCCTGGCCTGAGCCTCCTGAAGGCCAACACACTCAGCACACACACTCCCTCCTGCGCCTTCTCCCACTCTGGGCTGCTTCTGGGACTTTGGTCTTCACCATCCTATGTTCAGCTCTATTCCAGCTCATCTCAAATTCTTGTTTACCGAGACCAGGCCATTGACAGATTTCCCAACCATCCCACTTTTTAAAATTATTTTTTCTCTGGAAAGGCCATATGAAGAATTTTTATATCTTTTTCTAAGTAGATGTGGAGCTTTTTAAATTAAAATTTTTTTTTCTGATAAGAGAAATGAAACATGTGCATCATCTAGAAAATCAGAAAATATGGAAAAGCCCCCAAACAAAATAAAAATAAAAGCCAGAAACTCTCTATTACTGCTACTTTATAAAAACACAAAACATAGCCTTGTATGATGACAGATGGTAGCCACACTTGTGGTGAGCCTAGCACAGCATAGAGTTATTGAATTACTGTGTTGTATCCCTGAAACTAATGTAATACTTTTTGTGGACTCTACTCCAGTTAAAAAAAATGCATCGAGTAAAAAGTGAAATCCCTACCACCTCAAGAAGTAACCTCTATCAACAGTTGGAAGTATCTCTTTCCAGGCTTATTTATACAAACAAATGTAAAAGATACATATGTGCACAGTCTTGTTCATGAAAATTCCATCGTGCTGTATACTTGTTCAGCAGCTGGCTTTTTAAAAATAGCAATATACTGTGTACCTCTTTCTCAGATAGGACAGAGAGACCTACTGCCTACGTTCCAAAGGCTGCATGGGATTATTTCACTACATGGACGCACCATTATTTCCTCTCCTCTCTTGTGATGAACATGGAGTTTTCCAATGTCGTGTAACTAACTGTATGTGAGGCCGCTATAAACATCCTCATCCTTATACTTTTATGCATTTGTGCCACTGTTCCTATCGGATTTCTAAAATTGAGACTGTTGAGTAAGAGGGTACCTACATAGTAAATGACACAGGCCGCCAAAACCTTGTACCAATAAACACAGTGTCCATTGAAATGGCTCTTTCACCACCCTACTTCCGCCCCTTTGGTTGGCTCCTCGCCCTGCTGCTGGATTACTGTTGTGAAATTCCGATCTGCTCCGACCCTCCGCTGTTGAAGAAGCCCCGATGGCCCCTCACTGCCGACAAGACAGAGGCCAGACGCTGAGCATTCATCCAGGGACCTCCTCAGTCAGTTTGGGTCCTCCGGGAGGCACATGCCCAGATGGAATTTGGGGTGCAGGAGACTCATGGGGGTGCCACCTGTGAAAGATAAAGGGAAGGGGACAGGGGGAGGCAGGCAGACTGCAGTAGAGGTCGAAGTCCTGAGACGCGGGGAGGAAGGTCCTCCAACCGGGATGCAGCGTGGAGAATGTCTCCGCCAGCCCAGGGGGAAGCTCCAGCGCAAAGATTGCCCACGAGAGGAATCACATTCTGGGTAGAAGTAGGCCCTAGCACCCCTGCCATCATCTGCCACTGGCTGGGGGTTTCCCAGGAGAAAAGGTGGCCTTGACCTGAATGGTTTGGCAGATCCGGAAGTTGCAAGCTGTCTCTCTGGGCAGCAGCTTCTCTGAGTGGCGTTTGTCCGTGCCTGTCACGAGCCACAGCCTGCCTTTTCTTTCCTGCTCCCAGACCCCATGCTCTGGCACCACCGGCCTGACTGCCTGCCATACCCCACACGGCCAACTGTCTGTAACCCCCCAACCCCCGCCCCAACCCTGACCTTTGCTCACCCAGTTCTTTCTGCCTGGTATGCCACTCCTCCCCAGTCGTTCCAGTCTAAATCCTAATGTGTTTTCAAAGCCCAACTTAAATGTCACCCCTCTGGTCACCTTCCCTGGTCCCACCATGCAGAATTAATTGTTCCTTGCACCTGTGGTGCTATTTGTAGGTTAATACGTCCCAGACTTGGAGTATTCTTAGCTACTCTTTTCTCAGAATCTTGTCCCCTCAAACCTCAAAACATACCACAGCAAATGTTGACTGAGGTATTCGCCTGCCCCTCTCACGGCACCTCGAGGCTATGGACCTCCACCTCCTGGAAGGGTTGGAAGCACACAGTCAGTGGTCCATAAATGTTGAATTTACTGGGCCTCATATGGGCAGGGCAAGGTGGGCAGAGGGTCTTGGTGAGAAGGTGGGGTGTTTACTGTCGTTGGGCATCACCTAGCTTGGTACCAAATCAGAGTTTCAAAACCAGAGCACATCTTCCTCTGTTCATATATTCCTCCATGATTTGGAAAGACCCCAAATTTTTTAAGTCATCATTTTATTGCCTCTGGTCAACAGATGGGAACTTTTGGGGGGGCTTCCCTCTTTCAACCACATTTTTAGGAGTTGGGATTTTGCATTTCTTCATCACTCATTCTCCTTATCGGTGTAAGAAGAACCATTATAAGACCTGGGATGAAATCTCCAGGTCAGATGAATAATCATTTTTTGATTGGGTGTTTGTGGAGTGGAGGGAGCTGGGAGGGATGGAAAGATTTTTTCCTCTTCTTCTTTCCCACATCCACCATTTAAACAACTCCTCTGGGAGGGGACCTGTGGGAAATGGCTGCGGGTCTCTGGAGCGGGCATAGTTGGGCCGACATCAGAGCTTGGTGAGGATGAGGGTGGGTGGAGAGAACAGAGGAAGAAATGCTGGCCCAGACTGTCTACCGCCCTTTAGATGTCCTTTGGCCGCTGTCCCGCAGCTGCAGGAGGCTGGGGCTGGGGTGGCCAGACCCTCCATTCTCCCCTCAGGGGACACCCTAGGGTTTTCTTATCAAAGTGAGGGCCACGTGCCTCTGCATTCTCCAGTACCGCACTCAGTGCAAGTACCAGCGAGGAGATCCTAGGCTGAGGCCTTGGCTGTTGGCGCTGATTTGGCAGTGGTTAGGAATTCTTAGAGCTTTGTAGTGTTAGGAAGCCCGCTGTAAGCCCAAGGTTCTTATCTCTGGGTTCACAGGCTTATCTTCAGGGGTTGTTGGACCCACCCTCTCTCCTCAAATGGTATCAAATTATACATTTGGTGGAGGCAGAGTTCTCATCAAATTCTTTTTTTTACCAGTAAAGTCCATGATCCAAACCACTTCTTTAATCCAAAGAAGATTAGTCTTTCTAATTAAGAAAAAAAAAAAAAAAAGGATGCTTCCCTACGAGAGGCAGATTCTAGTTGGATGGTGGGCACTGAGTAATGGAGGCATCCGGGTGATTCTAGAAATCTTCATACTGTGATTGTCCCCCCAGGAGCTTTGCATCCTCTTCATAATCAGAATTTGTGGTTTGGGGACCGTATGGATTCAGTTGGCACGGATCCGAGCTGAACCCCCGAGAGTTGAACCGAGTAGTCTGATGCCCACCTCCAAGGAGGACGACCCAGAGACAGCAGACCCTGCGGGTGTGTGGAGGGGGGAAAGAGAGCTGTGTTGACCCCGGTAAGTATGGAATATCCGTGAGAAGAGACTGTTCCCAGGCTTTTTAAATGAATTCCAGCATCGTCGTTCTTACACCCCTACAAACCTGAGTTCTGGGCAGATTCTGGTCTCTGGGGTGACAGTTCCAATGTTCCCAGAAACTGTCAGGAGTGTTTGGGGCACAGCAGCAGACCATGAAGGAAAAAGAAACCAGAAAAGGGCGAAAGTGCGTGAAAAGAGACTTTGCAAAGTAGAACAAAATATTGAACTGGGTTACAAAAGCACAGAACTTTAACGTGACAGCCTCTCTGGTTTTGACAGGCCCTCTCCTCGATTTTTTAAGTCCTGGCCACAGTTACAAACAGAGGGCCCTATCTGTTGAGACTTCCCGAGTGTTACGTAAACAGTTTGGATGGTTCTATATTTTTTTTAAACAACAAGTTTCTGAAAACACTGAAAAAACTCCCACTTGTTTAACAGTCTGATGTCTGAGCCAGCCCTGGGAGTCCCTGGGATACCTTACAGAATCACTTCCTCCTGACTGTAGTGGGGGCAGGGCCCCAGCTAAGTCAGAAAGCTCAGTGAGAGACCAGAGGAACAAGAGCTGGGTCTTCAGATTGTTCCTTGTAAGGACAGCTGTGACTTGTCACCAGCGGAGAGTGGGGATGCAGGATGCAGCAGACATGGGGCTTCTGGGGACGTGGTCCTTGCAGGAGGGAGAGTATGCTCCAGGCATGCCCTGCCCACTTGGGATCTGGTATGAGGGCGGAAGCACGGTTCCTGGGCCCCTAAGTCAGGGTGGGATTCTTCTCTTGCTTGTCACGGTCTTAGCAGCCTCAGTGGCCTTGAGGGTTTCTGAGACCTGAGGGGCTAGGCTCCATCTGAGAAACACTTATGTCTTTTGACACATCCTCGTCACCAACTCCTATTCGCCCCCCAGTAGTCTCTGAAAAGTATCTAGAGAGAAAAACTGGTTTTATGCACTAATGGTAGTGGCTTAAAAGAAGCAAGAAGGTCCTCCTGCTTCAATGTTCTCCTCCCCCACTCAGATTTCAACTGTACCTCAAGTTTGCCATTAGAAATGTATTTTCAGTTAAGTATTCTCCTTCCCCAGGTGTTATTTTAGAAATGCAGTTAGCTGAAGATGCATAACTCATCGATGCAAATTAACTTTATCAAATTGATGCATTCTATTTAAAGAGGGCCTGGACCAGTGGTTCTAAGCCTTACTGAAGCCACGCACCCCTTCCAGAATCAGAGGAAATAGATGGACAAACATCCAGAATTTTACACACTATGTGTGGATTTCAATGACCCTTTTATTGACCCTACCCTAGACCTCTGAGTTCTGTGAGAAATGGTAAATGAGAAGAGGTGGTGGGGAAAGGTGGGGAACAGGCTCAAACAAGGAACCCGGGCGCTGCTAGAGATCACTTGTGGTTTTCCCCAAAGCTAGTAATGTGAGCATGTTAAAAATGAATGTCTGTCACCCAGCTGTGGTCACTGCCCTGCGCTAGAGAGGAGGTGTGCTTCCGTCAGCTCATGATGTTGGGGACTTGTACGCCATGTCTCTGAGCTCCCCAGGCCATGTGCAGTATATCTCCATTAAGCTGGATGGGGAGAAAGATGCCCCAGGAACCCTAGAGCTGGCTTTCTGCTGGAGGAGACAGAAGGAGGCTTGTGTCCATCTGTTGGGTTGGGGTCCTCTTGGCAAGGGGACAGGGGCCACCAGCCTTCTACTACCACCCCCAGCAGAAGAAGTGGGGGCTTGATCCCTCCAGACTACATATTAGAACCCTGAGTCTGGGATCTGTTTTATTTTCTTTGGGGAAGTCAATTTTACAAGTCAGCTTGTGATTCCCTGGGTATTGTTCTGTTCAAACTGGGGGAAACATGGGGAAAGTTTTTGGATCCAGACTTCATTCGAAAGCATCACAGGGGATTTTGGAAGTGATACAGCATAGTGATCATTTGTCGCCCCGTGCTTGTTATGTGAAGCTCCTTCTGCCCGTGGTGACTCAGGGAGGGGAGAATTTCCCCTTCTTGAGCCAGCTGGACGAGCGTCAACCCTTCTGTCTGTGCAGGCTCTGGCACAGAGGAGGAGGAGCAGGGCCTGGGTTAGGGGGAGCCCGCAGGGTTTGGGGGGCTGAGCCCAGTCGAACACACATGAAAAGAGGGGGTCCTTCTCTTGAGTCAGTCAGTCAGGGGCTCCCTGCCCCCCCCAGAGCCATCCTCAGCCCCTGGCACAGCACCCCGTCCAAACTGGACACCGGCTGGTGTGCGCTGAACTGATCAGAGACTCACCTCTCACCTCCATCCCGTCCCAGAACTAAGCCCAGGCTTTGCACATCACGCTCAAGCAGGCACACCCCCATGAGCAGAGCCAGTGTTTCTCCCCGCACTCACTGTCAGGCTTTCTCCATTTCTTGTGTTTTTTCTAGTATTAGTGATTTTTGTCATTATTTCTGTGTCCACTGGATTTCTTAATATTAAAACAAAGATTTCTTAAATAGTATCCAAAAAAAAAACCCACTAGTCATAGATGAACACATAGATAAACTGACCTTTCATGAACTTCCCTTCATCAAAAGTTACCACTGAAAGAGTGAAAAGGCAAATCACAGGCCGATATTTTCAGTAATGTCCCTGACAGGGGCCTTCTATTTAGAATGTACAAAGAACTCCTGCAGGTCAATAAGAAAAAAGACAAAATAGGCAAACATCTTTTTTTAAGATGTATTTATTTGAGAGAGAAAGAGAGAGAGAGAGAGAGGGAGAGAAAGTGCCTGCAAGAGCAGGGGAGGGGCAGAGGGAGAGAACCTCGAGCAGACTCCGGCTGATCTCACCACCCATGAGATCATGACCTGAGCCGAAACCAAGATTCGGTCACTCAACCAACTGAGCCACCCAGGCGTCCCCAAAATAGGCAAAAGTCTTGATCAGCAACATCTTAAAAGTGGATATCTATATAGCCAATAAGCAAATTAAAACTTACAAGATATACACTCACCCAAAGGACTAAGACTCAAAAGATTGATAATACCAAATACTGCCAAACCCTCATGCGCTCCTGGCAGAAGTGCCAATTGGTATAATCACCTTGGAAAAATGTTTAGCAGTACCAACCAAAGCTAAGATTATACCCATTTCATAGGCCATGAATTCCATTCTGGTATATGCTCAAGAGGAGTGACGACTGCATATGTCCACCCATGTTTGTAGTATTTTTATTCACAGAAGTCCCAAACTGGAAACAGCCCAGATGTCCACTCGTAATAGAATGGATAAATAAATTGCGTCATATCCGTGCTGCGGAATACACCACGAAAATTATACGATTGTGTGCTCCTGGAGGATGGGACCACACCTCTCACCTGGGAATCCCCAGGGCCTGGCACAGCCTCTGCCCCATACGCAGGCCCTCAGCTGATGTTTGTGGACGGTGAGCCAAGGGAGGCCCTTACTGCCAAAGGTGCCTTCGGAGCAACGTGGGTGACTGCGTTAGCGTGGAGTCCGTCTGGGAGGCAGCTAGCAAACGCTCACGGCTCCACCGAACAACGGAGCAGAACCTGCTGTGCTGTGAAGAGGAGCAGAAATGAAGCCTTGTCACCAGATGGGGAGGGGAGAGGGGGAGGGGTTGTGTGTTCTGGGAAGAGACACTCACAGGTGCACAGGGGACTAGGAGGGCTTCCCGAAAGGGATAGTATGGTGCTGAGAGGACAACAGGCAGAAGAGGCGTGAGAAGGGCAGCCCAGGCTCAGGGAGCCGCATAACCAGGTGGTTCCTGAGCCTTAGAGCGCGGCCGAATTGCCTGGAGGCCTTCTGAAAACACAGATGGCTGGGCCCCACCCCAGAGGTTCTGATTGAGCAGGTGTGGGGTAGGGCCTGAGAGTTTGCATTTCTAACAAGTCCCGGGTGATGTTGATGCTCCTGGTCTAGAAGGCCCACTTTGAGAACCACTGGCGTAAGCCAAAGCCAGCTAGTTCACCCAGTTGCATCTCACCTGAGCCGCGGTGTGAGGTAAGCCAACCGCAAGATGAGAGGGGGGGTGTGGACCGGTGAAGTGGACCGTGACCTGGAGGCTGTCTGAGGAATTTAGACATAATTCTACAGACTTAATTTAAGGCCCCATGGATGGACATGAGTAATGGCTGTTCTCTGGGATGTCCCCACCCCATGATCTTGGTACCCTCAGCCTGAAGCTTAAAGCTATACAGATATGCAGGTGATAAATGCGTACTGCTTTTGGCCTTGTAGAGATAAGCTCGGCACGAACCACATCTACGGAGGGAGACTCCATTTACACTGGTGGGCAAACAAGGATTTTAAAAAGGCATCATTTTATTTTCAATTTTTTCTAAATGTAATTTTTTAAATTTAATTCCAGGATAGTTAACATACAGTATTATATCAGTTTCAGGTTTACAATATAGCGATTCAACAATTCCAACAAGTGCGTTCCTTAACCCCGTCACCTATCTCACCCATCCCCCCACCCACTTCCCCTCTGGTCACCATCAGTTTGTTCTCTTAAGTTTTTTGTTGTTGTTGTTGTTAAAGATTTTTTTTTATTTATTTATTTGACAGAGAGAGACACAGCGAGAGAGGGAACACAAGCAGGGGGAGTGGGAGAAGCAGGCCTCCCACTGAGCAGGGAGCCGGATGCAGGGCTTGATCTCAGGACCCTGGGATCATGACCTGAGCCGAAGGCAGACACTTAACCAACTGAGCCACCCAGGCACCCATGTTTCTCTCTCTCTTTTCGTTTTTCCTTTGCTCATTCGTTTTGTTTCTTAAATTCCACATATGAGTGAAATCATATGGTAATTGTCTGTCTCTGGTCTATTTCACTTAGCATTATACTCTCTAGCTCCATCCATGATGCTGCAAATGGCAGATTTCATTCTTTTTTATGGCTGAATAATATTCCATGGTGTGTGTGTGTGTATATATGTATATATATATATATATATATACCACATCTTCTTTATCCATTCATCTTTCCATGGACACTTGGGCAGCTTCTAAAATTCGGCTATTGTCAATAATGCTGCTATAAACATAGGGGTGCATGTATTCCTTCGAATTAGTGTTTTGGTATTTTTGGGGTAAATACTCGCTAGTGCGATTACTGGATCATAGGATAATTCTATTTTTAACTTTTGGAAGAACCACAGTGGCTGCACCCGGTTGCATTCCCACCAACACCACAGGAGGGTTCCCCTTTCTCCACATCCTCACCAACACTTGTTTCTTGTGTTGTTGATTTTAGCCATTCTGACAGGTGTGAGATGGTATCTCATTGTAGTTTTGATTTGCATTTCCCTGATGATGAGTGATGTTAAGCATCTTTTCAGGTGTCTCTTGGCCATCTGGATGTAAAAAGGTGTCATTTTAAATGTGCAAAATCAAGATTATACGTAGCCATGCAGTACATGCATGCTGGGGGGATGGCAGGTGGAAAAAGAAACTGCTCATCTGACCATTCAGGCAAATGCAGCAGTTTTACTCTCAATATTAAGAGATAATTGCTCTAGATTTTTCTTTCTCGTGGCCCTCAGCCCTCCCAGGTTCCCAGGGACAAAGGTGTTAACACCGCACACTCAGTCCATTTCTATCACCAGAGAGACACGTGGATCCTGGAGGTTTCTCCCAAAAGGTCTCTCTTTGGCTAAAGAACGGAGAGATAGTCACTTGGGTGGGGCTTGGGGAGGGGGGTCGACTCTGAGTGCCTCAGGTGAAGAGTCCCTGCCCCTCCCCAGGATTGTCCTGGTCAGGACACCAGACGAGCAGGACAGGCCCTTCCCTGGATGACCCAGGTACAGAAAGCAGATGCCATCTGTCGTCCTGGGTACTGGCTTCTAATAAGCTACACTGAGTACCAACTCTCTGCCAAGAAATCTCCTGGGTGTGGTAGAGACAGAGATGACTCAGCCATAGACCTGCCCTCCAGAAACACACAATTTAATAGCAGGGAGGGAGACAGAGGCCATTCCTGGTCATTAAAAACCCTTCTTCCCAGGGGCGCCTAGGTGGCCCAGTCAGTTAAGCATTTGCCTTCAGCTCAGGTCATGATCTTGGGATCTTGGGATTGAGCCCCATGTCCAGCTCCCTGCTCAGCGGGGACTCTGCTTCTCCCTCTGCCTCTGCCCCTCCCCCCCCATGTGTGCTCACACTCTCTCTCTCAAATAAATAAATAAAACCTTTAAAAACCCTCCTTCCTGATCTCCTGTTCCCTCCCTTCACATCCCTGGTCTAGGTCTAGCTGCCTTCTCACCCTCACTCCCCAGCGCTGGAAGCTGGGGGCTGTCACAATTCAGCAGGATCCTGGGGTCACAGAGATGAGTAAATCAAGATGCTTTTGGTTTGGTGGGAAGCTCTTCCTGCCCCATACCTGGGGATAGGGCAGTTCTGAGCAGGTGCCCTCCAACACTCCCCGTGATGCTTGGGCCATGACCATCAACTCTGGGCTGGGGAAACCCAAGTCCCCTTGCTGGCTGGGCTCCACATTGACAAAGGGAGCCCAGGGACCTCTGCCTTTGCATCAATCTGCCCCAGACCAGTTAAATCTCAGGTCTCTGGGGATTACAGCTGCTGCATACACGATTATCCACAGGAAGATGAAATGGGGCTCAGGTGACTCTCAGTGCCCTGCTGACTTCCTGAGGACGTCCTTTTTCTTGAAATCCTACCTCCCTTTTCCCTCAGGGACAGGGAAACTGGCTTGCTTCCTCCTCACCCTACACTCCCTCCGCCAATGCCATTTGCAAGAGAATCACCTACAAGAGAGCAGGGACCCAGAAATGGGAAGCAGATTTAGATCTTGCTCTGCAACTCCCTTGGTCTGTGACTAGGGCAGAGCACCTAACGTTTCTGAACCTCAGCTTCCTTGATAAATCTGTAGAATGGTGATAATGACCTTGCTTACTTCGTAGTATTGTTCAGAGGCCCAGAGGATACAGAAGCAAAATTCCTGTCCTTAAACTGCCTCGAAGCCTACAAGGGAGGTGGACAAGCACACACACTGTGTGATCTGTACCAGACAGGAGGCTTGTTTGGGGTGCAAATAGTGAGCAGAGTGGAGGCAAACGAGTTCTATCTAATAATGGGAATCTGTAGAGCTGCCATGGGGTTGGGAGCATGGAAGCAACTTTCCAGGGCTTTGGACTGGTGCTTGTTGAACACCAGACCCTATCTATGTTAAATATTTTACCCATGTTTTCTTTAGTCCTCACAACGAGCCTATGAGATAGGTTTAATCATCCCCATTTTATAGATAAGCAAACTGAGGGTCAGAAAGGATCACGCACTGCCTGGCATGGTATTAATTGAGCATCTACTACATGCTAAGTGTTGCAGATATAACAGTACACAGAACAGACCCAAGTTCCCTGCTTCTGGAGCTTGCATTCCATAGGTGAATTCACTTGCCCAAAATGGGACTGGAATGTGCCAGAGCTGGGACTCAAACCCAGGTCTGGTGGCCTCCTGGGCTTGTGCTTTTCCCACCTCACCTCAGAACTCCCTGCTCCCCAGGACACTCCTCTCATGTGGGGCACAGACTGCCCCTGCCAGCCCTTCTGGGGAATTCGGGGATTCTGGAGCAAGGCTGGGTCAGAGATAGGAGAGGAGTTGCTATTTCTATAGAACCGTCTGTGTCCCAAACCCTCCCTGGCAGCCCTGCCCCCCAAAAGGCTGAATGCCTGACCACTAGGATATTTTCCCCAGGAAGGGATGGAAAGGGGGAGCTTCCCCAGGGGGATTTCAAGGGAAGATGGAGGTGCTCTTTATGCTCCTGTCAGAGGGAGACACCCTCTTCCTGGCTCAGGTGGGGAATCCCTTTGGATTTCATTGGGTTTAAGAGAGGGGCCTATTGTTTTCCTATTGTTTAGGTCCTCAAGGGAGGAAAACTCAGGACCAGGGTATATCTAAGGATAAAATCAGCCTCTGGCATCTGAGTGAACTCCGGCTTCTTGGTACAAGGCTCAGCTCTGCTCTTCCTCTGTCCTTAGCTTCAGACTGCTTCTTGATGCCATGAGACCCGAGACACTCCCACTGGGCAGCGACGGTTTCCTCGACCCCAAGAAAACAATCAGGGATTTGCAAACCTACCCCACTAAGAGGAAAAGATGCAGGATTGTTTATTATTGCATTTACTCCTAGTGGCAGTCCCTTGGAAACAATCTAAATGGCCAATGTTTGGGGTTTAAATAAAGTATGGTAAAAGTACGCATTCAGTAGAATACTGTGCGGTCATTAAAATCATCACGTGGAAGAAAATTAAATGGCATCAGAAGAGTGCTTATGATAGGTTCAGTCAAAATTCATGACTAAAACAGTCTACACAGAACAGAATGGACAACCCAATCTCGTTTTTTTCAAGATTTATTTATTTGAGAGAGTGAGAGAGAGCGAGAGCACGCGTGCGAGTGTGGGGAGGGGCAGAGGGAGAGAAGCAGACTCCGCACTGAGGGCAGAGCCCCACTCGACTCCAACCCCACTGACGCTGGATCTTGACCCCAAGATCATGACCTGAGCTGAAATCAAGAGTCGACGCTCAACTGACTGAGCCACCCAGGCGCCCCAACCCGATCTCATTTTTAAAAACTCTGTGTATATATGCATAGAAAAATGTCTACAAGGATGCATACCAAGTGTGGGCAGTAGTCGCCTCTGGGTAGTAGAATTGTAAATGATTTTTTTTCCTCCTCTTTTCAATATTTTCCAATTCCTTCAGTGAAAATGCATGTTTTTTGTAATCACGGAGAGAAAATCCCACGGTATATATTAAAGAGAGAAGAGGAAGAGAATGTGTCCTTTTGGCACTGTACTTAGATGACCGCAGGCCCCGGCCAGCTCTGGGAGACTTGGAAGCCCGAGAGTGGTGGGGCAGGGGCCAGCGTGTGGAGAACTAGCCCGGGCACCGGCTCCCAGACAGCCCACCTGACCCCACAGCCTGGCCGAAGGAGGCCCCTCCCACACTTTTCTCCCCCTCCCACCCCATCTCCTCGTCTTCGCTTCGTTTGTCGGCATCTGTCTCTCGGCGATCACCTCCTCCACGAGGCAGGCTCCGCTGCCTATCCTGTTCCCTCTGACTTCCCATCGGGAGAAGGGGCCTGAGTGAGATCTTGGTCTGCAAGCAGCAGAGGACATACTCAGCAGCCCCAAGCTCTGGGCATTGATCCTAAAGCGACAGGGGCCAGTGAGAAAATGGGAACTCCTTCATGGAAGTCTAGAAACAGGCAGATAGCTGGCTCACGGGGCCAGACGCTGGCTGAAGCTCAGCAACCTGCAGACCCAGGGCCGGCTTGGTAACCACGGCTGCCACTGACACGGGCTGTGGAGATGTCAGCTTGGTGCGCCACGTTTTATACAGGAGGGAAGTGCAGGTAGAAGCAGTTAATCTGATCATCCCTTCCCGCTTCGCTCCCAGGGCTCACTCTGCCGCCAGGCTGATGCCTTCAGCTCTTCTCTTTTGAACCTGTTGCAGTCAGGTTGTCATCCCAACCCTTCCACTGAATCTGCCCTTGACCAAGATCACCTGGGACTCTAAGATGCCAAATTCGGGTGATTAATTCTGTGTCCTCACACGACTTGACCTATCACAGTGGATTGCTCCATCCTCCTTGAAACCCTTTCTCCTGGTTTCCCTCCTGTTGTACTTGCTACTCCTTCTCAGTCTCCTTTACTGTCTCTCAGTCCTTAGGCAGTTTCCCTATTGACAGTCACCCCCTTGGTGACCTCATCCCTTGTCATTGCTTTAAAGAGCTACATGCTGAACACTTGCAAATCTTCATGTCTAGCCTGGACCTCTCCCCTGAACTCATATATCCACCTGCCTACAGGCCTCTCCAGTTGAGTGTCTAAAAGGCATCTCCTACTTAACATGTCCAAAAGTAAGTTCCTTATCTTCCCCCCAAACATGCTCCATCAGCATGGAGATAATGCAAGCCAGATAGTGGCAATTCTAGTCTCCTATTGGCTCAAGCCAAAAATCTCAGAGTCCTGTTTGAATTCTTTATTTCAAATCCACTTCTAATCTATCAGTGAATCCTGTTGGCTCTACTTTCTAGAATCTGACCATATATTAATACCTCCATGCTGCCTCTCTAGTCCAAGCCACTGTCATCTCTTGCCAGAATTTCTGCAGTAGCCTCCTAATTGGTTCTACCTGTGCTCCCCAATTTATTCTCAACAAAGCATCCTGAGTGATACTGTTTTTTTTTTTTTAAGAGGTGGGGGAGGGGCAGAGGGAGAGGGAGAGCGAGAATCTTAAGCAGGCTCCATGCCCAGCGTGGAGCCTGACACAGGGATGGATCTCACGACCCTGAGATCATGACCTGAGCCGAAATCAAGAGTCAGATGCTTAACCAGCTGAGCCACCGAGGCGCCCATAGAGTGATATTGTTAAGATGTGAGTCACATCATACCACTTTTCTGTGTAAAACTCTCTAGTGGCTTCCATCTGAGTCAAAGCTCAAGTTCATACAAGGGTCTTCTTTTGGTGCCATGCATGCTCAGAACCTCACTGCCTCTCTCATCCCCTCTCTTACGTCCCCTTCACTCACTCTGCTCTGGCCACACCACCCTCCCCAATGATCTTTACCACGTCAGGCAGCCTCTCTCACCTCTGGGACTTTGCACATGCTGTTCCCTCCACCTGGAAAGTTTCTTCCCCATTAAATGTCAGGGTTCACGCCCTCATTTCTTTCAGGTCTTTGTTCATAATTCACTTTCCCTGGCTATACTATTTAGAATTTCGGTACTCCTGCCCACCTGCTCCAACACTCCCTTCCGCCGTCTCCTGTTTGTTTCTTCCTCCAGAACACTTTCCTCTTCTGACTCCTATATATTGTATGTTTTTCTTTCTCTGATGGTTGGTCTCCCCTTGTAGAATGCAAGCTCCATGAGGGCAGGGTTTTTGTCTCTTTTGTCCACTGCTGTATCTCCAGAGCCTGTGGACAGTGCCTGGCATGTAGTTGGTGTTCAGTAAATACCTGGTGAGTGGCTCTATGACTCAAAATACATGCGAGGATGATCTACTGTTTATAAAAGACCTTGAGACATGGTGGAAAGAGCCCTGGGGTTACTGCCAGCATAGGAGCATGAATAGACCGAGTGAGAAAGAAATGCCCCCAGTGGAGAATGTCCGTGTGTGGAAGTCACGGTGCCCGCATCTGACGTGGGCCAGCATGCCACCAGCTCACACCTCGGTGGCTTCTGAAGAACTCACCACAGATGAGAGGGTCCCCACTTAACTTCCATCCAGGCCTTTTTTTTGCCCCAAGGCCTGCCCTCAGGGCTCTGTCTCAATCACTTACTTTCCTTTTCTTCTCCAGGTGCCAGAATTTACAGCCTGTTGGAGGAAGACAGCATTAAGGTAAGAGAACAATAAGACTGTGTCTAGTTTGGGACTTCCCAACTTACAAGGCCTTGAAAGGTATGCAAGGAAGACCAGGGTGTTGAAAGGGTTGGCACCTGGATGAAGTGAAGGTCCAGGGGACTCGTCTTGACTTCCTGGATAGAGTGTGGGCACTGGGACAGTGAGGACAGCTCAGTATTCAGCAGTGGATCATCAGCGGTGGCTGCAGGGTCTTTAGACCCAAGAAGACTGTGCTTCCTTTGGGAAAACAGGGCAACCTCCCCCAAGCCAGTTGGCTGTGCCCATAGCCTGGCCCTCCTGCTCTGCATTCCTGACTTCCCTCCAGGCCTCTCTCCTTCACCCCTTGCTCTTCTGCCAGACCTGCTGAAGTCAGGGTGTCCTGGGCATTTTTTCCTTTTTAAAGCAAGGATGGTTTGGGTCTAGATCTAGAGAAATACAGGATGTTTCCTGCATAGGGATTCTCTGATTCTGTGTTAAATCACAGTCCAGATTTTGGAGAGTGAAAACACTCAGTAAATAATGGATGTGGGGAATTGTGTAGCTATGTGTACTGCTGACGTAATTTGAAAAGAGGCAGTGTTAAAAATGTGTCCAGCCTTGGACCAAGCAATTCCACTTTCTGGAATTTATCCTAGGAAAATAATCACGGTTGTGCAAAGATATGTGTACAAAGATAATTTGTCACTGCATTGTTTTATAATACAAAAAAGAAAAGAAAGAAAAGAAAGGAAAGAAAGAAAAGGAAGGAAGGAAGGGAAAGAAAGAAAGGAAGGAAGGAAGAAAAGAAAAGAAAAAAGAAAACAGTGGAAAGCCCAAGAAAAAGGAATTGGTCCCTTAAAATCTGGCACATCCACACAAGGGCATGTCATACAGCAGAATGACCTAGGTGTATACTTACAGGCAAGAAAGATGTTTGCATATATTGCTAAGTTAAAGAAAAAAAGGGAAAAAGAAATGTAGAAAGCTCAGCAAACATGCAAAGCAAGTGGCTTGGGACTCAGGCTGGAGGGTTGAAATCCAGGTCAGTCTCTTAACCCATGTGAGAGCTCAGGCAAGTGAGATCTCCCTAAGCTCCTACTTCTTTCCAGTAAAATGGGCATAATAACACAAGTCTTGCAGAGTTGCAAGAATTGGTAGGCATTAACACATCTAAAGGCCTGGGCACAGGGTCCCGCCTGTGTTGAGTGCTCAGCAGATGGGTACCCAGATGAGATGCGAACCAGTAGTATTTCTACTTGTGTATAAGCCTGGACACGTTCTAGAAATTCATAGTCAAGTAGTGGTTTTATTTGGCTGGTAGAATGGTGGGTGATTTTCAAAATTTTCTTATTTTTCTACAAGGAATACATGTTACTTATTTTCATCGTGATGTAATTTTTAAAAGGAAGTAACAATTGAAAAGTTTAGTTAAAAGAAAAAAAAAACCTGCCGGGCATTTGGCAGGCAAACCAACTGTGCAGCTCCCAGGGCAGGGGAGGATGGGGGGAGGCAGGAAGGAGGGGAAGAGGAAGGGCAGTGGGTGAAGGAAAGAACTGGAAGGTAAGGCTCAAGCCCCTACAGGCATGTTCCCCACTCTGGCCCCTCCTGGGGAGCTCCTGCCAGGAGACATGGTGACTCAAGGCCCATCTGTCCTGGGAGATGAGGATGAGTGTGTGCAGCCCCCTCTGGCCGCTGAGCACATCAGCGGAGGGGCCCTGGGCCTTCAGAAACCCAGCATCTTGTCCAGGCCCAGAGTAGGAGAGGCAAGAAGTCCTAGTGAATCCCTCAGTTCCTCAAACGATGACCAGCTCCTCTCTTCTTTGGCTCCCTGGCCGGATCCACACTCAAGAGCAGGGTCTCCCAAGCCAATACAGCCAGCTGGGAAAGGGAGCCAGTGACGGGTGACCACCCTGGGGTTGCTGTGCCGGCTCCGGCCCCGCCCCCACCCCACGCACCAACTGCCTTCCCTGGCCAATGAGGTTGGGAGAAACTCCCCCATGTTAACGGGGTGCCAATTTATTGAGCATTCTTGGGGCATGGCTCATCCATGCAAGTGACTTCTCCAAATAATCAAACTTAATCCCATTGCATTGCAATTTTTAACTGTACTCATTTTAAATTAATTTCTGTTTTATCACATTGATCAAAATAATGCATGCATATGGTTTCTATATCAATAGTACGAGAGGCTCATAATAAAAACCCCCTCCCTTAGCTTCCTCAGTCCCGTTCTCTCTGGAGGTAGCCTCTTCTTTCAACTCTTTCATTAGTTTCTATTTCTGTTTATATTGTTATTTCTTGATTTACCAATTTTAGACATCTGTTCACATCTTGGGGGAGACAAGAATTGAGCTTTCCTACAAAGCCACTTCCAGTTCTCCCCCCCATTTCCCAGTAAGAATATAACCCAGTAGTGAATGTAGAGGTATTCTTCACTGCTGAGCTAAGTAGTATGTTGTGTGTCCTTGAGCTCTGGAGGAAAAAAATTTTGCATCTTTGATAATTTTCTCCCCTTTATTTTACCCGTTGGACCTACTGGATTTACTCGTTCTGATTTTCTTGTATTTTCTCTATTTCCCTGCCCTTTGCCCTTGGGTCGCCTTTCTTGGGCAACTTGACTTGACTTTATCCTCCAACCCTGCTGCTGGTGTTGTTTTAATTTTGGCTTTCATATTTTTAATATACAATTGTTCATTCTTGTCTTCCATGCCTTTTTTCATAGGATCATATTCTTGTTTTATTGATATACTCTTGCCCCCTTACCTTTCTGAAGAGGCATTGTTTATTTTTCTTCTATTTGTTTTGTTTTAATATTCTTCTATTCTCTTTATTATCTTTGTTTCCACCTAGCTGCCTTTTGCATGTTTGTTTTCTCTCTTTCATGTTGGAGGCTTTTCTCGAATGCCAAATATCCTGGCTGTCTGTTGATACTTACGAATGAAGCAATAAAAACCTGAATTAAACTGTATGTTTGGGGACAACATATCAGCTGGGATTTTGCTACAGGGAGCAGGCCAGTCTTTTCGTTAACAAGCCTCTAAATGTCAGACTCTGTTCTCTAGAGCTAGGTTTCTCAACCTTGGTGCTATTGATATTTTAGTACAGATAATTGCTTGTTGTCAGGGGCTCTTGTGCATGGTAGAATGCTTAGCAGCATCACTGAACCTCCAGATGCCTTTCCTAGACTTGTGATAACTAAAAATGTCTATAAACATTGCCAAATGTCCCCTGGGGGGCAAGATCACCCCATTGAGAACCACTACTTAAGCCATTCCCCTTCTCAAGAGAAGCATTCTGACTCCTTGTTCCCGTTACTTATTACTGCATAACAAACCACCCCAGAACTTAGCAGCATAAACAACAGCCATTTTATTATTCTACAAGTCAGGAATTCAGAAAAGGCCCAGCTCCACAATGTCTGGAGCCCAGGTTGGGGTGACGGAAATGACCAAAGGCTCAAGTGGCTGGGATTTGGACCAGCTGGAGCTGAAGGATCCACTTCCCAGATGGTTCTGCACTTGGCAGGGATAGCCGGAAGCCGGGGCTCAGCTGGGACTGGTGACCGGAGAGACGGCACACGGCGTCTCTAGCATCCAGCCCGGTAGTTGGATCTCTGATGTGGTAGCTCAGAGCTCCAGTGTGAATGCTCCTGCCAGCAATATGGGCCCTGCATGGTCTTTTATGGCCTGGTCTTGGAAGTCACATGGCATCACTTACCACTGTAGTCACAAGGCCCACCCACGGTCAGGGAAGGAGACCGACACCCACTTCTCAATGGAAGATGTGTCCAAAAAATTTGCAGCCATGTTTTAAATTACCCACACTCCAGAACAGGGTGATATATGCCTGGGGCAGGGTGGGGTGTGAGGCATGGAGACCTTGGAGCTCACTGTTCAGTCTTCAGACTTTGCCCTCGTCCCCCATTTGCATCCTTGCATTCATCCGCCGTCTCTTCTGCTTCCATCTCTCCTGTTCAGGATCTTTAGTCTTGTGCTTCGTGGGGCAGAGCGTGGGGTGGGTTCGAGAAGGATTTCCCTGATTCCTTACCCCACTGCCTCCTATGCCTGACCCCCACCATCATAATCCCAAATTTCCCTGAGGTCTGAGCTCCTCCAGGGTCCCGGGGCTGAAGGGGCTGGCCTCCTGTCAGCATCCCCGTCCGCAGGCCCTAGGAGACTAGCTTCCTCCATGGCAGCCATCATTCCTCCATCTGCTTTCCATCTTCCTGGAGTCTACTCAAATCTCATCCACCCGTGTCTCCTTCACCATTCTCTTTGCTCTTGAGGGTTGATACCGTTTTCTTCCTTTTTTCTTTCTTTTTTAATTTGTTATTTATTTTTTAAGTTTTTATTTAAATTCCAGTCAGGTAACATATGGTGTGATATTATTCTACAAGTGAATAATATCACAGTGACTCAAGATATTAGTTTCAGGTGTACAATATAGTGACTCAGCACTTCCCTAAGTCACTCCGTGTTCATCACAAGTGCCCTCCTTAATCCCCATCACCTGTTTCACCCCTCTCCCCAGTATACCATTTTACTTCCTGACTGGCATTTCAGTGGCACTTCAGGAGAGAAAGAAGACGGGGACATGTGAGTGACCTAATGTCTTTAACTGGAAGCCCTGTTGTGCTTCTTTCGGAAGGAGGCACATCTCTCAAGTGTGTTATAATCTTCCCTGCCCAGTTAAAGCTCTGTTAAGTAGTGCAGTGGCTGCATTTAACCCTTGGCTGGTAATTCAGAGTCATCTTTATGAGTGTACATGTTTACCTTGGAATTATGAAGCTAAGTAGAGCAATTTGTCCCTCCATGATGGGGACTGGGATCACTGTGCTAAAACCCTGTAAGCCTTTCCTCATGGTTGTCTCTGTCTCGGGCTGCCTCTCGTCCCATTCATTTGTGGGGAGGGTGCCACATTACAGCACATTAACTTCCAATCTACTCCTCCTGAGTGACTAAACCAGACAACTGTGCAGGGTATCCCCGCCACTGCCCTGTCCCCACCCATTTCCTACCCTTCCTTACTCCTTCCCACATTTGACGTTCGTGGATTGCATCAACCAGGCTCCATGGCGTCTTAATTCCAGTTGGGCTTGGCCAACGGAAGACCCCTTTAGCAGATTGGAGAATAATGGCGGGGTGCTTTAGAGTGCTTTATCCCCCTAGTTCCCTCTCTTGCTATGCCTCGGGTCAGCAGGGTCTGTGTTCTTCACCATAAAGCCACAAGCCCTACAGCAGCCCTCTCCTCCAGCCCTGCGTAGGTTGCTCTAACCTCTCCCTTGCCCTCCTCCCTTCAGGTTGGGGGTATCAGCTCCCCCATGTTGCTGGCTCTAGAGGGCTTCTCTCCCCCTTGTCCTTTCCCTTAGTGTTGCTCACCTTGTACACAGTCCTTCCTTGAGCTCTCCTTGGTTACCTGTGCAGCATGCATCTGTTTCCCACTGGGACTCTGATGATACAGAAACTTTTTCTCATTTGCATCTAAAACAAGAATAGTCCCTGAGAGAAACCCTCCCAGTTCTTTGTATGAGCTTTGTGACGTCTCTGGACTACACAGGGCCTTTTAAAAAATTCACTTTCGAGTTTTTAACTATAATGCACGATAGAAGGTACTGGATTAGTGACTTCTCCATATGGGGGAATATTACTTACTGGTGTTTTGAGGAGGAAAATAAGGCTGTCAACAAAAGGAAACCAGGAGACAGAGTATATAATGACTTTCAGAAATCATATGACTGACCAGAAAACATCCACAGTTTCAGAAAATGAAGAAATACCTTCCTGAACAACAGATCCTTCTTGGGTCTTTAAGGTGAAGTGTAGGTTTGGGGGACATCCAGGCCATGTCTGGGTGGGATTCCCCTAGATCTGACATTAGGAGTCCCTTAGGTCAAACCCACTAAGCCTGTGTGTTTCCAGCTCAGGGGCCTCCTTGATCCTTTTGCTCTGAGGAGTATCGTGTGCTTGTTCCCTGGATGAGGATAACTCGGAGCCTAGAGAGGCCCACAGCCTAGGCCCTGATCACATCTCACGCCCAGGAGGAGCGCCCGAAGCCCAGCTGTCCTCCAGCCACCTCCGAGATCGGCCTGCACGACTCCCCTGCTGGGAACACTCTATGGATTCTCTTGCCTCCTCGCTCTCCCGGCCTAGTCAGACCTCAGTTTTGGTTTAATTTGTGCAGCCCTTTGAAGCACGCGTACCTCTAGGGAAAAAGTAGAATCAAGTACCCTTCCTAGCCACCCATTTCCTGAAGCGTGAAAAGGAAACATTTCATCAGTGCTTTGTCAAGGAGACAACAGGAAGGGGTAGCGGCTCTCTGGCTGGCAGGGCGAGCCGCCTGGCGTTTCACAGAGGAGGGAGGTGAGATGGCACATGGGCGCCGAGGCCCCAGCCAGGGGCAGCATGGACACAGCCCTGGGCACAGTGTCCCACGGGCCACTCCAGCAGAGCCACGAACCCTCAGCCCTCCTGGGCAGGGAGGAAAGGCCTGGGGCATCACCCCCATTGCCCAGGGGGGAGACAAGAGCCAGAGAAGTGGAGAGTGACAGCTTCGGTGGAGAGACACTCCTGTCTTTACACCCTGGCTTCCTTATTCATGCTTCTTTCACTCCTCGGGATTTTTCTTTTTTTTTTTTAGTTTGGGGAATGGGGACTAGACAGTTGAAGACAGATTTGTTTCTAACCTGGCTACCTTCCAGTGATGTAGCCTTTATCAGTTTAGCTTGTCCTCTTCCAGCCCACGCCACTCTGTGTCCCTCGGCCAAGGGAGCTCAGCCAAGGCCCCCCCAGCGTCCCCCCCAGTAGAGTTGCAAGAGGCCCCAGGCCCCTTCCTCTTCACTCCTGCTCTGCAGACATGATGCCGTGAGGCAGACATGTAGGGACATGGACACAAGGGGCAGCCCGTGGCTGGATAGTGGAGGGCCCTGAAGGGCTAGGGGAAGCTTCTAAGGGAAGCAGAGTCCTTTCCACAGCAGGTTCATGGTCCATGCACATGGGGGATGAGGCCCGGGAGGGCAGAGCTCCTGGGTAGCACGTAAACCCGTGTCTTGTCTTTTCCCATCCAAGCTGCCTGTTGTGGGCCAGAGTACGCCGGCGGTGGCCATTGCTGGGGTGGCTGCCTCTAACCACAAAGAGAGGAAGGAACATTCTCAGCCTGGGCACTTGAACCCAGCACATTGCCATCCTCAGCAAGATGTTGCAAGTTCCTAATCTGGACCCAGAGGCCAGGGAGTTGAGGTGTCATCTGGAGCCCAGAGTTGACTGTTACTCATAAACACAGACACCCGTGGGGCCCAGAACACCCTCTCCCCAGTTGTCACATCCTCAGCAGCGCCTCCGGCCTGGGGGGTATCCTGGGGCAGCCCAGCTGCCACCTCTCTATAAACGGCCCCGCGGCAGCTGTGCCAACAAGCCACTTGCCTGGGGCGGGGCTGGGGTCCACCTTGCCGTCATTTCACACCATTATGGACTGATGCAACCGGCTTTCATCAGACACCACCGGGGAAGAAGCCCATTACAACAGCGCACTCAGCACTTCCCCTGCCCGTGCGCAAGGCTTGCTCACCTCAGCCAAGATGGACCTCTTCCCGCCCTGGTATCTCACCCCCCCGGGCTGCGAAGGGCCTTCTGCAGCGGATCAGAGCAGATCGCCTCCTCCCAAGAAATTAAACCAGTGGCTTTCGATCCTGGCGGGGCACCACTGTCATCAAGGATATTAAAAAGATATTGATGCCTGTCCCTCACTCTCACCCCAAAGATACCAACTGAATTGATCTGGGTTAAAAAACAAAAACAAAAACCTAAGTGTGTATTGAAGGATCACATACAAGCAACACCACCACCACCACAAACCTGAGGTGTAAATCTCAGTGAATTTTCACTCCGTGAACCCCGGGTTGCCCGAAGTAACCAGCGTCCAGGTCAAGAAGCAGAACATCACCAACGTCCCCTGGTGCCCTGAAGGGTAACCACCATTCTCACTTCTAAAGGTAGAAATGAGTCTTGCCTGTTTTCAAGCTTTATATTATATAAAGGGAATCATATGGTATTTGGGGTTTTGTGTCTGGTTTCTTCCACTCAACATTGTGTGTGTGAGATTCACGCAAGCTGTTGCTTATAGTTGCTGTAGTCCGTTCGTTCTCATTGCTATAGAGTATTCCACCGTGTGGATATCACGGTTGCTGGGTATTTGGGTATTTGGGGTTTTGGGGGGGGTTGGGGTAGTTATGACTACTACTGCGATGAGCATTCCCGTGGCGTCTTTCGGAGCACATTTGTATGCATGTCCGTTGGGTGCATACTGAGAAGTGGGATTGCCAGGGCAGGTATGGATATGAATGCGTTCAACTTTCGTACCTTGTGCCAAATGATCTCCCAAAGTGGCCGTACCCATCTGCACCCCTCCAGCAACGTGTGAGAGTGCTGGTTGCTTCACATCTTTGCTGGCGATTGGTATTTGACATCTTTTTCATGTTAGCCATTCTGGTGGGTGTGTAATGGTATGGCAGTGTGGTTTTAATTTGCATTTCCCTGATGACTAATACAGTTGAGCACCTTTTCATATGTTTCTTAGCCATTTAGATCCCCTCTTTGCAAAGTGCCTGTTGAAGTATTTGGACACGAATATTTTTAAGAAGCTCCTTAGGTGGTTCTTATGTGCAGCCAAGGTTGAAAACCATTGAACTAAACCACAAGTTAGTATCTGCTGCTCTGTTGCTCAATGTCCTGCCCTTGAACTCGGAGTATTTTGGATCTGAGGGAACCTCATGGACCTGGGGAAAGGTAGCCTCCACCCCCCACACCAAGATGGGCCTGCCTAGAAGAAGCCAGAGATTGGAGCTGGAGTTTAGGCAGTTGCAACTCTCTGGGAACGTAGCCTCCCCTTCCAAAGGGCCCAGAGAGGGCCTGTGGTGTCTGCAGCTGCCACAGACATTTCCTGACCACAAAAATGATCCCTTGCTGATCCCCTCAAAGCCCTAGGCAATCATGTGGAGGAAGTGGAGGGGCCACATGCCAGGTACTTCCCAGTTTCTAGGCCAGCATGAACAGGACACAGCTCATGTGGGGGTTGTGGTCAGCCTGGGGACAGTGGAACATGTGTGACAGGGGCCTGGGTGGGGCTGAGAGAGGCCTGCCATCTGTGGCCTTTCTCCTGGGTGAAAGGGCAGCCAGTGAGGCTCTCCCACGTGGGTCCAAGCCTGGCCAGGTCTAGAGTTCTGCATGTTTGCATAGAGGTCCCCGTTGTTGTTTCTCTCACCTGTGATGGTCTCCTCTGTCCTCTGCTCCCCACCGTGGGGGCCCTGCTCTGGGACCTTCCCTGGCTACCCCACCCCTACAGACCCCCTCACCCTGCTGAGCTCGTGCAGCACTCAGAGTGAGACCGTGCAGTGGGCCTTCTGTTTGTACACTGCTTTGTACTGGGTCCAGGCTGCGTCATCGGGTTCATCTCATCCCCCAGCCTGGACTGCACTCTCACCCCGGGGACTGCTGAGCACCTGTCTCCACTCCCCAACAGTGGGTAGAATGGCATTTGGTAACTCAGTGACAACAACCCCCAACTTGAAAAGGAAGATGCAGTAAGAATACAGACCACACACCAAGTGAGCATTTTCCTTCCCTCAGGCTGGAGCTGTGCAGGTGTCAAGCAGAGCTGCCCTTGTGGGCTCCCTGTTGGCACATGCGCCCCACATCTAACAGGTGAGGAGCTCTATGCAGAGTCCGGAGTGGGACCACCAGCAGGGGACTAGGATGCTGGTGCCTGGCTGGGTGTGCAGAAAGGCCCCTTAGGCAGAGGGGCTCCCAACACCCTCATGGAATTCACCATGGTGTCCAGGGCTTGGGAAGCAGGGGGACAACCTTGTCAGTGCCTGTCCACGTGCTCTTTGAAAAGACCATGGTCCACCTTCTGTTGACTAAAGTCCTCTAGCGGTGTGACGTGAGATGGAGGCACATGGGCAAAGTTGACCTTTGGGAGACTGGTGAGCACGGAACCAGCTCTGGACTCCCCGTTGTGCCATGTTCCATGGATTCAGGCCCATCTTGGAAATTGCTCTGGACATAGAACCTCTCGTGTCTGGTGGTCTAAGTACAGATGTCGGTGTTCTCTTGATTGGCACAAATGGTAGTCTGCACCAAGCAGCGATCAAAGTGCTATCTGAAGCCTGGGATGGTAATGGGGAGAACCCCCTCTAGCAGTGCAAGGGTTCCAGTTGCTTCCCATCCTTGCCAACAACTGGCATGTTCTGTCTTTGGCCCTCTGAGTCTCATAAAAAGAGAGACCCCTCTACTTCCCTTGAGCGTGCATCCCAGCCTCTCCCCTTTCACACTCTACTCCACTGGCTGCCATGGTGCAGTGTTTGACGTGCTCCCACCAACACTGTCTGTGTCATGCTTCCCCCCGCCCCTTCCCCATGCAGTCCGCCATGTTGTCTGCCTCTCCCAGCCGAGACTCTGGAAAGAGACAGCGCCTCTCTCCTCCTCCTCCTCAGGACTTACTCAGCAGGTATTCATTTTACCCCTGCCTGTGCTGAGCTTCACACACAAGACCCCTGGCCCTGCTCTCATGAAGCTTCCAGCTGAGGAGGGAAGACAGAAAGTATTAACAAGGCCTTATGTAATGGCGGTGGGGATAAGTGCTGCCATAGCCCGACAGCATGGGCCACGTCCTCTCTGCACCTGCAAACGTCCGTGTGTCCTTCAAGGCCTCAGGCCACATGTCACCACATCTGTGCCACCAGCCCACCTTGCACCGCCCAACAGGGTAGCCCTTTCGGCCCAGAACAGCCTTGGTTATAACTGCTCTGCACAGAGGATGAAATCCAAGGGCAGAACCCAGATCACACTCCCCTCAGAGTCCCCTGCCCAGCACAGAGCCCTGAGCGCTCATCGCAGGTACTTAGTTGATGAATGTAAACTCTCGCCAAGACTGAGCTGAAGTGTGTGAATGTCTCCGTGGGCTGAGAATCATTGCTTGCTTGCTTGCTTTTTTCTTTTTTTTTTTTTTAAATAGACTTTTGTTTCTTTTTATCATGATGAAAGTAATTTGGATTACGTCAGAGCAATGTGAATTTACTTAAGAATACTGAACAATATGCTTACAAACGGTTAAGATGGTAAAATTTATGTTACGTGTATTTTACCACACTTTAAAAGAATACAAAGAATGCAAAGAATAAATACAGACAAGGGGAATAAGAGAGAAAGGTCCATATTATCAAGAAATAAAGGACAAAGGCTTTGATTCAGGATTTGATTCAGACAGAATTAGATTAAAAAATAAGTAATTTGGATTAGGGAAGTGCAAATCAAAACCATAATGAGATATGACTTCATACCCTTTAGGTGTGTGAAAATAACGAGTGTGGGCAAATGTGGAGAAATTAGAACTCAGTGCATTGCTGGTGGGAATGTAAAATGGTGTAGTTGCTGTGGAAAATGGTATGGTGTTTCCTGAAAAAAATTAAACATAGAGGGGCACCTGGGTGACTCTGCTGGTTGTGTCTGCCTTCGGCTCAGTCATGATCCCAGAGTTCCGGGATCAAGCCCCTCGTCCGTCTGTCCGGCTCCCTGCTCAGCGGGGAGCCTGCTTCTCCCTCTGCCTGTGCTATCTCACTCACTCTTTCTCTCTCTCTCAAATAAATAAATAAAATATTTTTAAAAAATTAAACATAGAATTACCATATGATCCAGCAAGTCCAATTCTAGAAATATACCCAAAGAATTGAAAGCAGGAACTCAGAGGTATTTTTATACTCATGTTCATATAAGCATTATTTACAATAGCCAAAAAGGAAAAACAACCCAAATGTCCATTGACAGATGACTGGATAAACAAAATGTAGTATATACACAAAATGGAATATTATTCAGTCTTAAAAAGGAATGAAATTCTCTCACATGGTACAGCATGGATAAACCTTGAAAACATCATGCTAAGAAGTGAAATAAGCCGGACACAAAAGGACAAATATTGTATTGCCTCTCATTTATAGGGAGTAGCTAGAGTGGTCAAATGCGTAGAAATAGAGAGTGAAATGGTGGCCGTCAGCGCCTGGTAGTCGGAGGGGGAGAGGGAATTAGTTTGATGAGTTTGGTGTTTATGTTGAGGACGACAGAAAAATATTGGAGCTGAATGGTAGTGACGACTGCATGACAATGTGAAGGTACTTATCTCCATTAAATTGCACACTTAACACTGGTTAAAATGGGGGCACCTGGCTGGCTTAGTTGGAGGAGCATGTGACTTAATCTCAGGATTATGAGTTCAAGCCCCACCACGGGTGTAGAGATTATTTGAATAAATAAAACTTTTTATTTATTTATTTATTTATTTATTCATTCATTCATTCATTCATTCATTCATTTATGTTAGAGATTTTATTTATTTATTTGACAGAGAGAGAGAGATAGTGAGAGCAGGAACACAAGCAGGGGGAGGGGGAATGGGAGAAGCAGGCTTCCCGCCGAGCAGGGAGCCCGATGCGGGGCTCGATCCCAGGACCCTGGGATCATGACCCGAGCTGAAGGCAGACACTTAACGACTGAGCCACCCAGGTGCCCGTAAATAAAACTTTCTAGAAAAAAATGGTTAAAATGGTAAATTTTATGTTGTGTATGTTTTACCACATTAAAAAGAAAGTAATTTGGGTGTATTATGAACATTTTAGAAACTGTTGGTAAGGGGCGCCTGGGTGGCTCAGTCGTTGGGCGTCTGCCTTCGGCTCAGGTCATGATCTCAGGGTCCTGGGATCGAGCCCCGCATCGGGCTCCCTGCTCCTCGGAGAGCTTGTTTCTCCCTCCCCCACCCCCCCTGCTGTGTTCCCTCTCTCGCTGGGTCTCTCTCTGTCAAATAAATAAATAAAACCTTTAAAAAAAAAAAAAAGAAACTGTTGGTAAGCACAAGGGGAAAAAATTTAAATCATACCAGCTAGAGAAAGCTACTGTTAAAATTGAGGTATGTACCTTTCTATTCCTCTCTTTCCTTTCTCTCTCTCTCTCTCAAAAAAAAAAAAAAAGTGTGTGTGTGTATATCTATCTGTCTATCTTTGGAGACCACATTCCACCCATGGGAAGTCTCTTCCTCACATGCATCTCTCAGCTGTTCCCATTGATGCTGCTTCCTCCCTTTGTACTACCCAGGACAGGTCTATTCCTGTTCTGGTCATCAGTTCTTGGAATAATTTCTCACACCTGATTTCACCACTCCCTGCACCTCCAGGGTGACACTTCTCTGAAAATGCCCATTTCCTCTGTGTTTCTGAAAACATGGTACCAGAGTGGGACCAGTCATGTGTTGGGAGGGGTCGGAGAGAACGGCAAGTGCCTCCTCCCCTTCTCAGCTTCCACACACTTGTTGCGAGTCCTGTGAAAGCCGCCGGCTGCTGAAGCCCTGAGTCTGGTGGTCCAGGCTGCACTTGCCCAGGGCCCCATGCTCTGCCTTGTTGTCCTTGCTTCTTAGACCTGGGGCTGGGCCTCACATTATCCCTGTTGATTCTAGCCCGTAGATCTGACTTCGGCAGCCTGCCAGGAGCCTGTGACCTCGTGCCCCAAAGAGCACATCCTCCCTCTCCACTGTGAGGAGCTGCAAGAGGAGTGAGGGCCCCACAGCCTCGGGCCCCGGCGGGGCCCTGTGGAGGAGTAGCTGCTTCCTCTCTTCCTCCCACGAGAAGTGGGCCTCCTGCTCCAAGCCAGGCATCACGGTGCCCTGCGGAGCTCTAAGTGCGCAGGGAAGAACGAAGCTGGCGGCAAGAGGGGTTCCCTCCACCATGTGGGCTAGTGGGCGGGCCACGGTGGCTGCGCTGCTTCCCCTGCCATTGGCCTGGCCCCAGAGCTGTCACGTCCTAGGGATGTGCCCCCAAGCCCCCACATTTGGGCCCAGCAGCAGCCTCCTTCCCTACCTTTGCCACCTGGTCTAGGAGCCGGGGCTTGGCCAGCTTCATGAGCAGTGAAAAATGAAGCAAGAGGCCCCAGCCACTCAGGTGACTGAAGTTCATGTCTGTACCCCCTGATTAGAGACGGCGACTTCATTGCCTCCAAATGCAGCCCCAGACATAAGACCGTTCTTTCTTCGCTTTGAGGCTTCCACGGAAGGGTTTATTTAAGGTTTCGGCCAGGATCTTTACAGCCCAGTCCTGAGAAGATTATCTTTTTATTGCAACTTTGATTAATGATTGATCAAAAACTGATACTAGAAACACTGAAGAACAAATTTGCCCTAGAGATTAGGAAAGGTCTACATCTGCCAGGCTTGGGGAGTTCACCACCTGCTCCCTCCAAGGTCAAACCAGGGCAAGGGTACATTAGAAGTCCCACCTCACATACGGTCACACACACGCGCGCGTGCGCACACACATACACACACACACACACACACACACACACTAAGGGGGCGGGAAAAAAACCCCCAGATTTGTGTCCTTACAGCCTTTTTGGAATTAAATAGGCTATAAATTGCAAATAAATGGAGCAAAGGACAGAACGAAAGAACCTAAAGGCTCTTAATAGAATTTTTCTTGCTTGCTTGGTTTCTATTAATGCCTATTACAAATTAGCATCTTCAAGAGGAATTTGGAATGTGGGGAAGAGAGGAGCTTGTGTGAAGACCATAAGCTGGGCTTCCTATAGGCCTCTAGTCCTAGAAAACGGACATCCGAAATGTGTTCAACAGCAACTAGGGGAGGGGAGGCCCCCCGCCAGGAGGAGCCTTCGAGAGGGAATGCACCTCAGCTGTGCTCCCACCTCAGAGACTGGGGAGCCAGGAATCTGAATTTTAACAACCTCCAGTACAGGGGTTTCGGCCAGTCCCCGCCCCCTGGCAGCCCCAGGGAGTAGGTGCTGGTAGGAACATGTTTCTTGCCCCCCCCCGCCCCCCTGTGGTGACCTGGGGCGTGGGGAGTGGAAACTGGAAAATGAAACTGGAAATCACAGCCTCACCACCCTGAGTGCTGGGGTTTCTTTTCCACAGGGAGAGTCCCCGATGCGGGAGAAGCATGTTTAGCGAAGGCAACGAGGGTGTTCCAGAAGCAGCCTGGCAGTGGGCAAGCAGCGCACACCGCCTTGGCCGCCTGCGGGCCAGGTGGCACCCGCGCAGGGAGAGCCGCGGCCGGTGTCACCAGCTTCCTCGGGAGCGGGCAGGTTGGCCTCAGCCCTTCTAGGGTTTCCTCGCTAGGAAAAGGTAATTTCACGATTTATGTTCAAAACCTCTGTTCAGAGGTGCTTTGCGAAGGACCCTGGCTCTTGGTTAATCTGAAAGTGTTTCATTCCGAAACCGTTTCTCGGAATGACACATGTCCTACCAGCAGCTTCTTGCCCTGGCGGCTTCCTTCAGCCCCGTGGCCTGCCAGGGCTTGCCCACATGCACAGCGCAGGACCCTGACGAGGAATGAAGCTGAGGACCAGAGATGCAGAACCTAGGGCCCCTCCCTCCCATCTCCCCCAGCCCTAGAAGCAGGCACTGGCCAGGGGCAACTATGACGACACCATGAGCGGCTTTCATGGCAGCAGGTTTCCTCAAGGAGGGCTGTGGGGTGGGGGCCAAGGACCACTCCACACCACCCCTCCGTTCCTCCACTCCGCTCGCCTCAGGGGATGGCTGCCCTAACTCCCAGCCCCACACACTCCTTCTTTGATTAAGACCCTGGGTGGCTCAGTCGTTAAGCGTCTGCCTTTGGCTCAGGTCATGATCCCAGGGTCCTGGGATCGAGTCCCGCATGGGGCTCCTTGCTTAGTGGGGAGCCTGCTTCTCTCTCTCCCTCTGCACCCCGCCCCCCGCTCTCTGTGCTCTCCGTCACTATCTTTGTCTCTCTCTCTCTCAAATGAATAAATAAAATCTTAAAAAAAAATAAAAAGACCCTGAGGTTGTGCCCTCTCCTAGAGCCCTGTGCTCCTCAGATGTCTTTGCCACTGTTTGCCCAATGTCTGTCTCCCTATAGGGAACTGCACTCTGCCAGGCCCGGAATTTGGTCTGCATCACTCACTGTTGTGTCCCCAGTGCCTGGAATAGTGCCTGACACATTGGAGGTGCACAAGGTGTGCTCGATGCATGAGGGCAGCCTGAAGAGCCCAAGAAAAGGACAACGCTCCAGGGAAGGGTCCACACTGGCGTCCCTCAGTGTCCAGACCCCACCCCAGCCCCTCAGAGTGCCATCAGTCGAGGATGCTGTGAACAGATGCCCCGTCTCTGCCACCGCCCCTGGTCCCCGGACCCCAGTCAGTGGAATGCGTTGGCCGTCCTGGTGTGTGCAGGAGGTTTCTGGGCGCTGCGGGCAGGGGCATCCCCTATGGCACCTCCTCCAAAGGGCCTGGCAGATGGACTTACATAGCCTCTTCCAGATAGGCCGGGACACTTGGCTCCCTGGGCTACCCAGCAAAGAAAGGCCACTTGTAGCCTGGGCGTCAGGAGGTGGGGGTGGGGGCAGATGCAGGATGCCAGTGGACAGCCCTCGGGGAGTAGATGTGGACAGGGCAAGCAGCTCTGACTTCAGGCCGCACACCCTTTCAGTCTTCTCGGCCTCACTTTGTCACCTGTAAATGGGATCTGGTTCTTGTGCATGTGCTTTGAAAAGCAGTACAACAGAAGATAATAGGGCAGACTTTGGAGCTGAGCTCTCTGGGATAGAATCCCAGCTCTGTCCTTCACAGGCTATGTGAGCTTGAGCCGGTTACCGAATCCCTCTTTGCCTTTTTCCCCTCTCCTGTAAAGTGGGAACAAGGATAGTGGATCCTATGAGTTACGTCATGTTCCTGACACATGGTGAGGCCTCAGTCATCGCTATTATTACCTTAGCCAGGCTCCTGAGGATCCAACCAGATGGCATATGTGAGCACAGTCCTCTCGACTCAAAGGTGCTGTACAAACAGGAGGAAAGAGTATTGTTTTGGAAATATTGAAGGCACAGCTTCTCTCCCACATTTGTCTGGGGTGGGGCAACAGTTTCCCTTATTTAATGTTAGACTAGAGATGCACAAAAGGGAGGTGAAAAACAGAAACCGCCGACCGTTTGAGCTGTAGGCTGCACCAGAGCAGTGTGGCCGGTGCAGATGGTGAGGGCCCGGGCAGGCCCACTTCCTCCCTGCGTGCCCTGGGCCTTCCTCATACCAGCCGCTTCCCAAAGCTGCAGGAAGTGGGGCCAGGAACTCTTCAGGGTGTGTGCAGGGAGGCCTGGGCAGAGGGGTCAGCAGCCGCCGGGGTGAGAACAGAAAACTTCGAGGTCCTGGCTGGGTCCCGGGGCCCCTGGGGCCGTGGCCCCTGGCCTCTCTCTGCCCCACATGGGTTTGTAGCCGACGCGTCTCTCTCGCGCTTTGCAAGCGATCGAACAAGAGGCGTCCAACCCGTGAGAGGCAGGCTAGAGAGGAGAGCCGAATCTTTTCTCAAAGGAAATGCAGTTGTGGTTTGGAGATGTTCATTTCACATCTGTGGTTGGCGTTTCCCAGGGTTCTAAGAGGTGAATGCAGGGTCAGCCCCAAGTCGCCAAATAAGGTTCACCAGTGACCTTAGCAACAGGCTTTGCTGCCCATTGGCTGCCACGGGCCACCGCCTGCCAGTGCGGCTTCCCGGAGGCCAGCCCCGAAGCTGGGCCGAAGCTTCCACGTGCCCAGGGAGCCAGATGCTCCCTGTCAGGAATCGGTGCCCTTTGAAGCAACCACAGGTAGGGGGAAAGCTCTGGGCAAAGGTGCCTGGGTGCCCGGGTGCCTGCGTTTCAGAGTCCAGCCTGCCAGCACGACCGTTCGCACACAGCCCCGGGTCAGCTCCCGCAGCTGGGTGGCCTGGTCCCCGCTTGCCAGGACGAGCTGTTCCCTCCCGCTCCCCGCCCGCCTCCTGTGCCCGCTGCCCATCTCGGGAACTCCACAGGTCCCATTCCATAGTCCTGCGCGTGCCTCCTTTGTGCGGGCACTCTGCTAAGCTCCTTCTTCACATCGTCACTTCACCCAGGAGCCCAGTGAGTCCAGTTAGCCCCCTTTTACAGAGGGGGAAACTAAGACCAAAGGAAGCCAGCTGACTGGCCCCAGGCTGCATCAGTAAGGAGGGAAGCCACGAGCTAAGCCCAATTTACACAGGCCCAGATCCCACACTATGAACCGCTGTCCCGTGTCGCCACTCAGTGTCTCTGTGCCTCAGTGCCTTCATCTGTGATATGGGCGTGATTACGTGTACCTCTCAGCGTTGATACACAGCGAAGGCTGCGTGCAGTGACCTACGTGCAGGAATTTAGGACAAAGTGCACTTTGTTTGGCAGTCCACCTTGGCACCAGTGGGCTTGGCGCCTGCGAAGGCCGCTGCAAAGGCAGCTTGCATGTCTCTCTCCCACAGAGTATGCTGCGGAAACACTGAGGTTTGTGAACCGGACTTCTCTGTGGCCCTCGTATTTAGTTTCCACTTCCTCATTCTCAGCCTCCTCCCACCCCCACCCAACTGCATCACTGAGGTAGGGAGGCCGGAGCCAAGCCTGCTGCCAAGGGGCCCCGACCTATGGGTACCGGAGGGCACAGGGTGGCTGGCGGGGCTGAAGGGGACGAGATACGGAGGACGGAAGGTGGGCTGATCAAGCCGCAAGGGCAGGCATACCTCATTTCCTCTGCCCCAGACAATGCTGGGGTGTAACAGCACTATTTCCCTGAGAAACGTTTTCAGAATTAAAAAGTAGATCTGGTGATCTGGTAAAGAAGAAGATACACATACCCTGTAACCCAGCAGCTCCACTCCTCAGAATCTGCTCTGACCAAACTCTTACCCACCCTGTGCACGAGAACGTCCACACAACACCAGGAAGGGTCCAAATGCCCATCAGCATTTGAGAATGCACAGAAATTGTGCAACATTCCTGCAGTGAAAATGAATGAACTACAGTGACTTGCAAGAGCTGTAATATTGGATAATAATACTGTAATAATGAATAACTCTCACCAACATAATATTGAGTAAAACACACAAAAGAACACATCCAGTATAATTCCTTTCAGGAAAAGTTTAACCACCGGCAAAGCCGGACTGTATTGTTTAAGGATACATGCAGAAGAGGTAAAACTATAAAAACCACAGAGATTACTGTCACAAAAGTCAACGTAGACATGACCACAGGGGAGGGTGGGGGTTGTGATGAGGAGGGGCCCACGGGGGTCTTGGGAGGGGGCTTGGCATTGTTTCATCCCTTGACCTGGTGGCGGTTATAAAAATATTTGCTTTATATTTTATACTTGTTAAATTGAACGTATGTTATTAAAAACACTGAACATACATGTTGTGCATTTTTCTGCATGATTATTGTTTCTCGATGAGAAATAAAGGTATACATGAGTCCATTCCAGCCCCGAACAGTGCAGTGAGTGGAGGCTGTTCCCGCGGGAGCCTCTCTTGGATCAGCTCCTCAAGAGGGCCACACTGGTTGCCGAATTGTAACTCTTACTGCAGACTGAGGGGTCTTGGCAGGAGTGGAAGATAAAGACTGGTAGGCAGTGTAGGATTGGAGGACATCCTTTGACATGTCACCACCGCTGGGGAAGGTCAACCAGGGGTCCTGACTCTGTCGCCTTAGGGGCTGGCATTTCCTAAGGTTGTCACTTGTTTTATTCATCCTTATTTTTCTAGACTGGAATAGGCCAGGGATGACAGTCAATAAGTGTTTGTTGTGTCAGCAAGTGTGTAGAGTATATGCCGTGGAAAGTAAGGCCTCATCAGGTCCCAGAGAGGCAGCCCACCAGGCCCCCTGCTTCTCTGATCCGTCCGCAGACAGCCCAGGCAGCTAGAGCGGGCCTCCTCGGGGGGTGCTCAGGGCTGATGCCCACTGGCCGCGAGCTCGTCCCGTGTTACAGACGACCCTCCTCCGTCTTTCCAAGCTAAACATCACCAGTTTCTACAGCTGTTTGTCTTCTAGCCCTCAGCATTCTAGTTGTCCAGCCTGGAGAGGCAAAGAGTATCCAGATGTAGTCTGAACATGGATGCAAATGGCCAATTCGGGTTTGTGAGCTTTGGCAGTCGCTGTGGTCAAGCTGTGATGGTATGGCCTCTGACATGGTAGAAAGGTTTAGGGTTGCTGCTCATCATTTTTCTTTCTGTGGTGTTCTCATGGCCTTTACGTAGACACTTTTGTGAGCTTATACCCCATGCTGTATGGTCCCTGTCATCAGTGTTGTATTTTCCCTCAGCTCACCTGGAGTCTCCCTGAGAGCTGGCTTGTGGTAGGCACTCGGTAGATATTAGCTCATATTATTTATTTTGTTGGTTTATTCTTTGAATGAACAGTCGTGGATTCAGTGTCATTTATTGAGCATGTACTATGTGTCAGGCGTCGCTGAGTGCCGGAATATCGCAGTGGACAGAATAGGCCCACTCTGGGAAGACTTGGTTATTGAATGATGACCCCTGGTGTAGCTCACTGTGATCAGCACTGCTACCAGCAGACATTCACTGGGTGCTCTCTGTGTGTTCCACTCACAACCCCCTCCCCCCAGTGCATGAATGTGGGAGTTGTTGTGGAGGACACCACGGGTGGAGGGGAGGAGCAGAGAGGGGCTGGACAAGGCCTTTGGCTCCCCAAGTACTAGAGATCAAGTCCTAGCTCTGCCACGCACGGACCGTGTGACCGTGGGTGAGTTCGCTTGGCCTCTCTGAGGTTCAGTTATATTATCTTTGAACTAGGGGTGACAGTACACCCCTCAGAGGCTGGGGAGGATCAGATAGGGTCCCCACACTGCACAACTCCAGGGCGTGCTGTTCCCATTTTCATCTCTGCTGTGGCTGGTGGCTGGGGATTAAATGAGAGCACATTGGCTGTGTGGGCTGAAATTAAGGGCCAACAAATGGGAGCTGTTGTTATGCACAAATCAGAGGGAAGCAGGGGTTAGTGCGGGCCAGCAGGCTGCACAGGGCCCGCCAGGCTTTGTTCTTCAAGGAAGGGCAGGGCTCTGAGAAGTGCAGCCTGCGAGGTAGGCACATGCCAGCAGGCAGGGACTCCCAGGGCGAGTCTGGGAGAGGCAGACTGCTGAGGGAGGTGGTTTCTACCTCAAGGCCTGAGGAAGGAATTCTCTAGGCACAGGGGAGCCCCTGGAAGCTGGGCAGGGAGCAGGGGTGGGCGAGAGGAAGGTGCCGTCTCTTCATTATTGGGTTGCAAAGGACGCTCCAGAGCATCCTGTCCAGCCTCTTTTTTCACCAGGCCCTCAGGGGCCCGGCAGGGGAAGTCCTGAGTCTCCAGGGTCCCACGGCAGGGATCTGGGCCGACTCCCACCTGTGCAGAACCGGGTTCAACCCTGGCTTCTGGCCCTATAAAAGGTAGTCCTGGCATTTTTTATATATACATGTATGTAAGGGTTTTTCTGACTGTGAAAGTAATTATAAGTCATTGTAGAGCACTTTTAAGTTACAGAAATAGTAAATAAATAAATAAATAAATAAATACAATCACCTATAATCCCACCAGCCAAACACAATCACCATTAGTATTCTGACCCGTTCCTTCCAGTAGGTAGTCCACATAAAATTATACGTTATATATTCATTAGATTGGAATTGTGTATAATTTCATGGTCTCCTTTTTCCCTATTAAAGATGTGAGTGTTTTTATGAGAAGGAGGGACTGTTTTTAATGTAAAAGAAACTCTAGAAAATTTTTTTCCTTTGGGAAGGAAAAAAAAAAAAAGCGCAAAGCCGTCGTCCGTGGTGGTTGGGAGGACACCGTGCCGGCCGCAGAGTGTGGCTACGTCTCATGTCTGCCGGGAGCTCCGAGGCAGGGCCTCCGACAGACACAAGGGTTCCTCTTTTCTCCAGGCCGGGCCGCGTGCAGCCTGTGGGCAAAGCAGAGCAGAGCTGATGAGTGTGCCTGCCCTTCCGTCCCCAACACAGGATGTGTGATTACCCACTCCATCCAGAGGCACATGTGGTTTATCGCTATTGTTTATTAATAAAAACAGCGTCTCCGTCGGTGCAGCATGTTTTCTCTTGTGTTACCACCCCTGTGAGGCAGTGAGACGAAAGCCGTTACACCCATTGTATAGAAGCAGAAACAGAGGCTACGGGAGGTCTCATCTGAGGCCGCGCGGCTAGTAAGCGGCAGAGTGGGGACTTAATGCAGATCTGGCTGACTTCCAAGTGAGTGATTTTTCCCTTGAAATTTTTTTCTTCCGGTCCTAGCTTTTTCTGAGCTCAGTTGGATTCCCTGAATGAAGCCAAAGGCTGAGAGTGCTGTCAGTGTAATGGGTGTGTGGAAAGGACAGAACCCCACGCTGGGAGGACGGCTCAGAGCCAGCGCCACCACAGAGCAGGGGAGTGGGTTCAAGGAAGCAGCTGTTCCCTGGACACACGTCCCGCAGAGCCACCCTTCTTGACCCACCCAGGCCACGGAGGCCCGTTCTCTGCCCAGCACTCTAGAGGCCCAGTGACTCCCAGAACCGAGTAGGGTCTTCCACAGGGAGACTCGGGGGCTCTGTGAGACTGACTCTAACCAAGGGACGTGGGGCGGCTGCCTCCCTCAGCTGGTTTCCTCTATTGCTGCCTTCACAAAGTACCATAAACTAAGGGGCTTAAAACAACACAAATTACAGTTCTGTAGGTCAGAAGTCCAAAACTGGTCTCGCTGGACTAAACTCACAGTGTCAACCGGGCTCCATGCCTTTCCCAGAGGCTCTAGTAGAGAATCTGTTTCCTTGCCCCTTCCAACCTTCAGAGGCCACCTGCAGTCCTTGGCTTGTGGCCCCTTCCTCCATCTTCAAAGCCAGCAATGGCTTTCACATAATGCCGCCTCTCTGCTTCTGCTTCTTCTCCCTCCTTCTTCCCCACTTAAGGACCCTCACGTGACTACGTTGGATCCATCCAGATAATCCAGGGTAATCTCTTTTAAGTAGCTGATTACAACCTTATTTCTACCTGCAACCTTAATTCCCTGTTGCCATTGAGATAACATATTCACAGATTACACACAGGATGTGGACATCTTTATTCCACCGTGGACCATAATTCTGCCTTCTCCTCTGGGTCTCCAAGGACCTCATCTTTAGGCATAGACAGCCAGACCACAATCAGGATGTGCCCACCTGTGTCAGAGAGGTCCTTTCTGCCCAGGTCCACTCCCACCTGCCTGCTTCTCGCTCAGTTCAACCTGTCCTGGACTCCTCTGTTCCCAGTCTTAGGTAGAGAGAAGCGAGGCAGGCAACACGCGCAGGTTTGGACACGGAGGAGGATATGAGGCCAGGTGCACCAGGGCAATGGAAAGCCCCAGGGGGCTGAGCACTTCCCACCCAGAGACCCTGAACTTTCTAAGAACTAGGGCCAGAGCCTAGCCTGTGAGGTCTCAGACCCTGAGGTCTAAGGGCAGCTCTCGGACAGGAGGGGTAGCTGGCCAAGTATCGGAGCCCCTCCACCTCTGCATCCGGGCTGCTCTGGACAGCCAGAGTTCACCTGGCCGTCTTCCCTCAGGGGATGATGCCTGTCTGCCCTTACTCATTCCCTTTCCCCTCTCCTTCCCTGGGCCTCAGGCTGGAACACTTGGAGGGGGCTGCCCAGAGGGAGCCTCTGTCCCAGAGCTGCTTGGTGAACGCCTGGGGGTTCCGAGACCCAACAGGATGGCCGGTGGGCAGTGCACAGAGAGAGCGTCTGGACAAGGCCTTTGGCTCCCCAAGTACAGTGACCGCCTCGCCCCAGTTTACCCAGGACTTTCTCAGTGGTAGCATTGAAAATCCCTCGCCTCGGTCCTCAGCAAACTGGGACCGTTGGTTACCCTACGTCCAAGGCCCTTTGTACCTCCTAATCTACTCTAGATTACCTCTGCTGCCTGGACAGCCGGGTCTTTGGACTTTTAGATGCCAAGCTCTGCACATTATGTGGGCGTGGAGAGACCTGTGGCTGAGGAGGGGCCCCAGGCCAGTGCTGGGCAGTCCAGACTCCTGCTTGCAGCGTCGCCAGTGGACGTGTCCCACACATGGAGACCATGCCTGTGTCTGCATGGGACGGAGCTTCTAGATACCTGCATGGGGGGTGTGAGCAATTGTGTTTGCGCCTGAGCCTCTCAAACTGTAAAAGCCTGATTACCTGGATGGGGTATTACGGGTGGTTTTCATGAATGTGTCTCTTCACTCATCTGTGTTTCTTTTTCTGTATAATCAAACTTTTTACTCGTGTACATTGTTAATAAAAGAAAGTAATGAGTGACTGCCTTCACATCTCCAGCAGTCCGGCTGAGGGACGCGCCACCACATGGCGGAACACAGCGGCCCTTGCGCTGGAGCCTGTGGCCCTGGCCGCTGGTTGGTCACGGTCCGAGGCCCTACTGCAGGGGTAGAGCCAGCTGCCGACTGTCCTCCCTGCCCGTCAGCCTGCTTCCCTGCACTCCAGAGTCCAGCCTGGCTTGTCCCGCAAGGGAGGGCTCAGAGAAGCCAGGTGGGCGGTGGACAGAGCAGGTCAGCAGATGCTGACCCACGGTTTTCCAGGAGATGCTCTCGAGGGCCAGTCCTGCCTCAGCCCTGTGAGACTACAGACGAGATGAGCTGCTTGCTCCCGGGGAGCTTCCAGTCTGGTCGGAGAGATTGGGCTCCCCACAGACCACAAGGGGAATGGCAGACAGGAAGGGGACAGGCACTGGATGGTGAGGCTGTGCTCGTGGGGGCCATCAGATAAGGGCGGGACCCCGGGTCACCTTGTACGTGTCTTGGGATGGCCAGAGACCAAAAATGGGGTCCTACTGAGTGACCTGAGGCAGCCCCCACCCCCAACAGGGGTAGATGGTCTACGGAGCCGAGAACTCTGGCTGCTGGCCAGTTAATGACAGCAGGGTGGTGATGAATGGTCACCAGCCTTGGAAAGTTTGGCACCCCTTCTGGGTGCCCTGCCCTGCCCCCCACGTATTTGGGAGTGCCAGGCTCCATACCTAGAAGACAGCCCTCACCTCTGGCTCTCCTCCCCATCCTGGAAAGCCCAGAAGGAGCATTTGGAGGGGAGCTCTGGGTCCCCAGCAGAGGCAGTTACCCTTCACCTCCCACAGGCAAGGTCAACAGTGCCCACCGAAGTCCACCATCACCCTGGTGTGGCTAAAGTGACATGACTTCTAGATTGTTCTTAGTTTTAGGAAAGCGACTGCTATTCTGGCCTAATAATTCCCTCCCTCTCCCTGCCTGATCTCCCAACCCCAACTCTGTATCCATACGATACCCTCATTCCATGAAGTCAAATTTCCCAGAAAAGCCTGGCACACAATTCCCACCACCCGCATCCCAGGACTCCTATGGCCTTGGGCACTTCCGTTGCTCCTGAGCTAAGATCCCAGGCATATCCCTTCACCTCTCTTCACAAAGATGCAGCTGAGTATTTGTAATTTCTGTGGAAGAACTCACTGCGCCTACCCTTATGCTGGGCCGATTCAGGATTGACCATGTGAGTGGGAAGTAGTAGGGCAGAGACAGAGAAGGAGACCCAGGCCAGGCCAAGGCATTTGTCCAGAAATGGAAGTGAGAACCCCACCGTCTAGGCAGCCGTTGGGAGGGCGGGGAAGGGCTTTGCCTGAAGGAAGCCTGCAAGTGAGTCTGAGAGCCCCCCAGTGTAGGGTAGCAACCAGCCGGTTGCCAGGGGTGCTGGACTTTCTCAGGGACCGAGAAGCCAGCTGAGACTCAGGACAGCCATAGTGTGACCCCAGTCTCACGGCTGGAAGTGAGGATGCACCTGGGAGTTCAGATTTCGGAGCACCCCAGGCAGGACCTAGCAGAGGGTCTGGTTTCAAGCAGGAGAACAGGAGAGTTCTCGTTGCCTTGCTCCCACAGAAGTGCAGCGGAAACATCCTCTTTGATCCCTAGAGCAGCTGAGATAAGGCCTAGCAGGCCAGAGTCCCCTGCGGTTGGCAGCACGGTCACAAACACGCTGGGGTGGCTCTGTTACAGGCCTGTCTGTGTCCCATCCCCCTGGGGCCCCACCCCTGGAAACCGCAGGTGGCCTCCAGGCCATAGGTGAGGCATCCCTCCCTCGAGGACCAGGCCAAACCCCGCCCCACTGGGGCCCAAGGGCCGGGAGCAGCAGAGCCATGTTGCCTAGGAAGAGGGGGAGCAGGGGAGCTGAAGGCAGGGGCCGAGTCCCAAGGTGTCCAGAGCGGATGTGGCTTTTGTTGCCTTCACTCCGTGTCCCCACATGCTCTCTTGGCATGAAGTGCTAGTGCCCTGCCCCAGGCAGCCTCTCCCGAACGTCCTTCCCAGGCCTCAGTTTCCTGCTCTGCTGACAATCTGATACTGTGGGACCCATCTGGGTTCTGGGCACAGACGGGTGTGGATTGGAATCCAGGCTCCATGCTTTTTAGCTGAGTCATCAGGGGCAAGCGCCCTGTACCAGCTGAGCTTTGCTCCCCTGGTCTGCAGACAAGGTGCTGTGGTGGGTAGTGCGTGGGGGGGGGTCGGCACAGCCCCTGCTGCACAGTGAGCACCTGAGACCGGAGTTGTCATTACCTAGGCAGACTTTGAGGTTCTTCCCAGTTCTTCCCTTTTGTGAGTTTGTGGAACTGGAGGAGGGATGGCGGGCTGGATGTCTGCTTCTCCTCTTGTACTCAGTCCCTGTGTCCTTGCCTCATTACCTCTAGCATCTCCCCAACTGAAATTAAACTGTTAGCATGGACTTCTTAGGCCTGCCTCCCCACTGAGCCTATGGAAGTGGGGGCTGCTTCTACAATTCCCTGCCCCCCAGAATATCAGCAGAAATGGTTTTCTTGGGAGCTGCCTGGAGCTAGGAAAACCACATGGCCAGCCAGCTATGCCCTTGCACTGCCTTAGACTTGGCCTCACAAGAGATCCCTGGTGGGCAAAGACAGACGTCACTCTGCCCAGTAGGTTTAATCCTGGCAGAGGGAGTGCACCAGTTCCCCATTCTCCTGCCCTTGTGACCACTGGCGTTAAGTGGGGAGAGGTCAGTGCCAGGGTCCGATGACTTTCATGCATCCTCACCATGGAGGGTTAGTCGTGTCCAAATTAAGTGAGGGCATTACATCTGAAAGAGACAAAGGCTCCCTGGGTGTTTCCACAGGGCTGCTGAGGAAATCTGTACCCTGCAAACACGACAACTTGGGAATCTGTGCAAATGGTGTGAAAGAAGACCAAATGGTCCCAGAGGATGACAGCCTGGGCATGACCCAACCCCACCAACCCGCGGGATTCACTCCCAGAGGAAAGGACTCCACCTCTAAGCAGGCCCAGGACTTTTTCTTGTCTTTGGCAGTCCCTGCCTAAAACTTCCAGAGACCTGAGGAAGCTCTTATCTTGCGCACAGCCCACTGACAGATGTTGAAGACTGATATATCAAGAAGGGATGGTTTGCATCTGTCTTCCCTGAAGATTTTCTGCCGCCATGACCCTCTCTATGGGCAGCTGACATATTAGCCTCTCTCTTTCTTCCTATTGTCAAGGGAGCTAAATGAATAAACCAGCCCAATCAAAGTGACACCTTTGGAGTAAGGCAACGAAATGCCTATGACTAACCAGAAATGCCCCCAAATGTCCATAAATTTAAAGGAGCTCTAGCTGGTATGACCAAGCCCCAATTTGCCACTTTAGCCCAATGGAAAGTGGTCCTTAATGACGATGTTATCACAACTCCAACAAAGCAGTTCTTTCATTGACTTCCTAGCTTCCTTAGCCAAGAGTTTCCACCATTAGTGCTTAGACTGAAACTCTTGGGAATGAGCCACAAAAGCATTGGCAGACCCTAAGAATGACCTTAAACTGTTATGCCCAAATTTGGCTCCCATTATACTGATGTTGCTCCGTTCGGCCACTGACTGGCTAATGAGTTAGTGTCAGCTGCCATGGCAGTTACTATCTCCCTGTCAGGCCTGGGCCGAGGTCCATGGCGGGGTGTGATGGGACAGCTTGGAAGGTCTGGTTCTATCCCACGCTGCTTCTCCAGGCCTGGTCCCCAGAACCCAGCTCCCTTGTGATGGGGAGTGGGTAGAATTTGGGAGTTCCTCCCTAGACATTTCAAGGAGTTGGTCCCAACTGTTTAGGACTCCTGGGATAAGAAGAGCTAGAAGAGGTCAGGACTCCGCCTTGGCTTTGGAGACTGGAAGCTAATGGATGGAATTCCTCTCCCATTTTGATAGCTTTTAAGTGATGAGCTAACTTCACATATTAGAACTTGCAAGATTGCCACAGCTACCTGGGACTTCGGCATACCCGCTGCGTACTGTCAGGGGTTAGGCTGAAGGACAAGAGGAGAGCAGAAAAGTCAGAAGCAGTCCCTCCCATCCCTCCTCAGTCTGCTGTACCTGGTTTCACGCCACATCCAGACATCCTTAGCTAGAGGAGCCACCCGCTTAAAGACCTTGCCAAGCCCCCATTTAGAAGCCACAGAAGGCTAGCCACCTTAATCCAATTCTCCTCAGTAAGGGCTGGGCCTTGGAGGAGCTGGGAAAGGTCATCTCATCCATCCCTGTACCCTCAGGTGAGGCTACCCTTGAAAAATCCAGGTGGATCTTTTAATGGGCAGGGCTTGAGATTGGGGTCTCTCCGGGCATCCACAAGCAAAAGGCCCACCTGGCAGGAGGCCACCTGCTACTCACAGGACATGTCCAAGATCAGGCAACAAAACTTCCTGAGCTTGGCAGGATATGGCAGACTGATCCTTGCCCATTTTCTAGTTTTTTCATCATTTTCTCACTCAGCCTTCCCATCCCCACCAGGGGCCCACACATCCTTTCAGAGGGCTGGGCCCAGGGAGGGGATCTAAGTCCAAGCGGTTTCTGGGACCAAAACTGGGGAGAAGTATCCACAGGGCTTGGCTTCCCTGAGTAACCCCCATACTGCCATGACCTCACTGCCTAGATGATACTAGGGCTATCAGCTGATTTCCCTGGGCCAGCCTACCTACTGTGGGCTACTGTTTATGCCTCAGGGCCAGGGACTGGGAGTGGGGGAGACATGAACTCTCACCCTCAGTCATTCCTTTGGCTTAGGCCTCATCTGAAGAAGGCATTGTCATATGGTGGCCGTTCCCAACCTGCGGGTTTCAAAACACCCTTCTGATCAAATATACTCCCTCACAGATTTGGTGTGCCTCAGCTCAGCCAGAGCCCTGAAGAGAAATGGAGGAAGGAAACCTGCTCCATGTGAGGTCATCCAAGGTTTTCCTAACACTTTTGTGCATAGACCTGTTGTATAGTACCCAGCAGGGCTTGTTTTCAGCACCAATGTAGTTGGCCATCAAAATAGCAAAATACTCTTGGATGGGCAGGTAAATAGGCCCGAGTCCATCCCTAGTGTCCTCCAGCCACCCCAACCTCTGCCTCTCAGATCTGTCCCCAGTCCAGTATCTACCTATACTGTCCAGTATGGTAGCCACTGACCACATGGGGGTATTTACATGTTAACGAATTAAAAATTCAGCTCCTCCATTACACTGGCCACATTTCAAGTGCTCAGTTGGCACATGGGACTCTGCCCCTGCCTTCTATAGTGGGCAGTACAGAGAGAGAGGACATGTCCATCACTGCAGAAACTGGACAGGTCATGCCCAGCACAGCAGGCCTCAGGAACCGGTTTGGGGCTGGCGTCTGTGGTGATTGCCCATGACCGTGCTGTACCAGGTGTTAACTTTCCGAAGTAGCATCTGAGCACACCTGGATTTGGGTTTAGCAGGACATTCAGTCTATGGCACGTTACTCAGAACTCAAAACCTAACACTCTGCAGGCCTCGGAGCCCCAGTTCAACTCACAGCCTGGTTATAAAGCCCGGGGCAAGTGACTGCATCTGTATGAGCATGTCTCTGTGCTAGGATTGTCCCCTCTTCCTGTCATCTTCTCTGTGAACATAACTACAAGGCTTCTGCAATAGGTGCATGTCACTGTGCGCCCCTCAGTCAAGTTCAGGCAGGACGCCCCGAATGAGTCCATCAAAATGTCTCTATCAAAAGTAAAACCATCTGGGGCACCTGGGTGGCTCAGTTGGTTGGGCGACTACCTTCGGCTCAGGTCACGATCCTGGAGTCCCAGGATCGAGTCCCGCATCGGGCTCCCTGCTCAGCAGGGAGTCTGCTTCTCCTTCTGACTCTCCCCCCTCTCATGTGCTCTCTCTCTCTCATTCTCTCTCTCAAATAAATAAATAAATAAAATCTTTAAAAAAAAAAAAAGTAAAACCATCTGCAGTTTATCTCTAAATAAAAGGCCACACCCTTTATAAACAATTAACTTTTTATAAAAAGACAAATGTACATATTTACACACATGTATGTATGTGCACACATGACTTAGTGGTTAGATGGCATTTCCAATTTTAAAAATCACACCAAGACGCTCACACTTCCCTCCCAGGGCCTGCTGAGGGCTGCCGGGGCCTGCCTGAGGGGGCAGGTGGGCGCGGGGCAAGGCACGATATAAATAAATGGAAAGACTGAGAGCTTGGGGGAGACGTTAGTGTACACCTCTGATCAGAAAAGTGGCAAGGTCCACCAGAAAAAGTGCCATGTTTTTTCCCAAGCCCCTCAGCCTGAGCAGGGCGGAGCTCCTCTGAGGCTGAGGGAGCACTGTCCTGCAGAGCCCCATTTTCCTTCACATTTCATTGGCTTTGGAACAGGCCCCAGGGCTCAGCTGGGAAGGCGGGCGGGGCGGGGGGGGGGGGGTTCTTTGGGAACAGGATTTACTTAGTGCAATTGTCTCTTAGTGCAGAGCCGGCCCTGGGGTCGGCGCTGTGCTTTTCTGAGGTTACTGGTCTGTTCCCTTGGGCCACCTCAGTGACAGCGAAACCCTCTCTCGGCAGCTGGGCTTAGAGGGAAAAGCTGGAGGCTGACTCCTCTCTGAGACCTCCACCTGACACGTCCATCTCAGAACCCCATCTTCCCAGGAGGCAGGGCCAGCTTTACCCCGCAAGATGAGCCCAGACCCTGGCCTGACAGACCCCAAGAGGTCACAGTCCTAAGGAGGGAGGCCTCATCCCTGCTCAGCAATGGAGTCATACTCTGCCATGTCAAGCAGCCCACAGGAGTCCTGTTTCTTTGCATCACAGCTACCGTGATGCCAGGTCCTGCTCGCCTAGGGGAGTAAAAGGGGGCCGGGGCCCAGCTATGGCGCACAAGGAATGGCCTGGATGGAGGGCAGCCTGACGGGGGGCAACAGGCTGTCCAGCCAGCTGGTGTCCATGTTCTTCAGATCTGAAGATATCAGTCCAATATACCCTAGAAGATGTGAAGAAGGTTGTGTGAGGACGGAGGGTGAAGGCAGGTGTGTTCTCCCGCCCCCTCAGCCCTATCCCGGCAGGCCACGGTCACAGCCACCTGTGCTGCCCACACGCCCCCCCTTCCAACGTTAAGACCCCTCATCTTTAGGCAAACCTGAGTGCTTGGGAGCAGCAGCTGGTTCGCAAGCTGTCTGTACCACGAAGGTTTTAAGAAAGATGCTTTGCCTCTGCTGCTCCCTGGCCCAGTCCCCCAGCCCTTTCCCACCCTCTGCAAGGTTCTCCCTTGTCGGAGAAATCCTATGGCTCCAGGAACTTCCTACCTCCAGGGCTGTCAACTTCTGGCTCCTCCTTGCAGCTGAAGTCTCCGTAGAGAGAGGCGGGCTGGGCCCCGGGTTCATTGAGCAGGTAGCCCTTCCCATCCACGTTTGTCGGCTGCCACCCCGTCTGCTCCAAGAGCTGCGGACAGAGGAGGAAGAAAGCCATCAGCTTACTTCCAGTGCAGACTCATCCTCTGGCCCTGCCTTCAATGAGCCAACGCTTCCCTGCCAGCCTCATACCCTTGGCCCCTTGCACATTCTCAGATGGATGCAGACGTGGAATGCGGTTACGACGGGGGCCTGGGAAGGGAGGCTCTGCCCTGGACTCCCACTCCCACATCTACCCTCCGGCACAGAATCTTCCAAGACTTTCCCCTCAACTGGGGGAGGACAGACCGACTGGGAATGTGGCTTAATGCAACGGTTAGCATCCTGAGTCAAGAAAAGATGTCTAGAAAAGCTCGAGATAAAGAGCTGCAGCTAGGTCTCAAGTTTTCCATGCTGAAGAAACAGAGCCTGGGTACAACTACGTCAGAAACGTTTTTATATTCACTTTTAAAAGTGAAACAGGAAAAAAAGAAAAAGAAAAAAAAACCTGGAGAATAATTTGCTTTAAAAAAAAAAAAAAAAGGGAAAAAAAACCCCATCAGATTGCAGATCCCAAAGGCTGAATATGAACACCTGATGTGCACTCCCTAACCAGCCCTAACCAGCGGGGCAGCAGGCCTGGGCCGTGCCGGGGCAGAGGACGCAGGTCAGGGACCCGGCAAGGCTGGCGGCTGACTCGGCGCCGTTTCAGGCCCTGGGGCTCTGCTCCGGGACAGCCAGTCAGGGAGCAGGCCTCCCTCCTGCCCTCACTTCCACGGTGTCTCTCCCAGCAGCCAAGGAGGGCACCGTGCATGCGGCATCCGTCGGACCCGCCAGCAGCCCGGTCATAGGAGCAGCTGCTTACGCCCCCCGATTGTCGGCTCTGAGTGGATCTCTCTCCCCTAAGCAGCACCCACTTCGAAAGAGTGCCCAGGGAGGGGGAGCAGGCTTTACCTTCATGATGTCCTCCGTTAACTTCCCTTCTTCGTCCTCATCCGTCGTGGCTGTGGGTGGGGGAGAGCAGAGAGGTTGGCTGGGCCCTGCAGCTCCCTCACCACCAGCACCCCGGCCCTTCACGCGCGCACACCCACAGCCTCGCAGCAGACAACTGCCGGCCCCGGCGAGACCAGAACAGGACACGGTGCTGGTGACTCGGCCTCCCGAACCCTCGAGCCACACCTCTTCCCACCACCCCCCTGCTTCCTTCCTCACCCCCGGAGCCTGGGCTTGCAGAGGAGCCGGGGAAACGAGCAGTCTTAGAGCAAAGTGCAGCCCCTGGCCCCTAACCTCTTCTCGCCGGCACAACACAGTCAGCTCCATGGGCGCCCGGTGGAGCTCTGAGCCTCTTCTCTCCCTCAGGAAACCCCTCCCAGGCCCCAAAAGCACATACCTTCCGAAGTGGAGGGCATGGGTGACACCTGGAAGTTGTACAGGTCACTGGTGCTATCGGGCACAATCTCCACTGGGATGCGCCAGTCAGGGAGAGTACTAGTAACGGTACACGGGGACAGTGCTGAAGGACAGCAGAAACCACAGGTCAGAACCGTGGGCTTTCTTAGTTTGCAGGACACCCAGCCGCCCCGGCCCTGCTGCCTGCTCCAACGGGCCACCGTCCGCAAGCATGGGGCCCCCCTCCTAGACCCAAGAGGAGCCGTCCCCGTGACCTGTGTGCTCTCCTGCCAGACCCGGCCCGCCTCACCTGGAGTCAGGTCCCGCTCAGCCTCCAGCTCCTGCCCTAGGTAGCCCTGGGCGGTGTAGCTGCTGTGGTCGTCGGGCAGGGTGGAGCTGCTGAGTCCATCGGAGAAGGTATCGGGACTGGAGTCACCGCACGACTGCAGCAGGAGAAAGGAGCTTAGGCCCAGGCTTGCTGTGGCACTTCTCCTCCTGCCCACCCGGACTCCCAGGTGACCAAAGACTAGCAGCTCAGGACCACACTCACCTTCCTCTTGGCCTTGCTCTTAGCATCTCGGCTGGACTTGGACTTCCTCTCTGTGAGGCAGATAGGCTGTCAGTCTCAGGACAGGCACACCAGCCCCAGCTGCCCTTCTTACTTCCTCCCTCCCTCCCTCGGAGCTTCCCAAGGACCCAGAGCCCTTGGATACCTTTCCTCTGGTTCTTGGTGAGGGGCGGGAGCATCCGGTACACCCGCACAGCTGAGCTGCCTTTGTTCCTGCTCTGGTCCTTCACTTCCTCAATGTCTGGCAGGGAGTTCATGGCACAGCGGAAGTTGGCCTTCCATGTCTTGGGATCTGGCTCCTTTTCCCCTGCTTTGTATCGGCCTAGTGGGCAAAAGAGGGAAGACGACTGTCAGGGCCATGGGTGGGGATCCTCAGCTGCCCCCTGGCCTGGGAGGAGGAAGCTCTCATGCTGCCAGAGACCCACACTGGCCAAACCACTGGCATTCCTGGGTGACCCTCTGCAGGCCCCGGGGCTTCTCAAATGCCCGGGCTTGGCTCAAGACACATCCAGCAGGCCTTTCTGAAGGGCCCAGCCAGAAGCACTAGAGGGCCCATATGTCCTAAAGTGCAGCATTGGTGCTAGACCATGACCAGTCTCCCTGCTTGGGCTGTCAGTAGCCAGAGAGCAAGTAGGGGCTAGGGTTTATCTGATATTTCCAAACACAGGAGTGGACAAAGAGTAGGCATCAAAGAATAGTTACTGATAGGTGTGCTGACTGATCTGAGATGGACCAAGAGCCCCAACCCTCAAGGATAAAAGGAGGCTGCTAACCAGATGGGCCTTGGGCCAGGACCTTGGTGAACATCAAGAAAATGAAAGGCCTGGGTCTCTTTCAGTATCCAGGCTCACAAGTGCTCTTGCCAGGGGGAGCTTTCATCCAGCCACCAACTCCCTGAAATCATACTTTCTAAGATACTGACTTCACAAGTTCCTTTAAGAACTTGCTGAAATGATGGACCTTTCCCCCAGAAATACAAGTCTGCCCCCTGCTCACCCCCAAATGCTGTACACAGTCTCAGGGAACTCAGAGACCCCAATGAAGAACCTTTGTGTTAACAGAAGTGACTCCCCTTGTCTCCTCCCTGGCCCCTCCAGGGCTGGAGACCAGGGCACACACCTGTGTGAATGGCCCAGCTTCGGAACAGACAGGCATCCTTGTTGATGTCCCAGCCATGCTTGGCAGCATGCTTCCATGGAATCTGGAAGATCATCTCCTCCTGGACGGCACACACACACACACACACACATACAAAGCCTGTGTCAGCTCAGAGGCCACAGGCCTTTTGCATGAGTCTGCCCAGCCCCCCAGGTCTGGGAAAAGGCTGACTTCCCCTTTTCACCCTGACATCTGGCTTGGGTTGACCCATCCTGAGAATGGCTTAAACAGACTACTCTATCGCTCTCGATCTCTCAGAAGGGGCTCTGGGTTCTGAGGAGCTATGGCAACACCAGCTCAGCAAAGACCTCCGTCTGCCTGTTACAGATGTGCTGGGACCCGTACAGGGCACCTTGGGATGCTCTCTGGCTTTCAGCACCAACAAGCAGGTAAGAACTCCATCCAATCTACGGGGCTGCTTAGGACACCTGGGGCCGCCGGCTCCTACACAAGGGCTCCCGGCCATATACCCGAGGGAGCCCCGGGCCAGCCTTGGATGCTGACTACCTGCGTGACGTCGGCACCGTCACTATACCTCCTGGTCCCTCACTGGTTTCTGTGAAACAAGAAATCACAGTGACACATATAAAGACTAAGTCTCACTGTTATTATTACTGGTGGTTAACACTCTGGATCTTTGAGTCTGACTGTTCAGGTTCAAATCTTGGCTTTCTCACTTCTTGTGTGATCTCACTGTCTACCTCTCAGTGCCTCAGTTTCCTTATCAGAAAATGGAGATATTAACAGGATCTACCTCACGGGGCTACTGTGACGATTCAATGACACAGTGTAACAGACTTAGCACAGTGTCACACTCGCTCGTAGGGAGTGTACAGTGAGCATGAGCTATCGTTATGACTGTTATTATTACTTCCAAGTCTGCAGGGTCTGTGTTGCCCTTTGTGCAACGGCATGAGGTTTTCTGGGCCTGGGCCAACAGTGCGAGGTCAATTCTTGGGTCCCTTGCTGAACCAGCCATTCTTCTTGCCGGTAGTGCCCAGTTCCCTGTCTCCTGTCTGACTGGGACCCTGTAGGATGCTGTGTGTTTGTAGGGGTCTCCCTCAGAAGAGATCAGAACCCTGGCTCTGCAGATGCTGGGAGGGTCCTGCTGCTAGAAACGGTCAGGGCCCTCAGGAGAGTGCCCTGTCCGTGCGGAAGAAGGAAGGAAGGCAGAAGTTGGCCAAGTGCGTCCAAGGCTGGGCCTTGCATACTCCCTGCATGCAGGACCCACTGGGTAACACATCTGCCTCCTCCCCATCACCTCCCTTTTTGAGCTGCATCTGAAGCTTTGGTCCCCCAAAGAACATGTGTTAAAATAGTGGCGGAAAAACCCAAAAGGTTACACTCACTTTATTGATCCAGATCAGCCCTGGGATTTGGTTGGAATTAATCTGCATCTCTAGCCAGGGTCTCATGCGCATCCGAGTGATGGGCATGTTGGCTGTGAAGAGAAAACAGAGGCTCCTGTTTGGAGTCTGTAGAGCAGCCCCTTAGGCACTACCTGCCGGCCACCCCTCACCACCCCCACCACCCCCTCCCCCTGCCAAGGTCATTCAGTTACTTTCCTCTGCCTTCCATCAGGTACCAAGTACTACAATCATGGGGGAAGGGGCTTTTACTGTTACAAAACTGCCCTCCAAATACTGTCATCATCTCGGGCAAAAACACTTAAGCCCCTTCCCCCACACTCCTCTAAACACTCTTGGGAGGAGGCAGGCATGCAAGTGATAGTTTCAGGATTTATGTGCAGGAAAAACAGATAAAATACACAGATATCTTAATACCAGAACTTTCCTCCCCAAATTCAGATCTTTTGGGAAGGGAGAGGCTTCTTTCGGTTGATGCCAATAAATTCCAGTACTTGAGTTGCTGCCACTACCACTAGCTGTCACCCTGCACTCTCCCCGTCACCCCCCACCCCCATCTATTCTACACTGCTCCCAGACAATGTACCCCTCCCGGCCTGGCTCCCCTCCTCCGCGAAGTAGCCGAAGGAACACCTGTGGCGCCTCTTCCCGTAGCCCCAGCAGGTCCGCCAGCCATCCCCGGCAGCAGGTCCCAGCCCCCCAACACCTGCACATACAGCCTGAAACCTAAGGCCTGGGCGCGGAGCTGGGATCGCCGAAAGCCCGCGCGGGGAGCACGGGGCGCCCACGCGCGGACGTACACTCGAGTCCCCGGCAGCGCTCACGGATGCGCGCGACAAACCTACCGAGCCACCCAGAGGCCCGGGTGGCTCCGCGCACAGAGATCTGCGACAGCGGCCGGGCGCCGGCAACCTCGGCTCGTGGGCGGTCCACGCCGCGCGGCCCGCCCTCCCCGCGCTGCCGCTCCTCCAGCGCCCTCCCGAGCCCGCGCGGGGGCCCAGGCAACGCCGCGCGCCCGCGACTCTCCCCGCTGGGGTGAGTCGGCCCCCACTTCCTGGTGCCCCGCGCGCCTTTGTTCGACGCCACCGGTCCCCCCCCGCGGCGAAGGCGGGCTCACCTCCGCAGCGGGCGCGATCCAGCGGCGGCGCCCGGAGGTCCCCGCGCGGCTGGGGCAGCGGTGTCAGCGCTGGGAGCGCAATTCCGGGAGGCGGCGGCGGGAAGGCAGAGGATGCCCGGGTCGAGGGGCCGTTGGGCACGGCTGGCCTTGGCTTGGCACGGCTCCCGCTGGCCTCTGCTCGGGCGGGCTTGGGCGCACGTCCTGCCTCGACGAAGGAGTGGCGCGCTCTGCCCGGGCAGCGGCGCCGGCGAGAAATCTAAACACTTAGCGGGATTCCCCCAACCCAGGCCCGGCCCCGCCTCCTAAAGAGCCGCGAGGGCGCCTATTGGTCGGTGCCGCCCCATCATTTCGGGGAAATCAGGCTGTTGTAGAGCTAGCGGCGAAGGGGAAGTACAGGGCGGCTGCTCCTCCCCACCCCCTCCGGCCCGGCGCCGCCGCCCTGGGGCGACCGCGGGCCCGCCCCGTCCGCTCCCACTCCACCCCCACACCAGCTAGCCCGGGAGAGAGCTGTCCTGGAAAGCCGAACGCCCCCGGCCCGCAGTTACTCCCCTCACTCCGCATTCTCCCGGCCTGCTCGGTCCTGTGGCCATCTCCTCACCCTCCTCTCCCGGGATGCGTGTCTTCTGAGCGCAGGTGAGGAGGTCACCCGGGCACCTGCCGTCCTCTTCAGAGTGAACATACCGGGATTGATTCTCCGTAAACTAGCCTGGTTCCTCAAGCCTGCTAATGGAGTGCCGAGAAGGAAGGGTCTGGGCCCTCATACTCCGCCCCCCTCTTGTTGAGGGGTGACCAACCTCCGGGCACTCACCTGCCTTGGGGAAGGAAGGGAAAGCCTACTCTGCCTGGGGTGCCGCCTGGGGCTGCCGGAGGAGAGGAAATCCCGGTCTGGCCGCTGTTGGTCCACCTGACATGGGACTGGGAACTTCAGTCTCCTCAGCTATAGAAGAAGAAGCCCTATCTTGCTGGTTTACAGGGACAGAGAAATGATGTCCGTAAAGCACCGTGCCGCACCTGGGGACAGAGATGCTGCGTGGTTTTCGAGGTCCCTGCCCAGAGCCTAACAATGACCGAGAAGCACTTCCCCGTCTTCTGGGTCTACATCCTTTGGGACTGCCATACAGCTGATCTTAGGGAAAAAGAGGATTTCAGAGAAGCCCCCACTGCTGAGTTGGGGTAGGGCTTGGGTAGCCTTGTTCCCCCTAGCACTCCTGCCTTAGGCCACCTCCACAGCCTCACAGGGCCCTTGCGTGGGAGCGCCTTAGTAGCAGCGTTGGTGTTGCCTGGGGTCCTCAGCGCTGGGCCCAGAGAGGTTCTGGGCAGCATGGGGGAAGTTGCTTGGGGATGGCCAAGGCCATGGATGTGGCCAAAGAGTTGAGGAACCCAGGTCCCAGTCTCTTGGGAAGGGCAGCTACTTAACTCTTGTGCTTTAACGTAGACCTTGCCCCACTTGTGCTCCTAGAGACCGGGCTGAGTGTTCATTTTCCATCCAGAACTCTGGCCCAGCAGGTTCCTTCCTTCACCTTCCCCAAAGCTGCTGACTCAGAAGTAAATTGCTCCTCCAGGCCGGGCTGGTCGTGTCATTCCCCTCACCCAGCTCTCCCTTCACAGCCTCAGCACCCAGTTGCAATGGTGTAGGCTATAAATAGACACACTGATGCAGCATTCTACCTGTCAGTCACTCTACTGCCTCCCTCCCACAGAGGAAATGGATGGGTTAATCCAATTCTGGTGCACCAGAATCTGATGCTGGGACTAACACGAAGCTTGGTTCCCAAGAGACCTACAAGAATGGGTCAGAGCTGTCTCCCAGAGAGTGGTGGGTGCAGTTGCTTAGAGAGGCAAAGAGGCAGGAGGAACTGCGAGGAAGGAGCCTAGCTGGCTGTTAAGAAAAATGGAAGGTGCTGAAGCCCAGGAAGGGGGAGAAGGGTTGGGGTGCTTTAAATGGCAGATGGAGTGGGAACCCACTACAGAAATCAAGACCTTCGGAGCGAGAAGAGCAGAAAGCAAGTGGCTCCTGAGTTGTGCAGTCTGTTCTGTGTGCAGCAAATGGATGCTTGTCCTGTCTCAATAGCCACTGGAAAATTCAAAATGAGATCAGGGAAAGGAAGTTTGCGTCTCATGTGGTCTCAGAAATTGACCAAAATGACCCTTTAAAGGCAATAGGAGCCTGTAAAAAGTGCCTTAAAACAAGAACTTTATTTTAATTCACAGATAATCATCTGTATCTGTATATCTTTCCATGTCATGAAATGTACTTCTACAATATAATTGGTAATGGTATATATTATTCTCTAATAAGGATAAATAAAAACTTACCGATTAATCTCCTATTGTAGGACATTTAGGTTATTTCCATATTTTCCTAATACAGACAACAGTGTAGCTAAATCTTACCCATATCAATTTTTTTTTTTGCTTAGGAGAAATTCCCCAGTGTTAGAATTTAGTGATGAAATTGCCATTTAGACCTTTGAAGGGGTGTTTGACTTTTTTTTTTTTTTTTTTTTTAAGTCTAGGGATTCTTATTTTATCTTGAAGCATGTAAGAATCTGCTTATCATGATTGGGGGTGCTACACTACCAATCAGTGAAATAAAACTATACCCTGGTTAAGTACTTCAAATTTTTATTGTAATAGCTCTTGAATCCATTTTAAAATGTATCACACATTCCCTATGATGCTAAGCAAAACAGAGCCTCCCCTAGGTTTTTCTTAGTAATTCAGGGCCAGCCCTTTAGTCCTCTCTGACTCAAAATACTCATCTTCTGTCATTCCAGCCATCCCCTGGGGACAAGTAGCCTCCAAACGCAAGCTCTAGTTGCCTCCTGGACCCTCCACTACAACCCTATCCACAGATTCACATAGACACAAGCAGAACTCTTGGCCTCCCCTTTCTACATGGCCCCCAGCAGCTTTCTCTCATCCTAATTCCAGCTCCTTCCCAGCTGAAGTCTTTCCTATCCTCCTCCCATCTTTGCCTCACCTGGTCCTCCGGGTCTTCCCTGCATCCTCATGTTTTCAGATACCAGAACCAGACTGTTACTGCCACAGCCTACCCGCCGGCCTCCCCTCCTCCCTGGCAGGCTGGCCCCTCTAGGTGCCTCTGCACTAGGATGATCTGCCTAACTCTGTTGATCCCCTAAACATTCAGGTCCACCAGGAGCTTCTGAGTTTCCCCAGACTCCTTAGCCCCACATTCAAGTCGCTGCTCACTCTGATTCCAGGGGTCCTATTGCAACCTGATCTCCCCCACCTCCCTTACCCTTGGCAGGAACTAGAGGGCAGTGGAGAGAATACAGGATTTGGGTCTGAAAGCATGGGTTCGTGTGTTTTTGCCACTTGCTATGTGGCCCTAGGCAAGTTACCACCCCTCTCTGGTCCTCTGTGTTCTCTGTAAAAAAGAGATAGTCTGCCCATCTCTCCTAATTATTATGAAGATGAAATTAGACTATCAAACTTTCTAAATGGTAAAACATGAGCAAAATGACATGTATTTACAGTAGTACAGGGTGGCTCAGTCGTTAAGCATCTGCCTTTGGCTCAGGTCATGATCCCGGGGTCCTGGGAGCAGCCCCGCATCCGGCTCCCTGCTCGGCGGGAAGCCTGCTTCTCCCTCTCCCACTCCTCCTGCTTGTGTTCCCTCTCTCGCTGTGTCTCCGTCAAATAAGTAAATAAAATCTTAAAAAAAAAAAAAAACAGTAGTGCATAAACCTCTCACTGCATTCCTGTTCTCTCAACACACTATTTTTCCCTTCATGTCTTTGCTTCTTCCATTTGCTCCTCATCCCTATCTTCCTCTGGTGTTTGGCAAAACTCACACCCCCCTCTCTCTCAATCTCATTCTCCCCCTTCCTCTTCCCACCCGACACACTTCAGTGTCAGTCTCCATTTTAAGGCCCAGAGGAAATGCCTGGTCCTCTAGGAAGTACCCCCAAAGCTGCCAAACCAAATTCCTTCCCTTCCTCAGAAACCCCTGGCACTTAACTTTCATGCTGCCTTTTCTGCACTTATCACCTGGGTGGTGACCTTCTAGAGAACAAAGTCTGCATTTTTCTGCAGGTGACCTACCTGAGCAGGTTCCTCACACCCGCAGGTGGAGTTAGCTGAGGGTTAGCTCTGGTCTCCCGCACAGCACACCTCCCATCTATACCATTACTTAATAAGGGTAATTTTCTCTGTATTAGGCCCTGGAGTTTTCTAGGCTGGCAGAGCCTCCTTTGAGGTGATTTCTGCAATAGGGATGCAGGGGGCAGGATCACCTCTATAGGAGCCTCTTCCCTGATGAGCAATCCAGCCCGTAGCTCCCTCCCTTAGGCTCTCAGAACACAATGTTCACCCTGTGGGGAGGTGGGGCTCCAGTTAGTTCTGAAGTGCAGAACTCAGCCACGCTTTCACCAGGTTTTTGAGAGTAGGGGAGCCCTGGGCCCCTATGGGGCAGGCTACCCAGAGAGAAAGCCATGGTCCCCAAAGCAGAGGAACCCACAGCATGCCTTCTAGTCTTCCAGGTCGGAAGGGAGGGCTTTCTGGGAGATGCTCAAAAGCCCTTCCAACCACCATCTCTATTTTCACAGCAAACCTGGAGGCAGGCAGTCCTAAACTGTGAAGTGCCGAGCCCAAGTCAGGCATAAAATCATCAGAAAGCATCCAAAAGCTTGAAGAATCCAGCCGTCATCACTCTGCCTGAAAGTCATTTCTTAATTCATTCAACAAATACGAATCGCACTCCTGCTCGGGTCAGCCCGGGGTTTGGCTCAAGACTAGCCCCTCCCCTCTCACAACTCTGGCAAAAATGCTGTATGACACAGCAGATTAAGCGTTGTGCTCTTACAAAAATCCTAAACACAGAGTGGGAGGCTGCAGCTGACTGCAGCTAGGGGGTCCTGCGATGGAAGAGTGGGCCAGGAATCGCTCCAGCGCTGTGGACTGTTCCGGAACCTCGCAGGGGGAGCGGGTGTCAGTGTGGGCTGCCGCTGATGCCCTGTGCAGTTTCATTTCTTATAAACACTGGGTTGGGAGGAAAGAGGCCTCAGCTCTCCATCCGCCCCGTGGGGCCCGGGGCCGGGGGCGGAGGGTGCTCTGGGGCCAGGCCTGGCGGCCACGTCCCACAGTCACTCTGCATGGAAGCAGCATCCTCCCCGCCCCCTACGCGAACGGGTCCTGCAGTACCGCCTGCGCCCACTACCGTTCGCCCGGAGCGTCCCTGGCAGAATTCTAGGCTTTCCTGGGGGCAGCAGCACCCCTACTTCGCCCTGGGGAACCCGAGTCCTGATCTGGAGTCTCTCGCCTCCAGGTGACCCACGCTTGCGCTGCCCCAACCTGCTCTGAGTGTGTGTGTGCGTGTGCGTGTGTGTGTGTAGGGGAGGGGAGGGGGCACAAGCCTTTCAGGCTAACTTCCACATTCCTGCTCGGCCCCGGCTGGGGGTGAGTCCGGGTAAGCGGCCGCTTCCTGGAAAGGGAGGGAGGGCGGAGAAAAGCAAAGCCTCCCAGCCGTGCCGCCCGGGTGGCTGCCTGGGACCGCCCCTCCACCCCCAGCTGGCTGCCCTGCCCGTGCCAGGCAGCTCACCTGCCCGCAGCCCAGGGCACTTCCTTCTCCACCCCTCCCGGCCTCCCGCTGTGGGCTAAGCGTTTTCAGCCAGCTCCGCAGCGCCGGGCCGTGTGAGCTCGGGCAAGCTGCTGAACTGTTCTGCGGCCGTTATCACCGCCCCCCGCTTCCGCGTGACGAAGCTAGCAACACTCGGGGTGCAGAGCTCTTTGTAAATGCCCCTGCCCTTCCTTCTCGCCACCCCGTGGGTGGCGGGCACACAGTAGGCGCACGGAAATGGCGCCCACCTCTAGACTGCCGCCCGGGAAGGCCGCGTCGCGACCCCCCCTCCCCACCCCGCGCTGGGGCACTCGGCAGCCCGCCGCAGCCCCGGCGACTCGCGCTGGACTCGAAGCTCTCCCGTGGGAGGCGTGGGGGTGCTGAGCCGCCGGGCGGCCGCCGCCAGCCGGGCTCCGCGGGTGGGGGAGGGGCGGGCCCGGCCGCCCAGTCGGGATCGGCCCACCCGCGCGCGCCCCAGCCCCCCACGCGGGCTACTGCGGGGCCGCGCCGGAGGGGCGGGGCCTGGGTTTCGGTTTCTTGCAAACGCGGCGGCCACAGGGAAAGCGAGGAGTTTCCGGGAACCGCGCCGGGAGCGCTGAGCTTCGTGCTGCAGCGGGGGACGGGCGGCCGTCCGGTGTCGCGGGCCAGTGGCCCTCTGGAAGTTCCAAGAGGAGCTGGGGAAAACCGGCCCCGGAAAAGCCCCACCTGAAGGCACCTGCCCCAGCCCCCACCCAGAAGGGGCGGTGTGGGAGTGTGTGAGGGGGCTGTGCACACAGGGCAGGACGGGGCTGTGCATGGGCAGGTGGAGTCTGAGGAATCCGGAGGCCCCTCAAACGGCTGAGCTCCCCAGTTGTACCCCTCAGTGTATGTCACATCTCGTTTTGTTGTCTTCATAGCTCTTATCATCGCTGAAATCATCCTCTCTGTGTACTTAATTTATTTATTGGAGGATTCCTCCTACATGACTTGGAGCCCCTGGAGCGTGCAGCCCTGCCCCGCCTAGGGCCTAGAACAGGGTTAACCACAAGGAGGGTCTCGGTGTTTATTGAATGAGTGAAGAAATGGAGTGAGAAGCATCTAGGGCGGGCCTTGTGGCCCTCTGACCTGCTTCCAGGAGACCTCTGGGCCCAGCTCTCCTGGCTCCCTACCCCAGCAGGTCCTGATGTCCCCAGCTAACGAAGACCCCTGCTCTGTAGGAGAGGCCTAAGCCTCTTTGTGGGGGAGTCCCCTGTAGCTCCCTGAGAACTGCCCTCCAGATGGGGTGGTTGGGCAGTGAGCAGACTATAGTCATCACAGAGGAATGCTGGCTGTGGGGGTCGGCCACTTCCTTCCCTCCCCAGGGCTTGCAACTCAGACCAGGGATGATTGTGGGTTGGGCCTGGATCTGAGCCAGGAAGGATGGAAGTTTGGAATGGTGAGATGGAGTCCTGGACCTGGACCCTCCCTGGCCTCTTCAGACCAAAGTAATGCCTGGAGTCTGGGTGGGCAGGGTCACCTAAATTCTAGCTCTTGAGACCCCAAGTCTGTGACAGGGGTCTCCTTTCCGATAGCCTGAAGACCATGACTCTTGGAAAGACAAACAAGTGGAGCTCTCTCAGTCCAAAAGAGCTGGGGGTGGGGCAGGTGGCACAGGGCCACTTGGAAGCAGCCCGCCAGCCAGTGGAGGGACGGGCAGATAGACCCTCTAGCATCCCTTGTCCAGGCCATCACTCACTTCTCCTGGCCCAGGCTAAGGATCAGGGTGGCCGTCCTGGGAGAGAGCCAGGGAAACTCCAAATGCTGCAAGAGTAGAGCTTGTGCTCTGAGCACAGCCCCTGGTGACCTGGTGACTCATCCTGGGAATCCCAACTCCAGGGGCTGCCCTAGGAATAAGGCTTAGGACAGAGAGGGGGTGCCCCTAAGGGGACCGGCGACCATGATAGCAGTTTAGTGGAGCCCCAGACCAATAGGTTATTGTCCCCTCCTTCTCTTTCCCGCTGCCTAGTCCAAATAGAATTTTTGAGGCAGGGAGCCAAACCCTCATCCTTGCCAATAAAATTTGACGTGGAGAGGACCTGGTTTTCAGAGTGTCTGTGTTGGGCTCCATTCGAGGTCACATTTCAGAAACAGTAGGTGTACCTCCAGCTAAAAGATAACAGAGATGTGTCTTTGTAGTTTGCACACAGCATGTGCTGAGTTACAGGTATGTTCATATGAGGAAAGCAGGGATGAGGCAAGGTGTGTGGCCCGGTGGGTGCCCTCTCTTGTTCACTGCTGTAGCCCCAGGATCTGGCCTTGGCTGAGCACAGCAGGTGCCCTGTGAACCAGTGTGGCGTGGATGGGCAATGGATGGATGGATGATGTATTCAGATCGTCTCAGCAGCGTGCACACTTGCCCTGAGGTGGTCTTGGCAACAAGACAATTTCTACAGAAAGTCTTGGATGGCCCAAAGGGAGGAAGGATGGAGGGATGTGGCTTCCCTGAGCAGCACTGGGGCCTTTTCTGTCTGGTCCTGTCCTTCCAAGGAGACCTTTGCTCCCTTTGCCATCGTCCTGTTCCCCTGTGTGCCCTCTAAGCCCTGCAGAGAGTCTGGGAATACAGTGACAAGGGCCAGCCAGACACAGAACAAGAGGAAGGGGCTGCTAAAAGCAGGTGGGTGCTCTTTCCTCTTTTTGAAGGTAGGTCCACAGGGCGCCTGGGTGGCTCAGTCGGTTTAGTGTCCGTCTCTTCATTTCAGCTCACGTCACGATTGTGGATCGAGCCCTGCAGTCGGGCTCTGTGCGCTTATCGTGGAATCTGCTTGTCCTTCTCCCGCTGCTCCTCACCCCTCTTGTGCACACACTCTTCTGTCTCTAAAATAAATAAATAAGATCTTTAAAAGAAGGTAGGTCCACAAAGGAGCTCAATTTAGGTAGGACGTCAGTCGTGTGGGAGAGGTTCCAGTGCTTTGTGTTGACTGACCAACCAGCTGACTTGTAGGAGGAGTGAAGAGTCAGCAGAGACCCACCCACCTGGATGGTCCAGGAGGAAGCATGACAGTCTGCTGTCCAGTCTGGCCCATGACAAACCACAATGAGTGTGTCACTGTGTCAGATATCCAACATGAAATGTTGCTCTGGAAGTATTTGAGAGGACTGGGTCCATACTGGGGGGCAAAATAGACCAGCCTGTGCTGGGAGAAGGAGCTCTGGGCACCCCAGGAAACAAAAGCCATTCTTCCTTCCTGGAGACGGCTTTCCACAGGGGCTGGAGGGCACATGCAGTACCTTGCTTGTGGTGGAACAGTAACTCCAGAAGGGTGAAGACTTAGGGGCATCTGAAAGTCATGGACTGTTGCTCAGCCCTCTGCCTGTGCTGGCCTTGTGGGGGACTTAGAAGTGAGCAGCCATGGTCCCCACCACTAACCTGGCTGTTCTCCTAGGGCAGAGGATGCAGATGTTAACAGTCAGAGCAAGCTCCCCGGCACCCAGCACACTCCTCACAAACAGTAGGTGCTTAATAAATGCACTGCTGACTGCAGAATGACAGATGTATGTAATACCTGGAGTATTAGACAAAGGAGCAGAGATGCTGGAGTATTGAGATGGGAGCGGTTGATCTCAGCAGGGTCAGATGGCTACTCTGAGGAGGTGGCATTCATGGGGGCCTTGAAGGATGAGTCACAGTTTAATAGGCCAGCCATGGGAGAGGGCATTCCAGAATGCCGGAACAGCCCAAGGAAAAGCTTGGAGGCCCAGAAGTGCAGGACAGATCCTGCTTGCAGTATGGCTTTGTTTGGCTTTGTGTGGCTGCCCCAGGCCCTGAGGCTGGACCAGCCCAGGGGGCCACACTGCGAAGAAACTCAAAGGTCATACTCAGTAGTCCGGACTTTGTCTTGGCAGACAGGGGCTCGTGAGGGCAGGACCTGTGGTTCCTCTCCTTCTAGAGAACCAGGGTCTGTCATCAGATGTTTGTTGAAGTAAATTCGAGGGCAGGCCCTGTGAGGGTAACTGGGAGTGACCGATGCTTTAGAAGACTTCACGTGGCTGCCGTGAAGGATGAGGCGTGGGCAAACCAGGGGGACTCGGGTGTGGCAAACAAAACGTGGGGAGGCAGCCACTCTCAGGAGCCAACTCTGTACTCGCATCACTGTGAGACTGAGTGCCTCCTGACCTTTGGCACGCTAGGCACCTACCTGCTCCCTTCTAGTCTGGGGGCCGGCTGTGACTGGAGGCAGGGCAGTGGACAAGGGGCAGCTCAGTTGATCCGGGTGGATTAGGTCTATGGCCATAGACGATGGAGAGAAGTGGGCCTACTTGAGAGCAGGATCAGAGGACAGGATTTGGGGATGGCCAGGATGTGGAACAGGTTGAAGCAGGACCCTTCTTCTCCTTCTCCTTCTCCTTCTTCTTTTTAAGATTTTATTTATTTATTTGAGAGAGAGAGAGAGCATGAGCAGGCGGTGGGACAGAGGGAGAGGGAGAAGCAGACTCCCTGCTGAGCAGGGAGCCTGATGTGGGGGCTCCATCCCAGGACCCGGGGATCATGACCTGAGCCAAAAGTAGACACTTAACTGACTGAGCCACGCAGGCGCCCCGAAGCAGGACCCTTCTGATGCCCTCCATAATTCCCCATTCTGGGAAAAGAATAGAGAGGCCCCCACTCTGCTAACACAGTTTGTATGCCTGTATTTGGGGCCAAGGCCAGACTCTGGGCCTTGGCTTTGTCTAGATTATGAGTTTGGGGAGCTGAAGGTGTTGAGCTAAAGAGAGTAGGGCAGGAGGTTAAAAAGGTCACAGCCTGCCCCAGGAACGCCCAGTCACCATTGCCCGTAGCTAGAACCTGAAACAGTACATCCAAGACTCCTGGGCCCTGCCCTTTGGACCCTGGGTGTGTGGGCACAACACGCAGGGAAGGCTGGATAAGGGTGCCTCCACTGCTGGGTGGGGTGTGTCTATCAAACCATCATCCTTCTCTTGTCCAGCAGGACGAGAGTCCACCCTGAGGGCCACCTGTGTTCCCAGGGGATTAGTGAGCGGTCCCACTCCCCTAGTCCCCACCCCGGGAGCTCTGACCCTGGGGCAGCAGTGCCCCCTGCTGGCTAACAGGGAGACTCCCCCTTCTCCTGCTTTTGGCAAAGGGGGTGGAGGGGTCCAGGGGTGAAGGGTCAATGCAGGTTTAAAGGGCGGGGTCAGGAATTGAGGACGGACTTTGGCTAGGGCAGATAGGCAGGTGCCACCTGGTAAACAAAGCACCTGCTTCCTGGTCAGTTGCCTTTGAGCGGGTGCCAGAGAGCAAGGACCCAAGCAAAGACAGAGATGGCATTTTCTAAGATGCCTACTGAGGGAAGCCAGAGAGCAAGGGCCCTGTCATGTAGCCACCCTCCCCCGCACCCTGGCATCATGGCCCAGGAAGGCCCATGTCCTGTACTGAGCACAAGTCTCCCCAGGGGGACCCTGGCAGCCCCTCAGATTCCCCCAGAACAAACGTTCTGGGCCCCACAGAGGATTTGTCCTGGGGCTGAGGGCCCCACGATAGGCCTGTGAGAGGGCAGTGCCCTGGGCTCTCTAAAAAGAGGAAGAGTCATCATCCCCTGACAGAGTTCCTGCCTCAACTATCCAGTCCAGGCTGGAATGAAGGTGGTGACACATCAGCAGAACAAAATCAGAGAGAGCCCGCAAGCAGCTGCATGGCTCCTCTGATTCAGCCTCCTCTAGACTCACTCCCTCCTGAGCTCCAGGCTGGGGCCTCAGGACATAGGGACCAGGTTGGAGTGCAGGGTGAGATGTCCAGTGGACAGAGAAGTGAGAGGACCCTGTGCAGCCTCTGAGCTGGGAAGTCCACAAACAGGGCCACACCCTGGGCAGCCACGTCCCCGAAGTTTCTGCCACCAAAAAAAAAAAAAAAAAGAGGGTGGCTTTCCCCAGTGAGCCCTGCCCAGCCATGGCCCTGGCATCTGGAGTCCCCACCTCAGATAAGCAGCTTATGGGAATTTGTTTACGTCATTTGTTTACTCTTGGTTGCATAGAAGTCTGAGGCTTCTTCACCTGACTCCTGGGAGTCCAGGCAGGGGTCTTGACTCCAGGGAAACTTCTCTCCCAGGCCAAGACAGGGTGGGTGTCTGCTGTTCTCTTAGGACTCAGACAGGGCCCAGTGCTCAAGAAAGCTGCTCCTCACTGAGCCCCAGGAGTGGCCTTAGCAGCCATCTTGATTCACCAGAACAGTGTCAGCTCTTCACAGAGGCTCCTCAGACCGCTCACCTACCAGGTTCTCAGGGAGGGGTGAGAAGAAACCGGAACCGCCCATGCTCCCCTAGATGCCACGCTCAGCCAGCAGGCCTGGTGCCTCGTGGCCCGAGGGAGGGTGGGAGCAAAGAGCTGTCACTGGTTCATGGGACAGCTGACCCACTGGCCTAAGGATTGTGGGATGGGAAAATCAAGTTGCAGACACCAGGAGGACAGGAGCAGAGTAACAACAGATGAAGTCAAAGAGTCTAATTTCGTTGATAAGCAGGCCTTGTGGAAGCTTTCGGGCTGCGCCTGCCCCTGCAACATGGCCCCATGAGCATCCTGTGTGGGCCTAACAGCCCCCGCAACCAAGGTAAGGCTGGTCCTGGGTGGGAGCCCACGCCAGAGCCGGAAACGTGGCAACTCTGTCACAAAATTCCCAAAATACTTCTAGAGGAATTGATCTCTTTTAGGCTTCTCTGCAAACTTTCTCTTGTCACTTTCCTGCATGTGTATCTTTTCTCTCCCTCTTCTAGCTCAGGGATGCTTTTTGACCGTTGGTGCCATGGGGATGGATTACTTGACAAATTCAGACAGCAAACATTTGCAATATGGCCAGCTGTCGGGTACAGGGGAAGATGCTGTGGTGCAGACAATGAGAATTTACTGACCCTAGAGGACGTGCTAGGCATGGGTCTAGACACTAGGGATATAGAAGCGAACAAGACAAAGTTTCTGCTATCATGAAACTCATATTCTAGTGAAGGCAGGCTAACAGTGGGGGAAAATATCATATGGGGATAACTACTCTGCAGAGAAATAAAATAGTATGGTGTCACAGAGATTATGGAGGTAGGTACTTTAGATTTGGTGTTCAAGGAATGTCTGTCTAAAGCAGTGACGTGTTCTTTTAAAGATTTATTTATTTCAGAGAGAGAGAATGAGAGCAGGAGGAGGAGGGGCAGAGGGAGAGGGAGAATCCCAAGCAGACTCCACGCTGAGTGTGGAGCCCCATGCGGGGCTCGATCCCGTGACCATGAGATCACGACCTGACCCGAAATCAAGGGTCGGACGCTTAACCAACTGCCCTACCTGGGCACCACTAACGCAATGACATTTTAACTTTGTAAATGATGGAAGGGGTAGCAATGTGCAGAACAGGGCAAAGAGCCCTCGAGGCAGAGGGAGGAGCTCATGTGAAGGCCTGGGGATAAGCACAAGCTCAGTGTTTCGAGGGATAAGCACAAGATCACTGTGGCTGCAGCATGATGGGTAAGGAGGACAACGATAGAAGATGGGAACAGTAAGATCAACAGGGGTCAGATGATGCGGGGCATCTTGGGCCTGCTGTCAGGGGCTGGGGCTTAATGCGAAAGGTATGGAGGGCCTTTGAAGGATGTGGTACATGGGGAGGAAATGATCCAATGTCCTTTTTAAATGCTCACTAGCTGCTGTTTGCAGACTGGACTGTTGTCCAGTCTAAGTCTTTCTACAAGTGGAAGCAAGACCATGGGGCAGGGCAGAGTGGGGGGGATGATCCAGGAGAGACCAACTGGGGTGGTGGTGCTATCAGAGAAAGAACAGGGGACGGAACCCAGGCAGAGTTTGGAGGGGAAGCCAAACAGATGAATGAAATGTGGTGGCTACAGAATGGGAGAAAATATTTGCAAATTATATATTGAACATATATCCGAAAATGGGCTTACATGTAGAATGTAGTAGTCACCTCTTATCTGCAGTTTCGCTTTCTGTGTTTTCAGGTACCTGCGGTCTAGTGTGGTCCAGAAGCAGATGGTCCTCCTGATATATCGTCAGAAGGTCAGTGGTAGCCTAAAGCTACATCACATTACAGTGCCTATATCATTCACCTCACTTTATCTTATCACATAGGCATTTTATTATCTCACATCATCACAAGAAGAAAAATGGTGTATAATTATGATGTATAGTAATATATATGCAATATAAAAATATAGATAATATAATAGATAATATATATTGCAGAAAAAGAGATACGGTATTTATAGGGTAGTGCATTTTTTTCCTTCAAATTTTTATTTAAATTCTAGTTAGTTAACATACAGTGCAATATTGGTTTTGGGAGTAGAAGTCAGACTCATCACTTACATACAACACCAGTGCTCATCATAACAAGTGCCCTCCCTAACACCCATCACCCATCTAGCCCATCCCCCACCCACCTCTCTCCATCAACCCTCAGTTTGTTCTCTATCATTAAGAGTCACTTATGGCTTGTTTCTCTCTCTCCTTCTTTTTCTTTTCCCTCTTCCCATATGATCATCTGTTTTGTTTCTTAAATTCCATATATGAGTGAGATCATATGGTATTTGTCTTTCTCTGACTTATTTCGCTTAGCATAACACCCTCTAGCTCCATTTCACTATTTGCAGATGACATGATACTCTTCGTGGAAAACCTGAAAGACTCCACCAAAAAATTGCTAGAACTAATACATGAATTCAGCAAAGTTGCAGGATATAAAATCAACATACAGAAATCTGTTGCATTTCTATACATCAATAATGAAGCAGCTGAAAAAGAAATCAAGGAATCGATCCCATTTACAGTTGCACCAAAAACTGTAAAATAGCTAGGAATAAACCTAACCAAAAGATCTGTACTCTGAAAACTATAGAACACTTATGAAGGGAATTGAAGAGGACACCAAGAAAAGGGAAAACATTCCATGCTCATGGATTGGAAGAACAAACATTGTTAAAATACTACCCAAGGCAATCTACACATTCAAGGCAATCCCTATCAAAATACCACCAGCATTTTTCACAGAGCTAGGACAAACAATCCTAAAATTTGTATGGAACCACAAAAGACCCCAAATAGCCAAAGCAATCTTGAAAAAGAAAAGCTGGAGGCATCACAATTCCAGACTTCAAGCTATATGACAAAGCTATATCATCAAGACAGTATGGTACTGGCACAAAAACAGACAACATAGACCAATGGAATGGAATAGAAAACCCAGAAATGGACCCTCAACTCTATGGTCAACTAATCTTCGACAAAGCAGGAAAGAATACCCAATGGAAAAAAGACAGTCTCTTCAACAAATGGTGCTGGGAAAACTGGACAGCAACATGCAGAAGAATGAAACTGGACCACTTTCTTACACCATACACAAAAGTAAATTCAAAATGGATAAAAGACCTAAATATGAGACAGGAAACCATTAAAATCCTATAGGAGAACACAGGCAGCAACCTCTCTGAGCTCAGCTATAGCAATTTCTTTCTAGACACGTCGCTGGAGGCAAGGAAACAAAAACAGAAATGAACTGTTGGGACTTCATCAAGATAAAAAGCTTCTGCACAGCGAAGCAAACAATCAACAAAACTAAAAGGCAGCCTGCGGAGTGGGAAGAGATATTTGCAAATGACATATCTGATAAAGGTTAGTATCCAAAATCTATAAAGAACTTATGAAACTAAATACCCAAAAAACAAACAATCCCATGTAGGGTAACACATTTAAATTACTTCAAATTTATCATCAGAAGGAGAGAAGGAAGTCTCATTGTGGAGACCAGAGGAAGAGGAATCATATCTTTAAAGTGCTGGAGGAGAAAAACTATAGACCCACAGTTCTATAGCCAATAAAAATATCCTTCAGGAGTGAAGGTGAAATAAAGACATTCTCAGATGAAGGAAGATGAGGAGAATTCCTTGACAGTTGACCTGCTCAAAAATAATTGCTAAAAGAAGTTCTTCAGGCAGAAGGGAAATGGTACCAGAAGTTAACTTGAAATATCAAGAATGAAGGAAGATCAGTAGAAATGGTAAAATCTGGGTTAATTTAATATTCTATTATTTATTATTTGACATGCCCTTGGGTTCTTTAAAATATGTTTTATGGTTGAAAAAATTATAACTTTTTTTGGTGTTTTCAGTATATGTTTATATAATAATGAAACTATAACATAAAGAAAGGAGAGTAAAGGACCCTATATGGTGGTAAGGTTTTACATTCCACTTAAAATGATAAAATGTCTATCCTAAGCAGATCTGAAAAGGTAAATATATTATAATCTGTAGAGCAACCACTTAAAAAAAGGTAGTTATAAACACAATAGACGCATTTAAATGGAATACTAAAAAAATGTTCAAATAACCCAAACATGCAGAAAAGAGGAAATGGAGGGAGGGTGAACAAAGAAACAAATAATAAAATAGCAGACATAAATTCAGTCACATCAATAATTATGTAAAATGTAAATGGTCTAGGAGTACCGTCAGCAAAAAATGGGCAAGTTGGGAATTCCAAAAGCCCATCCCTACACAAAAGCAGGAAATACAGTGGCAAAAACTGTCAGAATCAACTTTATTATAACTCTAGAAACTAATTAAAAGTTTACAGCAACACTAAGGAGATGTTTAATCAAGGGGAAAAAAACCCTACCTGAATCTTGGTAAAACTTTGTGGTGTTTTAACCACCCAAGCCCCATTGCCCTTTCTCTAGTTTGGTGAGAGCCTTGAAGACAACAGCTTGCATTCCCAGTATGGGTTCTTAGTACAAAAGGGAGCAGAATGGGCCTGTTCTTAAGAAATTGTGGTTGTTTTGACCTGTCCTCTCAAGTACACGGAACTTCCTCAAGGATAGATCATATGATAGGACACAAGACAAGTCTTAGCAAATTTAAGAAGATTGAAATCATACCCAGGATCTTTTCTGTCCACAAAGGTGTGACACCAGAAATCAACAATGGGAGGAAAGCTGGAAAATCTACACAAATATGTAAAAGCCAAATAACACACTTCTGAAGAACCAGTGGGCCAAAGAAGAAATCAAAAGGGAAGTCCAAGAATATCTCAAAGCAAATGAAAATAGAAACACAACTTACCCAAACCTAGGGCATGCTGTAAAAGCAGTTCTTTCTTTTCTTTCTTTCTTTCTTTTTTTTTTTTTTTTTTTAGAGATTTATTTATTTGTTTTAGAGAGGTGGGGAGAGGCAGAGGGAGAGAATCACAGGCAGACTCCCGGCTGAGGGCGGACCTTAATGCAGGGCTGATCTCATGACCCTGAGACCATGATCTGAGCTGAAACCAAGAGTCGATGCTCAACAGATTGAGCCACCAAGGGGCCCCATTGTTAAAGCAGCTCTGAGAAGGCAGTGTAGAGCCTTAAATGCACATATAAAGAAATTAGAAAGATCACAAAGATTAAAAAGATAGAAATTTAAAAACCTACCTTCACACCTCCAGGAACTAGAAAAAGAAAAGCAAACTAAGCCCAACGTTAGTAGAAGAAAGGAAATAATAAAGGTCAGCGTGGAAATAAATGAAATAGAGACCAGAAGAACAACAGTAATCAACAAAACAAAAAGCTGGTTTTATGAAAAGATAAACACAAGGGACAAACCCCTAGCAAGACTGAGAAAAAAGTAGAGAAGACTTAAATACATAAAATCAGAAATGAAAGAGAAATAATAACTGACACCACAGAAATACAGGGCATCATAAGAGACTATTTTGAACAATTATATGCCAACAAATTAGATAACCAAGAAGAAATGGATAATTTCCTAGAATCATACAACCTATCAAGACTGAGCCAGAAAGAAATAGCAAGTCTGAACAAACCAATATGAGTGAGGGGGTTGAATCAGTAATCAAAAACAAACCTTCCAACACAGAGAACGCCAGGACCAGATGGCTTCATGGACAAATTCTACCAAACATTTAAGGAAAAATTAATGCCAATCCTCAAACTTTTCCAAAAAAATTAAAGAGGAGAGAACACTCCCAAACTCATCCTATGAGGACAGCGTTACCCTGATACCAAACCCAGATAAGGACACTGCAAGAAAGAAAACTGTAGACCAATACCCCTGATGAAAATAGATGTAAAAATGCTCAACAAAATATTAGAAAACTGAATTCAAGAATTCATTAAAAGGATTATACACCTTGACCAAGTGGGATTTATCCCTGAGATGCAAGGATGGTCCAACATACACACACCAAGAAATGTGATACACCACATTAATAGAATGAAAGATAAAAATCATATGATCAGATCAATAGATGCAGAAAAGGTGTTTGACTAAATGCAACATACTTTCATGATGAAAACTCTCAGTAGATTGTTGGGTACATAGGAGGAACACACCTAAACATAATAAGGCCATATATGACAAGACCATGATACTTAACAGGGAAAAATGGAAAGCTTTCCCTCTAACGTCAGAATAAGCAAGAGTGTCCACTCTCACCACTGTTGTTAAATATGGTACTGGAAGTCCTAGCTAAAATAATCAGGCAAGACAAAGAAATAAAAGGGATCCAAATAGGAAAGAAAGACATAAAATTATTACTGTTTGTTGATGATATGATTTCATATATTGAAAAATCCAAAAGACTTGACAGAAAAACTTTTGGATCTAATCAATGAATTCAGTAAAGTTGCAGGGTATAAAATCAATGCACAGAAGTCAGCTGCTTTTCTGTACACTGAAACATTTGAAAAAGAAATAAATAGTATCAAAAACAATAAAATAGGAATAAATTAACAAAGGAAATGAAGTATCTGTATAATAGGGGCGCCTGGGTGGCTCAGTCAGTTAAGCGTCTGCCTTCGGCTCAGATCATGATCCCAGGGTCCTGGGATCGAGCCCCCGTTGGGCTCCCTGCTCAGTGGGGAGCCTGCTTCTCCTTCTCCCGCTCCCCCTGTTTGAGCACTCTCTCTCTCTAATAGATAAAATCTTAAAAAAAAAAAAAAAAGATCTGTATAACAAAAGCTACAAGACTTTGCTGAAAGAAATCAGAGAAGACACAAACAAAGGACATCCCGTGTTCATGGATTGGAAGACTGAATATTGTTAAAATGTCCGTGCTACCCAAAGCCATCTATAGATTCAGTGCAATCCCTATCAAAATTCCAAGGGCATTTTCACAAAAGTTGAAAAACAATCCTAAAATTTATATGGAACCACAAAATATCCCAAGTAGACAAAGCAATCATGAGAAAGAAGAACAAAATTCTCCAAAGTGGAGGCATCACATTTCCTGATTTCCAACTATACTGCAAGTCTACAGTAATGAAAACAGGATGGTATTGGCATAAAAATAAACACATGGATCAACAGAACAGAACAGAAAGCCCAGAATTAAACATCTACATCTACAGTCAACTAATATGTGATAAGGGAGCCAGGAACATCCAGTGGGGAAAGGATAGTTTCTTCAGCAAATGGTAATGATAAACTGGATAACCACATGCAGAAAAATGAAACTGGATTCCTACCTAACACCACTCACAGAAATTAACTCAACATGGATCAAAGACTCAAACATAAGACATGAGGCCATAAAACTAGAAGAAAGCATAGGAAACAATCTCCTCAACACTGGCCTTGGCCATGTTTCTTTGGATATGACACCAAAAGCACAAACAACAAAAGAAAAAAAAAAAAAAAGGTGGGACCACATCAAACTTAAATCTTCTGCACAGCAAGAGAAACAATCAACAAAATGACAAGACATCCTACAGGATGGGAGAAAATTTTTGCATACTACATATTGCATAAGGGGTTAATATCCAAAATTTATTAAAGAACTCATAGAATTCAATAATAACAAAAACTCCAATTAAAAACAGGCAGAGGAACTAAATAGACATTTCCCCGAAGATGACATTTAAATGGCCAACAGGTACATGAAAAGGTGTTCAACATCACTAATCATCTGGGAAATGCAAATGAGAATCATGATGAAATATCACCTCACACCTGTCAAAGTGATGATCATCAAGAAGACAAGAGAACAAGTGTTGGGAAGGACATAGAGAAAAGGGAACCCTTGTTTGTTGGTGGGATTTTAAACTGGCTCGACTGCTATTGAGAACAATATGGAGGTTCCTCAAAAAATTAAAAATAGAGGGGCGCCTGGGTGGCTCAGTCATTGAGCGTGTCTGCCTTTGGCTCGGGTCATTATCCCAGGGTCCTGGGATCGAGTCCCGCATCGGGCTCCCTGCTCCGCGGGGAGCCTGCTTCTCCCTCTCCCACTCCCCCTGCTTGTGTTCCCTCTCTCGCTGTCTCTCTCTCTCTGTCAAATAAATAAATAAAATCTTTAAAAAAAAAAATTTAAAAATAGAACTACCATGTGATCCAGCAATCCCACTTCTGCATATATATCCAAAGGGAATAAATATAGGATATCCAAAAGATATCTGCAGCCGCATGTTCATTGCAGCATTATTCACAGTAGCCAGGATACAGAAACAACCTAAGTGTCTGTCAACAGTTGAATGGATAAAGAAGATGTAGTGTATTTATACAATGGAGTCCTATTCAGCCATGAGAAAAAAAGGAAATTCTGCCATTTGCAACAACATGGGTGGACCTTGAGGACATCATGCTAAGTAAGTCAGAGAAAAACAAATACTGTATGACATCTCTTACATGTGGAATCCAAAAAAACTGAAATTGTAAAAGCATAGAGTGACATGGTGGTTACCAGGGGTTGGAGCATGGAGAAATGGGAGAGGTATTGTTTAAGTTACAAATTTGCAGCTGATACATAAATAAGTCCTGGAGATGTATTATACAGTACAGTGGTTATAAATACCAAAACTGTATTACAAACATTAATAGATAGAAGTGCTGGCTAGTGCTGTTACAACACTCATATTGCAATATAAATGTATCAAACTTATATATACACCTTAAATGTACACGATGTTGTATTTCAAATATAACTCAATAAAAATATAAAATAATAAAAATAAAAACTTACTCTACTGTTACAATAATCAAAACAGTGTGGTACTGTCCCACACATACCTATCAGAATTGAGAGAACCACAGTAAACACTTACATTCATAGTCAATTCATTCTCTTTTTTTTAAGGATTTATTTATTTATTTGAGAGAAAGAGAGAGAGTGTGGGGGTGGAGGGGCAAAGGAAGAGGGAGTCTCAGCACGCCTGTCTGAGAGTCTAAGCATGGAGCCCGACTCGGGGCTCGATCTCATGACCCTGAGATCAGGACCTGAAACAAAACCAAGAGTCTAACCCCCCGCACCACGCAGGCACCCCAGTAGTTGATTCATTTTCAATCAAGGTGCCAAGGTAATTCAGTTGTATTTTCTACAAAGGGTGTTGGGACAATTAAATATCCTCGTGCAAAATGAAGAATTTATACACTTGCCTCACATCACACACAAAAATTAACTCAAAATGGATAAAAGATCTACATGTAAGAGCTAAAGCTGTAAAATGTTTAGAAGCAAACATAGAATATCTTGGTGACCTTGGATTAAGCAAAGATTTCTTAGTTATGACCCCAAAAGCACAATCCATAAATGAAAAGTTAACAAACTAGGCTTCAAAATGTAAAACTGCTTTTCAGAAGAGACATCATCAAGAAAATGGATAGTCAAGCCATAGACTTCAAAGTATTTGTAAAGCCTCTATTGAATAGGGATACCTGGGTGGCTCAGGTTAAGCGTCTGCCTTCGGCTTGGGTCATGATCTCAGGGTCCTGGGATAGAGCTCATGGCGGGCTCCCCGCTCAGTGGGGAGTCTGCTTCTCCTTCTCCCTTTGCCCCTCTCCCTGCTCGTGCTCTCTCTCTCAAGTAAATAAATATAGTTTTTAAATCCTATATTGGATAAAGGATATATCTAAAATATATAAAGAACTCAGAAGGCCAAAAACAGAAAACAAAGAAATGAGAAACGAGAGAATAAACAGAGAACAAAAAGTGAAATGGTAGACCTAAGCCATTATATATCAATAATTACGCCAAATGCAAATGTTTTGACATCATTAGCCATTAGGCAAGTGCAAATGAAAACTATGATGAGATACCACTCCATGTCTAGTAGAATGGTTAAACTAGAAAATAGTGGCAAAACCAAGTGCTGGTGGGGAGATGAAGCAATGCAATTCTCATACACAGCAGATAGACATACAAAAGGATACACCACTTTGGAAAATAATTTGGCAGTCTCTTATAGTCAAACATCCACTTACTGTAGGATGCATCAACCCTACTCCTAGGTATTTATCCTAGAGAAATGAAGATGTATGTTAAACGAATATTTATAGCAGCTCTATCGTTAATTGTCAAGTACTGAAAGCAACACAAATATTCAATGAGTGAATGAATAAACAGACTCATACATCTATGCAATGAAAACTACTCAGAAAAAAAAAAAAAAGTAAGGAACACAACACAATTTGAATGAATTTCTAAGTCATTATGCTGAATAAAAGCAGCCAGTCTTAAAAGGCTACCTACTGCCTGATTCCATTAATCCAACACTCTCAGAAAGACAAAACTATGTTGATGGAGATTAGATCAGTAGCTCCCAGAGGCCCAAGGGATAGCACCGGAGAGTTTTTATTCTGTATCCTGATTGTGGTGGTGGTTACGCAAACCTATACATGTACTAAAATCATGGAACTGTTCACCCAAGTTGTTATTTTCACTGTATGTTAATTTAAAAATAAAATAGGTCACACAAGGAATACACTACTGATGCATGGCAACAGTACGGATAAATCTCAAAATAATTCTACTGAGTCAAAGAAACCAGGCCGAGTATGATCCCATTTTTATAAAATTCTAGAAAATGCAAAATGATCTATAGTGACAGAAAACCAGTCTGTGATTGCCTGAGGGTGAGGAGGTGAGGAGGGCTGATTGATCTGTTCACTATCTTGATCGTGGTGATGATTTCACGGATGCATACATATTCCAAACTTAATAAACTGTACACCTTGGGTCCAGTTTCTCCTATGTTAATTATATCTCATAAACCTGCCCTCGAGGAACACAGGATCCAGTGACAAAAAATTGGCAGTTTTGTAACCCAGAGTTATATGAATGGTAGCTGTGGGATCCAAAGCCGGAACTCCCTTCACCCAACTGAGAATCCTATGGCTGGTTACCGTTAGTACTCTTTAACTTTTATAGGCACAACCGACATGACAGAAAACACGCAGCCAGCTCATGATAAGGCTGAGCATTTGAAGAAACTTCCCGCTCTTTTCCCAGTGCTCTCCCAGCACTGAATCTTTTGTCCTCATGGTGTATCCCAACCTACCATTCACAAACTGTGTGACCTTGAGCAAGTTCCTTGGCCTCTCTAATCCTCACTGTTCTGAGCATCGATGAATCACGGATAATAAAAGCGCCCCATCTGGCAGGGTTGGTGTGAGGACTGAATGACATCAAGGCTATAAAATAACATGTCCCCATCTGACAGAGGATACTTCTGGGAGGATTTTGTCTTACATCATATATATAGATATGTATTACATCATGCATGTAACACTTTTGATGCCGAAAAGAGAGCGAGAGAGACCAGCAACTCTGGGTCAGGACACTACAATCCTAAGTAAGGCTGGGTACCTTCCCATCCCACTTACTTCCTGGGGCCAAGAGAGAGCCCCATTTCAGTTCACGGACGGGGCCATGAGAGACTCAAAGAGCTCATTGATGGCAGAGCTGGGACTCCTGACTCCTAGCCCAGTGCTCTGACAACAAGAGCAGAGATTTGGGACCAAGGCCAGAGAGGAACTAGAGAAATTGTCACGTGGGGGCTGGAAGTGGGAGAGTAGAGGAGGTAATTGATCAGGAAGCTGTTTTCAGAGTCATAGCCTGCTGCGGTCTGGGAGCAGGGTGAGAAGGCAGGAGGGAATGAACGAGTCACACTGATTACACTCATTCATTCCTCCATCTGATATTTATGCATTGCCAGCACCATGCTAGGATCTGAGGGATGAGTAAGAGGGCCCCTCGCCCCCAGAGCTAATGCTGATATAGGCCTGAGGGACGAGGTGATTAAAAGTGACATTTCGGCACAATTCTAAATCTGTCATGCATTTGGTCCCAAAACATTGGTCAGAGTCACCCTCATCCCCTGGGTTTGTTCTTGCCGCCCATTGGGAAAATGTTTAGCGTGGGGAGGAAGAAGCTGTGAGGCACTGAGTGGTCAAGAGAAGGACCTGAGACCAAAGATGGGTGCTCTCTAGATCCTCCACACCTTCCAAGCTCAGAGTCCCACCTGACTTCTCTCCTTGACTGGACTCAGGCCACTCCCGAGAGTCAACTGGGTAGACGCCCAGAAATTCACGGCTCCTTTGCCGAAGACAGAACTCAGTCCAAAGACTTGGCTCTGGCCTCAGCTGGTGGATGGGCTGGCTGCTGGGAGGATGAGTTTGGGAAGCCTGGTGATTTGGACCCCGACATCCGACAGTCAGTTCTTAACTTCTGTCAGCCACCAGAGGGCGGTGTTGGGGCATGTCAAAACCCCAGAAAACTCTGCCTCAGCCAGGGGACAGTCAACAGAGCTTAACTTCCTTCAGTCAGGCTTCATTTGTTTTTCTGATGTGTTTTAAGCACCTTAAACTCAAAGAGCCACTGTGGGTACAAGGGCTTCAATGGCAGCCTTGCAGCCAGTTCCAGAATTCCGCGTTAGTAGGAATCCTTGGGGAAATACCTGGAACAGCCAACAGAGGGGGGTGGAGAGCTGAGATCGTGGGTCCCTCGGTGAACAATGAACTGAGGTCGCAAAAGGGCTCCCGAAATTGCTCTGTATTAGAAATGAACTGGACCTGGGTGAGGAGGAAGGAGGACCTGGCAAGAGGGCACAAGGTTGGAGTGAAGAGGAAAATCCCCCACAGTGGGGTGGTCACAGGACTTCATGCTTCTGCCACAGAGAGATCTGTGTAGCCGGTCAGCTTTGCTGTGTGGCCAGGACTCCACAGAAAGGGCTGCATTCTGCATTCTGGCAGAATAGGAGCAGCTCTGGTAGAATGTCAGGATGAACCCCACAGCGGGAGCAGGGACCCAGCAGTGGTCATGCAAACCCAAGCCCCTTCGGGATGCACAGCCACCTTGGCAAAGGCTTTGGACTCGCACGTGGGCAAAGATGAGTTTGAGCCTGCTCATTCAGGTCTCAGGAGCCTGGGAGAGCCCAGCTTACATCTGCGTTACACGAGAGGGCTCCAGGGCCATGACGTGAAAGGTGTGGGGAAAGGAATCAGGGAGCCCAGGTCCAGGGAGCCCCTACCACCTGCAGAGAGAACAGAATTCGAAGAGGGCTTTTCCTGCAGAAAGTGGAACTCGGGTATGGATCCTAAGCGAACAGAAGGCGCTGCCGGGGTGAGAGAAGACAGATCAGGCGTCCACTACCAGCCCTGTGTGTCGGGGTCCTGTCTCCTCCAGCTGGTCCCACACCACCGCATATCACACACGGACCCAAATTTAAGCCACCAACCCCTAGAGCAGTAGCCTCCTAACTTATTTCCCTGATTAAACATGAAAACCTCATCTCTTTCCCACACAGAGGCAAGAGTTCTTTTAAGAACTGAAGTCAGATAATGACCCTCCTCTGCTTCAAACGGTCAGCGACTTCCCATTACTACGAGAAACGTAGAGCCCTCTCTATGGGCAGCATGGGCCGTCCCTTCCCTCCCTAGCCTCATCTCCTGCCACACAACCCCTGTGTGCCAGCCGTCTCTGTCTTCCTACTGTTCTCAACCGCACCAAGTTCATTCCCACTTTGGGACTTTTGCCCTTCTGTTTAGCTGTCTCTTCCTCCCAGACTTTCACATATATGGCTTCTTTTTATCAGTTAGCTCTCAAATGTCACCTTCTCAGGCCTTCCCTGACATGTCAGGTTGCTCCAAGCCCCTGCCCAATCTCCCTCTATCCCACCAGTCCCTAGCCCTCTCATCACTATCTGAAATGGCCTTTGCTTATCATCCAGTGACTCCTTCTCCACTATGATATAAACACCTTGAGGGCAAGAGCTTGCCTGTCAACTTCACTACTCATCTTTAGTGCCTGGCACCTAGAGGTGCTCAGGAAATGATTTTTGAAAGAATAAGTGTTCCATCAACTCTCTTTGGTAGGTTTGGTGATCACTTCCAAGGTGAGTTTAATTCTCCCAAAGTGTAGGCAGTAGAAGCAGAATTTGAACTCAGGCAGTCTGAATTTTGTGCTAACGCTTCGAACTCAACCTTTTTCCCGGGTAGCACTTACCACAATCTGTAGTTGTTTTGCTTGTTTGTTGTCCAACCCCTTTACTGGTGTCACGCTGCTAGACTAGGACTGCGTCCTGCCCCCTGCAGTGTTGCCAACGCTTAGAACTGCCCCCGGCACACTGTAGCTACTCGGTGTTTGCTGGGTGAGTGGATAAACACCAAGCGAACAGACAAGTGAGGGATGGATGTGAGGAACAGGAGCGTTCCAGTGGCGGGGGACTTTCCCAGGCACTAGCAGGAGTCCCGTGCCCAGAGCCCAGCAGGGCCTGGGCAGAGGGACCCGCTAAGAAGTTGCCTCTTGCTGTCGCAGAAGGCATCTTTCGGGGCGGATGGTGGTGGCTTTGCTTGCTCTTATAGCGAAGGAGGGTCACCTGTTCTGCGAATCTTCAAACTTGGGGTCATTCCCAGACGCGGGGCCTGGGTTTGGCCTTGCTCCTGACGGTAGCCAAGAGTCCCACCTGTCCACCAGGGTTCTGGGTGGATCTGTGGAAACAGCTTCTTTTCTACTCGTTACGTTATGTCAGCACCTTTTCAGCTTCTGAGAAACAGGAAGCACCATGATGTGTGGTGGGGTTTGAAAGGATGATAAGAGACATCATCACATTTCTTTGGTTTGGGCATGGAGGACTGGGGTTCCTGTTTGCTCTGACACGAACACATTACCTTTTCCCTTTAGCCAGAATTCTGGAGGATGAGGACTGTGTGGGAAATATGTTTTATAGGGGAGAAGAGCAAGGGGATAAGAGCTTTTAAAATTATTGTTATGAAACATCATATATACAAAAAATGTACAGTTAAAACATAACAAAATTTTAAAAATCCATGTGTCCACCACCCCATCCCTGAGAAGGTGACTCTCCCATAATGTCCCACTCCCTCCCCACCAGAGGTAGCCACTATCTTGATTTCTGTGGTTAATCATTTCTTTGCTATTCTTTATGGTTTTATCACGTATGTAAATATCCTTAAATTATATATGATTTTATTTTACCCATTTTTGACCTATTTTTTTAAAAAAGATTTGTTTGTTTATTTCAGAGAGAGAGAGGGAGAGAGAGTAGGGGGAGGGGCAAAGGGAGAGGAAGAGTGAGTCTCAAGCAGACTGCACTCTGCGTGGAGCCCGACATGGGGCTCAATCTCACAACCCTGAGATCAAGGCCCTGAGATCAGGACCTGAGCTGAAACTAAGAGTCTGACGCTTAACCCACCAAGCCACCCAGGCACCCCATTTTTTACCTTTTTATAAATGGAATCTTGTTGGATATATTTAGGACTTGCTTTTACTCTTCGACAAAATGTTCTCAGACTCATCCATGTTGACCCAAATAGCTGTACATTCTTTTACTTTACTGCAACCCACAGTGAATGACTAAACAAGAATTTATCTATTTTATACTGACGGGTATTTCTTTTTTTTTTTTTTTTCCAGTTTTAGCTATTAAAAACAGTGATGCTAAAAGGATGTTAGGTAAATACTAAGGAAATCTGAATAAGGTATAGACTTTAATTAACAATAACGTATCAGTATTGGTCCATTAATGTGACAAATGTACCATCCAATTGTAAGATGCTCATAGTAGGGGAAATTGGGTGGGAGTTTATGGGAATTCTGCATTCTCTTCATAATTTTTCTGTAAATCTAAAATTATTTTAAAATAAAAAATTCGGGGTGTCTGGGTGGCTCAGTCGGTTGGGCATCTGCCTTCGGCTCAAGTCATGATCCCGGGGTCCTGGGATCGAGCCCTGCATCGGGCTCCCTGTTTGGCGAGTAGCCTGCTTCTCCCTCTCCCTCTGTTGCTCCCCCCTGCTTGTGCTCTCTCAAAATAAATAAATAAATAAATAAATAAATAAAATCTTAAAAATAAATTAATTAAATTAAATTAAAAATTTGATGGGGTACCTGACTGGCTCAGTCAGTAGAGTGCCCAATTCTTGATCTTGGGGTCATGAGTTCAAGCTCCATGTTGGATGTAGAGATTACTCAAAAATTTAATTTAGTTTAATTTAATTTAATTTAATTTAATTTAAAAATTTGTTAAAGAAAACCCGATGATGGGGCACGTAGGTGGCTCAGTTGGTTAAGCGTCTGCCTTCGGCTCAGGTCATGATCTCAGGGTCCTGGGATGGAGCCCCAAATCAGGCTCCCTGCTCAGGGGGGAGTCTGCTTCTCCCTTTGCCCCTCCCCTGCGTGCACGCGCGCATGTGCGCACTCACGCTCTCTCTCTCTCAAATAAATAAATAAAATCTTTTTTAAAAAAAGAAGAAAACCCAATGGCTGTTATGAACATACTTTCTTAAATCTCCTAATGTCCATGTGCAAGAATTTCTTTAGAATGTCTACCAGATTGAAATTCTGGGTCATAGAGTACACATGTCTTCAATGTTCTTAGCTCTGCATTTCAAGAGTACCAGTTTTGACTGTCCCACACACAATGTATAAGAATTCCTTTTACTTCACATCCTGGACAAGACTTGTAATATCTTGACTTTTTAAATTTTTGCCAGTCTGGTGGGTGTGAGATGCTATCTCATTGTGGTTTAATTTTGTATTTCCCTGACTACTAATAAGGTTGAACATCTCTTTATGTTTATTGGCCATCTGTGCTTCCTGTTCTGAGAATATGCTTACTCATGTCATTTACCTTTTTTTTTCTTTTCCTGGTGGGTTATTTATCTTTTTCTTATTGAGGACTTATCTTTTTCTTATTAACAGGACTTTGTTACTCATTCTGAAAACGAATCCTTTGTCATTTATACATAACACAAATATAACTTGTCTTTTCTTTTACTCAGTAAATTTGTTGAATGTTGAGTGTATAGATCTTTTCCTTAATGATCTGTGCTTTGGGGGTTTTATTTATGAAATCCTTCCATTCGCTCTTCTTTGCTCCTTTAGATCCACTAATTTGGCCTCTTCTGTGTTCTGGGGGCAGATTTGTCTGGACTACATTAATGACTTCTTTGCTCCTGGGCTCCCCGTTGGGTTTGACCATGAGGAGCCCCGACAGGCAAACTAAGGGTGGGAGCTAAGTGAAGTCAACATGTTTGTCCTCCCAGTTCTGTCCTTGTAAGGCTGCTGCAAGTTAGCTGTGTCCTTGATTGAAGATCCCAGCTCCTAGCGGTGGCCCTTTCCCCACAGCCCTCTGTATCTTGGAGTTTCACCAACTATCCCTCTCCTGTTACAGCTCCTGTTATTAGCCTCAGAGAATTGCATTTTCCCTCCTGGTTTCCCTACATCCTGTTCTCACTGTTATAATGGCCCCATTATTAAATAAAATTTCCTCAAATTACCCAGTTTCCTAGAAGGATTCCAGCTGTCTCCTGATAGATATGCTCACCCCAAGGTTATATTTTTATTTTATTTTATTTATTTATTCACTTATTTACGTATTTATTTTTAAAGTAGGCTCCACGCCCAATGTGAGGTTTGAACTCATGACCCCAAGACCAAGAGTCACACATTCTACCAACTGAGCCAGCCAGGCACTCTTCTCCTTTTTTTTTTTTTTTTTTTAAGATTTATTTATTTATTTGAGAGAAAGCACGCACGAGCAGGGGGAGGGGGCAGAGGGAGAGGGAGAGAGAGAGAGAGAGAGAGAAGCAGACTCCCCCGCTGAACATGGATCCCAACGTGGGGTTCCATCTCATGACCCCAAGATCATGACCTGAGCTGAAATCAAGGGCTGGACACCCAACCAACTGAGCCACCCAGGCACCCCACCCCATCTTTTAAAAAAATTTTTAGTTATTTACTGGTCTCTCTCTCTACTCTGCAATTTCTCGCCCTTGGCACTGCTGACATTTTATACAGGATAATTCTTTGCTGTGGGGGCTGTCCTGTGTAATGTTGGATGTTAGTAGCATCCCTGGCCTCTGCCCATGAGGTCATGGCAGTAGCCTCTTTTTTCTCTCCAGCTGTGACAACCCAAAATTGCCAAATGTTCTCCCAGGGGGGAAATCGCTCTTTGCTAAGAACCACTGCTCTACCCTATATCAAGATCTTGCTGACCTAATTATTGAAGTTTGATATCTCATGGGGCACGATCTCCCACTTTGATCTCCTTCTTTCGGATTGTGTTGGTTATTCTTGGACCCTCATTCTCCCATGTACATTTTAGAATCAGCTTTGTAAGTAGCATGAAAAAAATTGTCAGGATTTTGATAGGATTTGTATTGAATTTATAGATCAGGTTCCAAATTATGGTATTGACTTTTTGTATCCATGGTCATGGTGGGTCTCTGTGTTTGTTAAGGTCCTTTTAAAAGTATTTTAATAAAGCTTTAAATCAACTTTTGATAAAGTTTTTCACATTTTGTTAGATTTACTCTTTGGCACCTTATAGTTTTCTAAGTGTTATAAATGATATCTTCTTTAAGATTATATTTCTATTTGTTAGTGATGTGTAACAATGTAATTGATTCTGTATATTGATCGAGCAGTTTAATAAGAATCATTTACATTCTTTTGGGTTTTATTTTGTCATTTTGCATCATCTGCATATATATATATATATATATATATATATATATATATATATGCAGTTATTTGTGTCTGTACGTGAATTTTGTTTCTTCTGTACGTGAATTTTGTTTCTCCCGTTACAATCCTCATATTTATTAGTACTATTTATAATCTTGCTGCAAAGGCCAGTACTTGCAGTCACAGTTTTTAAACAAAATGGAGTTAACATTATCCAGGACCACCAGTAGCCCATATAAAGCTTCTGTGCAAATTGGAAAAAGCCTTCTTCCTCAATACCCTTTACTTCCATCTGGTAGGAAATGATCATGATACATATTCAAATCCACAATGTTTATGATGTAAGATGTTCTCCCTGGGATTGTGCAGTGCACATAAAGTGGTCCTGCACATTCTTCCATTGGTTCCTGCTTTTATTTATTTATTTATTTATTTATTTATTTATTTGGTGGGGAGGGGCAGAGGGAGAGGGCGAGAGAGAATCTCAAACAGGCTTCACGGCAGGGCTTGATCCCACAACCTCAAGAGTCGCCACTTAGCCGACTGAGCCACCCAGGCACCCCTGCGTTGTTCCTGCTTTTAAAGGGATGTTTTTAATGCATCACCATTGAGCACAGTATTTGCTGTAAACTTACCAGATTAAAGAAATTCCGTTTTATTTTAACTTTGCTAAAAGTAGTTATAATAAGTGGATATTAAATTTCAGTAATGCTTTTCGTGCATTGATATGTGATTTATCTCTTTAATTGTTTAATGTGGTAAATTACATTAATAGATTTTCTAATTTTGAATCTTGAATTCCTAGATTAAGTTCAATTTTGTTGTTATGTAATATCTTTTTATACATTCTGGATTTGGATCGATAACATTTTCTTTACAATTTTTACGTGCATGTTCATGAGTGACTATAGCATCATAATTTTCTTTTGTTGTGATGTCCCCCTCTGATTTTACTAATATATATTAGCTTTTCAAAATGAGCTGGAAGACATTATGTTTTGTTTATTTTCTGTATGAGTTTATATATGTTTCGAATTACATGTGACTTGAAAGTTTGGAAGGACTCACTGATAAAACTGTCTACCCTTTGTGCACTCTTTGTGGGAATATTTTATTTATTTATTTATTTTTAAAGATTTTATTTATTTATTCATGAGAGACAGAGAGAGAGAGGCAGAGGGAGAAGCAGGCCCCTCACGGAGCAGGGAGCCCGATGCGGGACTCGATCCCAGGACACCAGGATCATGACCTGAGCCAAAGGCAGATGCTTAACCGACTGAGCCACCCAGGTACCTGGAAATATTTTAAATGATTAATTAAATTACTGTAATGGCTATAGAACCCTTTGTATTCTTGCATCAGTTTTTGGAATTTATATTTGTATGGGGCACATGTTTGTGTGCCTTCTCAGATTTCCTCCCCTTCCTCCTTTCTCTCTCTTGGTCAGCACCCCACTCACACCAAGTCACCCCTATGCTTCCAGACACAGGTGAAATGCCCCGCTGTGTGGAATGAAGGCTGGCTTCCAAGGGGCTGCCCCTGACCCAATAATTCAATAGAGGAGAATTTGACCAATGGGGTGTGGCAGACAAAAGGGAGCCTGGCATATGAATTCCCTTCTCCTTTGGCCTTTCTCTGTGCTGTTCTGCCGCCTTCTTTCAGCACTCCTGCAGAAATTCCCTGGGACAAGCACACATACCTGCAGAGAGATTTGCTATGCTTGCTCACACCTTGGTGTGAAGTTGTGCCCAATACACTGAAGTATCACACCACACTGCTGCACGTCTTTCTTGCCTCACCTCCCTTTTTCCCTCAACCTAACCAATATAGGCTTATAACTCCCAAATTAAGTGTCGGTGCTTTAATGCTTGCCTCAGGCTCTGCTTTCTGAGGATACCCCGGCTATGGACAGTTGGTATCAGATGGAAAAAACCCTTGGAATGAAATTTTGAAGTTCAATTGCTCACCTCTCTAAAATAATAGGAACCTATTGCTGGTGCTAAGCAGTTTGAGAGTAACTCCTGGCATGCAGTGGCTTTGGAGTTTTTTTAAGCTTTTAACTGGTAAATTTGGGTGAAGGGCAGATGGAGAGCAAGGCAATGGAAGATGAAGTGGGTGAGATATACGGGAGCTATGTTAATTGCAAGGATTGCAAATAACTGCAATTGCGGAGCACAATGGCTCTTCTGACAGCCGTGGAGACCTTACCAAAGAAGGGCGATAGGCTCAGAGCAATCTAATTCCAATTTAAGGTACACTCTGAATGCTAGCAGACTTCCATGGCAACTTTAAAAGAGACCCCTGGTGCGCCTGGCTGGCTCAGTCAGAAGAGCATGTGACTCTCGATCTTGGGTCGAGTTCGAGCCCCACACTGGGTGTAGAGATTACTTAAATAAATAAAACTTTTAAAAAATGGAGATCCTTATCTCCTGCAGCCACAGACTGAGCTGAGAATTAGGTTCAGGGTCTGATTATTTGCAGGTCTTTGTAGAGCTTCAAAGGAGAATAGTTGTTCAACTTTGGTACTCTTCTATGGCAAAGTTGTGGCCCTTATAGCAAGAGTGTGGGACCATGAGATCTGGGATAGGAACACATGGGTGAGAAAACCAACTTGAAACCCCAAGTTCTTCTGAGTTCTCCTTAACCGGCAGAAGCAGCCCTTTCCCCCTTGCCAAAGTGGACTAGCTCCTCCTTGCTTGGAGACAGAAAAATTATTTCTCTCGACACAGGTGCTTCCCAAGATGACATTTATTCTCCTCTTCACACTCCCCACTGTCTGCAGGCTAGTAATCAGAATTAGAGCTCAAAATAATGTGTGTCAGGGCGCCTGGGTGGCTCAGTCATTAAGCGTCTGCCTTCGGCTCAGGTCATTATCCCAGGGTCCTGGATCGAGCCCCGCATCGGGCTCCCTGCTCCGCGGGAAGCCTGCTTCTCCCTCTCCTACTCCCCCTGCTTGTGTTCCCTCTCTCGCCGTGTCTCTCTCTGTCAAATAAATAAATAAAATCTTTAAAAAATAATAATAATTTGTGTCAATTAGGGCCCAATCAGAAGACAGAAGCTATACCAGCTATTTTAATAGAGAGAATTGAATATAAGTAATTGTTAAGCAGGTATTGGATAACTGGAGAGACAGAAAGGGAACAATAAGGTATTATGAAGGTGGTGATTTGTGGGAAGATGCTACCGCCCCAATGGCTGGAGATCAAAGGGAAGAGGTTAGAATTATTAAAACGTACAACCTTAGGGAAGGGAACTCTTGGACCTAAAGGTCCAAGCTCTGTGGAAGGTGCAGTACTCTGTGGCTGGTGGTGTTTCTGAGCTCAGAAAAGGGGCCGATGGGAATGGGATCCAGATCTCTGGGGGGAAGGTGCTGGTTGAGTGGTGCTGGGACCTTGGGAGGGGGGATGAAGTATGCTAAGGTTGTTTGAATGAATGTTGGCAAAACTGCAAACTGCTACTGGAATGAACGGCTGTTGCCAGGGTAACACTAAGATTAGGATTAGGAATATAAAAGACAAGAACAGGAGGCAAAAACAACGAATAGTAAGCAAACAGGAAGGAGCAAGTCCCTTCTTCCTCCAGCCTCCTAGTCTAGCGCCCCCTATTGACAGATCCTAACAGAGAATCAGCTGGCAAAGCAGAAAGGGGTTTGCAGGATCACAGTTCTAGCAGAGCATAGAAGGTGTGTTTGAAGCTGAGAGGCATTAGCTTCCCAGCTGACATTCAGGAGAGAGGGAGTGCGGGAGCTTACAGATATGTACTGTCAGAATCCAAAGCCAAGTGGATCTTGTTAGTCCAAAAGAATATAGAGTTGAATTCATTGCTGGCGGGGGGGGGGGGGGGGGGGGAGGGGGCTACTCACTGTGATGCAGCATTTAATGTTTTGGCAAGAACACCCAGAGCTGATCCTAACAGTTTGCTGGAATGGCTCTTTGAAGCCTGACTTGGTGGTGGTCTACAGAATATGAAATGGAGATGCCAGAACATTCTTTCCATAGTGTTGAAGAAGAGGGCAGATAGCTCAGGAAGTAGGAATGCTAGATAGATGTATTGTGTATGGTCTGAGTACCCACTATCTGACTATGTTCTCTGGAGGGCACAGAGAACACTCCTTTCACTAACACAGCACAAGATGTACTAGTGAGGAGAAACAGGCATCGTTGCAAAGCTTGGTAGTAGAAGTTCTCCATAAGCTGGGTTGAAGGTGGGGGATGCTACCATTGACATGGGCTCCCTAATATCACTGGGCAAGATGGAATCCCTAGAATGGCAGAGGCCAGGTTGGAAGCACTTAACGATCAGAAACGAAGTGGTCATAATTACTGCAATGAGCAGTCAGGCTATGTAAGGTCCCTTTGACCCTGGGATTTATAGTGGTGGCTAATACAGTAAAGCATTTTGAGAGGCAAGAGAGATGGATGATCAATCAGCATGCTATTCAATATATAGGTAGTTAGATACAATCAAGAGCTTATGGGTTGAGGCGTGCAAGAGCCACCACAATGGAAAATCAGACCCTTCATCCATTTCCCAGATCTCAGTATGCATTCATTAAATGGGAGGGACCCTACAATCCTACTTCATGGAGTAAACTTTCTTTCTTCAATCCTTTACCAAAGAGACCTAGAACCATTCATCAGAATAACCATGCACCGGTAAAGGACATACTCAGACTTTACTCTTTTTAAAAACTTATTTATTTATTTCTTTATTTATTTATTTGAGACAGAGAGCAGGCACGTGCATGTGTGATGGGGGTAGGGGAGGAGGAACAGAGGGGGAGGGAGAGAATCTCCAGCAGATTCCACACTGAGCACAGAGCCAGACGTAGATCCAGGGTGGGGCTCAGAAATCTATATTCTTGGGTTTTTTTGTGTGTGGTTTTTTTATTTTTTTATTTTTATTTTTTAAGATTTTATTTACTTATTTGGCAGAGGAGAGAGCACAAGCAGGGGGAGCAGCAGAAGGAGAGGGAGAAGCAGGCTCTCCGCTGAGCAGGGAGCCCAACGGGGGCTCGATCCCAGGACCCTGGGATCATGACCTGAGCCGAAGGCAGACGCTTAACAGACTGAGCCACCCAGGCACCCCATGGTGGTAAAATATTTAAAACACTACTTCCTGACCACGAAATCACTAATATGGCTGCTTTGTTTATATAACACACTACATGTCTCCCGGGTTGACCTTCAGAGCCTTTCCAGCTATCTCCTGTGAACCTCGATATGCTGCCAATTATATGTGGAAAGAAAGTAAAGACTTTCTCTGTTGAGCTCCCCACCACCACTTCACTCAAAAATGCATCGACTTTGGGGGACATAAGTATAATATTTTTCCTACATAGATATTGGTAGAAAAGCATTGTGTTGAAGGACACACATCCTATGAAGAAGTGTTCCATGTGGAAAACATTCCGTAGGGAATGTTAGTCTTATTCTTCCCAGAATAGTCCCACGAACGTTCGCACCTCTATGCCTCTGCTCACACTGCCTCTCTACATCCATCGTTTCCCAAGCAGGGAAAGTGTAACTTTCCTGTCTTCATTCATCCCTCTCTCTTGGCTCTCACAGTCCAGCTCAAATGCTGCCTCCTCTCTCTTTCCCTCCCTACCCCAGCAGGATTAGTTGCTCCTTCTCAGAGCCCTGCATGACTTCGAACATTCCTCTGTCAGAGCTCTTGTTTTTACGCTGCAACATTGTCAGATCCATCTGATACATCTCTGTGTATGTATCAGTCAGAATCTCTAGGTGGTGCTGCAGTAACAAATCATCCCTGAATCCCAGGGGCAGCACACAACAGAGGTTTGTTTCTAAATTACACAAAGTCTTCTGTGGGTGTGGCTCTGGGCAACCTTTCAGAGCAATTGTCCTCTGTGGGTTGGCTCGGTGTTCCAGAATACTTCCATCTTATGGTGATTCCATATCAAAACTGCTTTTGCAATTCCCTTGGCAGGGAACAAGGAGAATCACACATCAGTTCTTAAGTACTTCACACCACATTGTTAGTGCAAGTCACGCTGCCACGAGTAACTTCAAGAGGCAAGGAAAATACAGTTCTCCCATGTGCCCAGAAAAAGAGCAAAGTCAGAAATAGTGGAGCAGGGCGATTGGGTGGCTCAGTCAGTTAAGTGTCTGACACTTGGTTTCAGTTCAGGGTTGTGAGATCAATCCCCAGGACTGGCTCTGCACTTAGTGGGGAGTCTGCCTGAAGTTTCTCTCTCTCTCCCTTTGCCCATCCCCCTACTCACGCATGTGCTCTCTCTTTCAAATAAATAAATGAATCTTTTTTTTTTTTTTAAGAAAGAAATACTGGAGAGTAGCACTAGTATTTAACACAATAGGCCCTCAATAAATGTTCACAATGTTCCAGTGTTATGCCGAAGGAGGCAAGCAAACTACCGTTTACTGATCTCTTCAAATGGGTTAGACTTTCCTAAACATTTTATGTCACTATCTCAACTAATTGTCATCACAAGCCAATGAAAGACAGTAGTATTCCTTCTTTATGATATGAAATCAAAGCCTCGGAGAGTTTAAGTTACCGGCCAAGGTCACACAGCTAATAGGTGATACAGCTGAGATTCAAACCTACACTGACACGTCGTTATCACCCAAAGTCCATAGTTTACATTAGGGTTCATTCTTGGTGTTGTACCTTCTATGGGTTTTGATAAATGTAAATGACATGTATCTGCGTTTATGGTATCATACAGAAGAGTTTAACTGCCCTAAAAAGCCTCTGTGCTGCACTTTCTTCATCCCTCCCTCCTCTTTAACTCCTGGCAACCACTAATATTTTTACTGTTTCTGCAGTTTTGCCTTTTCCAAATATCATAGCATTGGAATCTTACAACCCCTTTCAGATTGGCTTCTTACACTTGGTAATATCCATTTAAGGTTCTTCTGTGTCTTTTCATGGTTTGATTGCTCATTTCTTTTTAATGCTGAATAATATTCCATCATCTGTATGTACCACAATTTATTTATCAGTTCACTTACTGAAGGATATCTTGGTTGTTTCCAGGTTTGGGCAGTTATAAATAAAACTGCTATGGGGACACCTGGGTGACTCAGTTGGTTAAGTGTCTGCCTTCCACTTGGGTCATGATCCCGGAGTCCGGGGATCAAGCCCCATGTCAGGCTCCCTGCTCAGTGGGGAGTCTGCTTCTCCCTCTGCCCCTCACCCTGCTTGTGCTCTCTCTCTCTCCCACTCTCCCTCTCTCAAATAAATAAATAAAATCTTTTAAAAAAAGAAAAGAAAGCTGCTATAGACATCTATGTGCAGATTTTTGTGTGTATATATTTTCAACTCTTTTGTGTAAATACTAAAGAGAGTGATTGTTGGATTGTCCGGTAAAAATATGATTAGTTTTTATTAGAAACTTCCAAAGTGGCTGTACCACTTTGCATTCCCACCAGCAGTGAATGAGAGTTCCTATTCCTCCACATTCTTGCCAGCATTTGGTGTTATCAGTGTTTTGGATTTTGGCCATTCTAATAGGTGCATAGTGATATCTCATTTTTGTTTACAATTCCACAATGATACATGATATTGAGCATCTTTTCATATGCTTATTTACTATATATATATATATGTGTGTGTATGTATATATCTTCTTTGGCAGAATATTTGTTCATGTCTTTTGCTCATTTTTAAATCAGCTAAAACACTTTAGGAGGAATAAAAACCGAGAGAATGTATTACCAATAAACTCTCACTAAAAGAACTTTGATAAATTGTAGTTGTGGGAGAAAACCATCTCAGAAGGAAGTTCTGAAATGCAAGAAGGAATTATACAGTCATTGTCTTACACAAGATGATGGTATCTTCCTCCAGAAATGATGCACTTCTAGCAAGCAATTATGGTAAGAACAGGTCATCTCAATTTAGTCTGAGATACAGCTAAAAAAGAAAGATGGGTTTTGGTTTTAAAGGACCGGTCTACTTCAGTTAGTTCTTAAAGTATAATTCTTCAGGGTTCCCAGTGGAAAGCCTGGAAGTATTTACAGAAACCTCTCCTACTTCCTGGGCCCTGAACTCCAATTTTTGTTCCTCCATACCCATGAAACTGCCTAAAACTCTGCTTTACCCATGTCCCCCAGCCACAGCTTTTCTCTCGGCTTCTCTGTTGCTCAGCTCCTCAACCTCTAGACCACTGCTTACTAATCGGTAAATGCCTCAAAGCAAAAAGCTATGCCAAATGTCAGGCCCACTTCTAAGCTTACCTTCTTTATAGTCTCTTAAGTCTTCATTGCCATGTCATCTAATTGTTTTAAATTGATTTTTGAAACTATGTAACCATCTTTCCTAATTGTTTAGCTCCAGGGCTGGTCTGTACAAGCTAGTCTGCCACAGCCTGAATCGGAAGTGTCGTTCTGGACTTTGCAGAGGACAAAGGATAAATTGAATGGGAATATATACCTCTTGCATGTTTCAAATCTTTCATGGTGGCAGTCAACCAGGAATATAGTATTTGTCTTTGATTTTCTATCTTGACAGGGTCCAGATAGTTTCAAGGCCTTCCACTTGTCCCTTACTTCATGGGTCAGAGAACCAATATGAAGGCTCTCCCAGGCGCTAAGAATATTTATCCCACATATATGGTAAAGAACTGAAAAAATAATCAAAAGGTATACAAAAGACTCATGCCAAAGCTCCTTTTATCACTTGTCCTAAGCGATTTCCATTCCAGCCAGAATATCAAGGTGGCATGTGGATCTTCCAGGTGTTAGTGTCAGCTCACACCTCATATGAATCAATCTTTGAAAAGTCTGAGTATTTCCTGGGGCATCGTGATCGAGCCCTGTGTTCGGCTCTGTGCTGGGTGTAGAGTCTGCTTAAGATTCTCTCTCTCCCTCTCCCTCTGCCCCTACCCCCCACGCTCCTACCCGCTTGTGCTTGCACCCTGGGTTCTGGGATCGAGCCCCACATCGGGCTCCCTGCTCAGCAGGAAGCCTGCTTCTCCCTCTCCCACTCCCCCTGCTTGTGTTCCCTTTCTCACTGTGTCTCTCTCTGTCAAGTAAATAAATAAAATCTTTTAAAAAATTTTTAAATAAGTATATTACCACCATTTATTAAACAACTAAATACAAAAACATAAATTTAAAAATATTTTGCAACCTAATAAGTTAGCTTGTTGATTACATTCAGGCATTTTACTGTGTGAGAGAGAATATAAGTCTACAAGGGCAGGGAATGTTGTCTGCTTTATTCACTGTTGGATCCTAGTCCCTAAAACAGAGCTGGACCAGATGGGAGCTCAATAAATATTTGCTGAATTGAATTAAGTTGACATTCAGTCTCTTCACAAATCGAGTTTCCTGTTTCCTGTCAGTTCTAGAACAGTCAGCACGGTGCTGTGCTGACCCATCTTCCTCTTCATTGGCTCGGCTCCAGCTCTCAGGGCTGGGTGGACACACAGTTGGGGGTCTGGGCCATGGCAGAGCATTAACCACCATGCTTAGGTTTGTGCTGGAAGGAAAACTTGTCTTCTTACACAGAAGGACTCGCATTCTCCAACCTGAGACTCTATGTCCGACTGCCCTGCCCCCTCCCCTGTGCCCAGACACAATAAGAGTGGTTGCTGCACACAAACAGCCGAGTGTGACCCGTACAAGCCGTGCAGATAATGCTTGGGGTAATGGCGCCCATCGATACGGAGCCTCAGCCTACACCTGTAACTGCATCCCAGCATGCAGTGTAGACCCTGTGATCAGTAGATGAAGTAGTCAATGGCATAGTTGAATATTCTTATTGGATCTCTCCTCCAGTTCTATCTCAGTTTTAAAATATATTTTCAAGAACATACTTTCTGGATCTTTGAGAAATTTCCTCAAGCAGAAGAACCTTCAGTTATGGTACCGATGGTCATAAGCAGGCAGACTGGACGGCTGCAGCTCTACCCCTGGGAATACAGGATGATAGGACCCTCTAGAACCCAGTCTTCTGAATATAACTGCCGACCAGCTTTTCGGGCCCTTTTGTTGGGAGAGGAGGAAGAACTCTCCCTGGCCACAGTGCTCTGGGCTCCACCAAGAAGGTTTCTGCCTCCGTCCCTGAACTGGCAGTGGGATTGGTCTGCCAAATTCTTCTCACTGGCCAAGAAGAGACCTAGTTACAGATTTTTACACTATCCTCCTCCAAGGAAAATCCTTGAAAGTCATTTTAATTCTCCGGCCAGTCCTGGAAGGTTCATTCATTCATTCATTCATCCATTCATTCATCACCTACCATTTAACCTGCACCCTCCCTTCTTCCGCTACACTGCGGCGAGGAAACCATGCTCAGCCCCCACCCACGCTCCTGCAGCCCACATCCCCGCGAAGGCCTGCTGGATCACTTCTGCCTGTGGTTCGCCTAGCAACCCCACGACCTCCGTCACCAGGGAGACGGGAATGCGCAACCAGCACGGATGCAGACTCTCCCTCCAGACTCAGCGTGTTTTCACACAGACGGTGCTCACTTCAAGAGTAGGACAGAGGTGCCTGGGTGGCTCAGTCGGTTAAGTGTCGGACTCTTGGTTTCGGCTCAGGTCCTGATCCCATGGGTGGTGAGATCAAGCCCTGTGTCCGGCTCCATGCTCAGACGGAGTCTGCATGGATATTCTCTCCCCCTGCCCCTCCCCAGCTCACGCTCTCTCTCAAATAAATAAATAAATCTAAAAAAAAAAAAAAAAGTAGGACAGAGGCCAGCAACAAACTGAATCAGAGTTGTTTATTTTTGTTTTATTGGAACATAGCCCAATCTGATATAAATATTAATTTATCAAATTCTTCTTCATTTCATAAATAAATATTAAGTTAACAGACATTTTACAGAATGTTGCGTTAAATAAGGTTAAAGTACATATTTATTTTTGCCTGGAGCAAACTGGAGGAAAATACTTCAAAGATCGGGTATCTGAAATATGTCTCAAACACTTTATTTTTATGCCTTCTGCTTGTGTGAGGTGGTAAAGTAGTAGGATGCCTGAAATATCTACTTTGCCTCTGAAGTTTAAGTCTACGGATCATTAAGGCCCCACTGCTGGTTGGCCCTCATTCTTATTGCAAAAGAAAACATTCTTCTTCTCCTCCAAAATCTTTCACTACAATAAGTCAGTTTGTCTCAACTTTCTGTTGTCCACTCGGTGTTTATGGCACCAAGAAACACTTGCAGGTGGTCTAGGAACTTTTCTACTCTCCATCTTTCTCCTCCACACCTTTTCTGTGAAAAGAACAGACAAGAGGTATTGTAGGAAACCTGTCAGTTCTTGTCAAAACAGGCACAGCCAGACAAATATACTTAAGTTTCCACCAAATGTCTTTAACTTACTTTTTGGAGGTCTATGTGTTGTTTTATGAAAGACAAGTTTTGGAATAGTTTATCCACAGCCTCCCCTTGTGCAGTTCGGTTCTTCAGTATGTCTACACCCTGAAAGACTTCTTCAATGCACAACTGGTGCTAAGTGAGGAAAATTTTTAAAAATATAAATAATCAAAACAAGCTATCGGGGCACCTGGGTGGCTCAGTCGTTAAGCGTCTGCCTTCGGCTCAGGTCATGATCCCAGGGTCCTGGGATCGAGCCCCGCATCGGGCTCCCTGCTCCGCGGGAAGCCTGCTTCTCCCTCTCCCACTCCCCCTGCTTGTGTTCCCTCTCTCTCGCTGTGTCTCTCTCTGTCAAATAAATAAATAAAATCTTAAAAAAAAAATTAAAAAAAAAAACAAGCTATCAAAATTTGGTCCAAAAATTTAGACTTTGTTTTGTGGAGTTTACACAAGTTCCTTTCTCCCAAGAGTATTTCGCTTGTTTCTTTTCCAGGTGGGAAACCACCTCATACTGACCTATAATTTCTTCCTTTTTTTTTTTTTTTTGTAAGATTTTATTTATTTATTTGAGAGAGAGAGAGAGCACAAGCGGGGTGGGGGTTGAGGGAAAAGGCCAAGCAGACTCCCCCCTGAGCAGGGAGCCGGATGTGGGGCTCGATCCCAGGACCCTGAGATCATGTCCCGAACCGAAGGCAGACGCTTAACCTCCTGAGTCACCCAGGCACCCTGAGCTATAATTTCTATAAGTAAATGACATTTATATAATTACTGAGGGGTTTGACAAATGATATAAATTAAATGCTTAATGAAAAATAAAGTGTTTAAGAAGTATAATGCAACTATATTACTGATTTACCTCACATCAGAGTTTCCTCTGACAGTTCTGGCTGGTAATTTTATTCTATTTAGACTAATGATATCACATCTTTAACATTTTAATATGACCATGACATACTTCAAAGGTATACAATTCTATTAGAGTTAAAATCATTTAAGAAATGACAACATAGGACTTCACTGTATATTTTAATGTCTACTGACCATAATTCTAATATATAACGCTAAGTTGCTAGTACTTTCAGAAAGACTTTAAAGTGAGAAAAGCCAAAGATAGAGGTGAATGGAGACTAGGAGGCACCTCTCACCCAATATGGAATTTTTCTGGAAAGAACGCTTGATATGAGGCTCTTTGAGATGGAGAATTGACAACATCAAAAAAGGGCCTGATCCACTTGCTTAATGGATTCTACTTAATATTGTAGAGTCATTCCTAACACCATTCCCAATATTCATAAGCACATACATTCACATCCGCATACATAAAAACAAAATAGATGAAATTAAATCATTCCAATGTTAACTAATGCTTTGTAGCTTAAAATACGAAACTGATTCATGCAATTGTTTTGTCAAATCATAATTTAACTTACATTTTTATGTTCAGGAGTAGGAATCATCAGGTTCTGAAAAGGAAAGGAAATACATTCATTTTTAACATATCATAAGATTCATAACTTTTAATATAATGCTTTCTAGTAACATGGTTACCCATTATATATTACTAACACTCATAATTTCATTATTAATAACAGATCTTTAAAAATCAACCACTGCCAATGATTACCCATGCTTTTTAAGTAGGAATCAAGAAGAAAATTACCCCATCGCCTATCAGCAGAGTTCGATGAGCGGAGAGCAGTGTCAAAGTCTCTGCAACCAGTCTATTCATGGTACTTTCTACAGCAGTAACAGAAACATAGGCAGCCCCAAGAGCTAGCAAACTCAAATGCAGAAGCATTCTCATAGCTGTCAAGTGCTCAGTGTTTGCCTTGGGCAAAGAAAGTGCATACTACAAGATTGCATCCCCAACCAATTTATTCTCTATCTTTGAGGAAATGAATAATTTCTAACAATCAGATAGAGAATACCTAATAATGGCATTTCATAATACAAAATGTTTCCAATGCCTTGTATCTTAAAAAATAATTTTACTTTTATCTTTTAATAATTATAAAGATCCCTACGCCCCCCCCTTTAAAAACATTTTGTATTACAAAGAAAATCTTTGGGTTGATTCATCATTGCCTCACATTTGCATTTCTTAAAACCAGAAGATTGAATTTCCTCTTAAAAGATGTGTGTAAAAAGGAGAAGTATAATGCACACCACTAAATTTTATACCAGGATGTATAAATATTGGGAAAGTCTTTTTCAGGTTGACAAAATTCTATCACCGTTGTTACTAGACTGATCTGTCTTAAAAGGAATTTAAAAATACTTATGGGAAGATGGTGATTAGAGCAGAGACCATCAAAACTCAGCAGGGTCAAGTTCACTGGCAACTATGTTAGGATCCTTTCTGTTGCCAGTGACCAAAACTCTAACCCCAACTGGTTGAAGCCAAACAGGGAATTAATTAGATCATACAACCAAATGGTCCAGGGTAGAGGCTCCTTTATATCTTGCTTGCCTTGGTGATTCTTCCTTGGCTCTGTTGTCAGGCAGCTCTCCCACTGTGGTCCCAAGATGACGTCAAATCTCCTGGATCTGTATGTATCCTGTTCCTGAATAGCAGGAGAAAGAAATTTGTGCTTTTCTGATAGCTCAATCAGAAGTCCTAGAATTCAGCTTCCTTATGACAAAGGACCTCATGTTCACCCTTGAATTGTGGCGAGGGGTATGGGTTATACCGATTGGCTCTCCCTGTAGCTGGAAGCAGGCTTCACCCCACCCAAGTTGCTAGCTGGCTGTGCAAATCAATGGAATGTACAAGATGTGACACAACAGAGATGGTGGGACTAAGTAAACTACAGCATTGAATGACCTGTCTAAAGGTGGAAGATGTTTCTCAGATTCAGCTGATTGTTGCCATGTGACACCCTTGGACTTCTGTTGCTAGATCATCCCAATTTTTAAAGAATTCAAAAGCCTGATTATTATGTATAATCTCCTGATTTTTAAATGCTGGCAATTCATATTAAAAAAAAAACACAACGATATAGGGAACCATTGTGCAGCCTCTGATTTGCAGTGTAACTGTAGGTCAAGTGGGAGGGCTAGTTATTAAAAAGCCCCTTCTATTCAAAATAATATTTCTCCTAAAAATATTTTATTACGGTAAAATACACATAACATAAAATTTAACATCTCAACCATTTTTAAGTGTGCAGTTCGGTGGTATTAAGTACACTCACAATGTTGTACAGTCCATCTTGCAAAACTGAAACTCTATGTCCATTAAACAACAGCTATTTCCCCTCTCTCCAGCCCCTGGCAATCATGCTTCTACTTTGTGTCTCTATGAATGTGACTATTCTAGGTAACTCATATAAGTGGAATCATATGGCATTTGTCTTTTTGTGACTGACTTATTTCACTTGAGATATCTTCAGGATTCATCCACATTGTAGCATTTGACAAAACTTCCTTTCCTTTTTAAGGCAGAGCAATATTCCATCATATGCATATACCACATTTTGCTTATTCATTCACCTGTCAGTGGACATTTGGGTTGCTTCCATCTTTTGGCTATTGTGAATAATGCTACTATGAACATGGGTGTGCACAATTATATTTCTTAAAAATGTTGTCATAATTCATTAACTTTTCCTCTGTGAGACTGATCTCCCAAACCTGACTTCAAACTCTCTCATAGCAAAGACTATAAAATAATGTATTTAAAAGACCTTTATTGGGACGCCTGAGTGGCTCAGTCGGTTAAGCGTCTGCCTTCAGCTCGTCATGATCCCAGGGTCCTGGGATTGAGTCCCACATCGGGCTCCTTGCTCAGCAAGGAGCCTGCTTCTCCCTCTGCCTGCCTCTGTCTCTCTCTCTCTGATAAATAAATAAAATCTTAAAAAAAATATATATTAAAAAAAATTTTTAAAGACCTTTATTAATGTAAAACTCCATACAAAAGTTTATTATTTTAATCTCCTGGGCAGAAGGAGAACTCCAAGTAATTTTTGTTGATATTGCACCCACACGGAAGTGGAGCATCATCCCCCTGAAGTGTGGGATACACAGTGACTTCATTTTAAAGAATACAGTGTGGGGCGCCTGGGTGGCTCAGTTGGTTAAGCGACTGCCTTCGGCTCAGGTCATGATCCTGGAGTCCCTGGATCGAGTCCCGCATCGGGCTCCCTGCTCGGCAGGGAGTCTGCTTCTCCCTCTGACCCTCCCCCCTCTCATGTGCTTGCTCTCTCTCATTCTCTCTCTCTCAAAAAAAAAAAAAAAAAAAAATCTTTAAAAAAAAAAGAATACAGTGTGGGGGGCAGCTGGGTGGCTCAGTCGGTTAAGTGTCTGCCTTTGGCTCAGGTCATGGTCCAGGGGTCCTGGGATCGAGCCCCGTGTCCAGCTCCCTGCTCAGCGGGGATCTGCTTCTCCCTCTCCCTCTGCCTGCCACTCCCCCTGCTCATGCTCTGTCTCTGTCTCTCTCTCTCAAATAAAAAAATACCATCTTTATTTCTTTATTTTTTTAAAGATTTTTATTTATTTATTTGACAGAGAGAGACACAGCAAGAGAGGGAACACAAGCAGGGGGAGTGGGAGAGGGAGAAGCAGGCTTCCTGCGGAGCAGGGTGCCCAATGCGGGGCTTCATCCCAGGACCTTGGGATCATGACCTGAGCCAAAGGCAGATGCTTAACCATTTGAGCCACCCAGGCGCCCCAATAAATACAATCTTTAAAAAAAATAAAGAATACAGTATGGGAAGGAGATTATAAGAAGAGGAACTTTGCAATGGAGAAACCTGACAAACCTCAACCAGGAGACCAAGGTCAACATCAACAGTGATAAGTTAAGTTAATAGCAACTACTCTTAACATGATGTAATGAGAATGGCATTTTATCTCTGTGGTCTTCCTCCCCAAACCCGGTAACCTCCATCTAACCATGAGAAAAACATCATACATATCCAAATTGAGGGAGAAAATGCCCAGCCAACACTCCTTAAAACTGTCAAGGTCATCAAAAAGAAGCAGTGTCTGAGAAACTATCACAGCCCAGAGGAGTCCAAGCATGGTGACCAAATGTAATATGGTATCATGGGTGAAATCCAGGAACAGAAAAAGGACAATAGATAAAACTAAGGAAATTCCAAAAAAACAGTGGAGTCTAGTAATACTTGTGCCAATGTTGGTTCCTCCGTTGTGTCAAATGTACTATAGGAAACTGGGTGCAGGGTACACATGAACTCTCTATAACATTGTTGCAACTTCTGCAACTCTAAAACTATTTTAAAATAAAAGTCACCCAAGGGCTCTGGGTGACTCAGTCGGTTCGGCTCAGGTCATGATCTCGGGGTCCTCGGATCGAGTCCCGCATCAGGCTCCGTGCTCAGCGGGGAGTCTGCTTCTCCCTCTCCCTCTCTCTCTGGCTCCCCATCCCTGCTCGTGCTCTCTCTCTCACTCTCTCTCTCAAATAAATAAATAAAATCTTTAAAAGAAAACATTGCAAGTTGAGAAAAGCTAATGATTGCTTTTACTTTCATTATTAAAAAGACATTGCATCCTGTAAATGTCATGCATTCAGGACCTTTTCACTAGACTGTGAGCTACTTGAGTAGAAAGATTTTATTTAATTAACCTTTTTGTCCTCAAGGACTAGCCTATTATTGTAGGCACTCAATGTTTGTTGAAAAAAAAACTGAATGAATAAGCAGGTACGGCTGTGTTAGTTGAACAAATTAATGTGAATACTGTGGAAACTCAAGGAGTCTATTCCCTCAGGCTGGGAGCCTGAGGTAATAGAAAAAGCAGACTCCTAGAAAAAAAGATAAAGCAAAACTTTAAGACTCAGCTGTAGAGACTAAGTCAATGTGAACTACTATGGCATTTTTAAAAACCCACATTATTTTAGGAGAATAGAAAATTAGCAATCAGTACTTGGAATTTTTATGAATTACTAGTAATTATGTAAAAGGATTTCGAATAGTATTGAAAAGTTGTATTCGTGGGTAACATCCAAACTTTTGCCCAAAAACCTTTATCTCTATTAGCGGCTTCCAAATTGGCAACATATTTTTAAACATACTGATAGCTGTGGTTTTTACTAACTGTGTAGTCATTTAAGGTCAAATGACTTTTCTATGAACTGATTCTAATCAATCAACTGGGCATAATGCCACAAATTTTTTTGTGGTGACTAAATGTAAAATGATAGCATCTCTTTCTTTCTTTCTTTCTTTCTTTCTTCCTTTCTTTCTTTCTTTCTTTCTTTTTTTTTTGACCCTATTCTAACCTTGATGCTTTCAATCCCCAAGCATATCTTTAAAATAATTCTTTTTATTGAATAAATAACATTACAGAAAGAAGAACACAGAACTTCCTCCCTCGGCATAGCAACTGTCAGTTTTTTGATGACTTCTTCCGATCCTTACTAACACATAGATAGCTTCACAGAGTTGTAACCAATGAATACGTGCCACTTGTGTTTATCTTTTTTGCTTATAAATACCTCTCTTTCATGGATCTACTTATTGTTTTAAAGGTTACCTGCTATTAGATGAAATTGGTATCTACAGCTCACTTCACCATTTGGATTGTTTCTAGTCTTCCACAACTATAAACAATGCTACCAGAAAGTTCTTTGTATAATTTTTAAAAATATTTCCTTATGCCAAGGAACTTGTGTGACCATTTTTACAGCTCTTGTTACATTTTACCAGATCACCCCTCTGAAAATATTAAATGGACAAAAAATAAATCCCTTGCATTTTTAGTGTTTTACAACTTACAAAGCACTTTCACAAACATAGCTTTGTTTAATCCTGCTGTCAGCACTGCGGGATAGATTTTTTTCCTTGAAAGTTCTTTAGCACTGGGGTTTAATCATTTTGCTGATGTAATGAGCAAGAGGAACCCCCATGAAAGGTGGGATGCAAGAAGCCGAGGTAATCAACTAGATTGATAAATATGTTGGTAAGCCTAAATAAATAATGCTGGTTAAAAAATAACTTATTTAGGGGATTTCAAGACAATGAGGAACACAAATAGTAAACAATTATAATGTGGGAGATACAGTGATCAGAGTTGATGCATTTTATTTTTCTTGTGCTGTTTAGAAATTTCCTGATGATATTAAATTTAGGGCAACCCTTTCAGGTACCCTCCCTCTTCGGGAACTTTGTACTATCCCTCAATAAATTTTACTATCGCTCGATTAAAAAAAAAGATATTAACTTTAGATTTCAAAATAGGCATGTGAAAAATATAAGAGGAACCACTAAAAGAATAGGAATAGAACGTACAACTTCCAAGCCAGTAGAATAAAACAAGGGCCAAAAAAAAGCTCAATCAATCCAGAAACCAGGAAAGGAGAGAAAGAAGCAAAGAAAAAGCACAGAAAGAGATATGAGAAATACATCCAAATTTATCATGAATCACAGTAATAAAAACAGAGTAAACTCATCTATTGAAAGGCAGATACTGTAAAATTCTACCAAAAATCGTCTCTCTGCTATTTTCAAGAGATATACTTCACGTAAAATGACGCTAAAAGGTTGAAAATCAAGGGATAGAAAGATATACTGGACAAACAGTAATCAAAAGAAAGCTAATGTATCAATATCAATACCAGAAAAAGAATTTGTGTCAGAAAGTACTATACAGAAAAAGAGATTCACTAGTAAGTATAAAATAGTATCTCATAGTAGATTTATTTTTCATTTCATTAATTATGATATAAGCAAAATAAAACATTTTCCAGTAATAGCTTACTGAGAAATAGGAACTTGACTAGTTTGCTTTTTCAGTTCTTTTTATTTTAGGGATTAATCATTTTTATTGCAGTTCGTTTCTACCCCCTTCCTCGGGTTGTTCTCTTAGTCTTATAGTTTCCTATAAAACTGTTACAAAGTTGAATTTTTTTTGTCATGGAATCTGGCTACTTTGTCATGTCAATTTTTTCTTCAGTTTGCTGTTTTTTCCTGAAGTATTTTAAAGTAAGTTACAGAAAAGCATGATGCTCCATCATTAACACTTCATATGTATCTCAAAAAGGAATCATTTTCTTACATAGTAAGATACTGTCGCATCAAATATAATGAAATTAACAATAACAATTTTTTAGCATGTAATTTGTGGACTACATTCAAATTTCCCTATGTATCCCCCAAATTCCCTTCACATCTCTATGTGCAAACAAAGATCCAAACCAGGACCATATGTTGCATCTTTTTTTAAAATAAAGTCTTTTATTTTATTTTATTTTATTTTATTTTATTTTATTTAAAGTTGGGCTCTGTGCTCAGCACAGTCTGCTTAATACTCTATCTCCCTCTCCCCCTGTTCTCCCCCTGCTCTCTCACTCTCTCTCTAAAATGAATAAATAAATCTTTTTTAAAAAGTCTTTTAGAATCTACAGCAGTCCTTGTTTTAATGACACTGATCTGAGAGCCTGGGCCAGTGTCTTATAACACATTCCACCTTCCAGATTTACCTTTTCCATCCTTGTGGTGCTATTTTTATTTTTATTTTTAAGATTTTATTTATTTGACAGAAAGGGACACAGCTAGAGAGGGAACACAAGCAGGGGGAGTGGGAGAGGGAGAAGCAGGCTTTCCGCTGAGCAGGGAGCCCGATGAGGGGCTCGATCCCAGAACCCTGGGATCACGACCTGAGCCCAAGGCAGACGCTTAACGACTGAGCCACCCAGGCGCCCCTCTTGGGTGTTATTAACCTAATCCCAATTCCTGTGAACTGGAGGCTAAGTGTAAAAGTGTGATTAGATTCAAGTTAATTTTTAAAAACCAAACACATAGGAAATAATATTGGGTACTTCCTGGTAAGGTGACAGTAGAAGAATATAGTCAATGGTATTGTAATAAGTTGTATGGTGACAGATGGTGGCTATACTTGCGGTAAGCATAGCATATAGTATAAATTTGTTGAATCACTATGTTATACACCTGAAACTGATGTAACATTGTGTGTCAGCTATACTTGAAAAAAAATCACAGCAGGAGACGTATAAAGTCTGGTTGTCTCAATCATTGTTAATTTCTTATGTTACTTTGGGTCATAAAATTCTCCTTTAAAAGTGGGGGTAATTACATTCTTGGGCTCTACTTTTATTGCTGCCAGAAAGATATAGATCTTCATCCACCTGAAACTTATCCAGTGGTAAGTTAAATAAGATACAGATTTGCTTTTTTCTTCCTATTGATATCCAAGTATCCAAGCAATGCAAATGTGTGGTGGTAGAAAAAAAATGGCCTTGGTGGTTAAACAACTGTTTACATTTGTCAAAAGTCATGAAACTGTACCCTGGAAAAGGGAGACTTTTACTGTATGTAAATAATGCTTAAATAAACTGACTTTAAAAATGGGCTCTAGGGGCACCTGGGTGGCTCAGTGGGTTAAGCATCTGCCTTTGGCTCAGGTCATGATCCCAGGGTCCTGGGATAGAGTCCCTCATTGTGCTCCCTGCTCAGCAGGGAGTCTGCTTCTCCCTCTTCCTCTGCCCCTCCCCCTGCTCATGCTCTCTCTCTCTCTCAAATAAATTAATAAAATCTTTAAAAAATTTTAAAAATGGGTTCTAATCTTTTCTTATTTTTAAGATTACATTGTTCATTACATAAAGCATTACTGTATATTTTCAACCTGTTGTGTTCCATTAGTAACTTAAAATATGTATTATGATAACTGATGCTTTCATGTTTCTTCCTTGGTACAGCAAGAGAGTACTCACTGGCTTTCCCCACTTGCATCCTTTGACATGAATATTTTAGCTTATGTATTAAGTTCTGTAAATGATTGGGGATTATGTGATTGGAGGCCATTTCCTACATTTTTCTGGATCAATAATCCAAAGTTTTTGTTTTGATTTTAATGTCTTCCACTATTGTTTTGTAATTTCTGTCATTTTTCCTGTAGGTCTTGCATGTGATAGCCCTCCATAAGTTGGGTTCCAAAAAGCAATATTCAATCATTGTTTCTCTTATTTTACTTAACATTTTTTATCATACAAACATTAAATTTTTTTAAACATACAAAAAGCGGTACATACTTAATATATACAACTTGATGGCTTTGGAGGTAAGTATGCACCACCAGTGACACCATCACTATAGTCAGTGCCATTGGTATATCCATTATTTCCTAAAGTTTGCACCCTCCTTTTTAACTTATTTTTGTTTATGTGATAAGAACACTTATCACCAGATCTACCCTCTCAGCAAATTTTTAAGTACACAATATAGTATTGTTACACAATATAGTATTGTTAACTATAGGCATTATGGTACAGGACGTCTCTCATTGTTCATCTTGCATAACCGAATCTCTTATTTTAAAGGTGTCTGTTCTTATGGTGGTACTCAGAGGAATGGATTTCTTTCACGTCATATTTGCGTAACATTTTATAGTTTTGTAACAGCATTTGGCTTTTGGTCTACAGCAGTTCCCCAACTTTTGATCTTAGACACCTACACTCTTAAAAATTACTGCGAACCCCAAAGAGCTTTGATGTGAGTTATAACTATCAATATTTACTCAATTGGGAAATTAAAATTGAGATTTTTTTTTTTAGCACAAGAAATATACAAGCACACATTCTATCAGCCATCATTGCGATGGCGTCACCATACGTCATGTGCGTACATTACAGAGCGAAAGAGAATGAAAAACGGAGGGACGTCTTTATATTCTTAGAAAATAGTTTTGACATTAGCCGACATCGCACTCCCTTTCATCCCAGGCATCCCAGGATCACACTTTGATAACCACTGTTTGTCACAAGTGTTTGCCGTCCTCAGAGTTAGGGCTTAAGGCTGCCCCGCACCCAGCAAGGAGGCGAACTGCCCGACCACCAGCAAAAGACCCGGCGGGCTTGACCGGCTCCCGGAAGCCAGAGCTGCGCGCGCACCGCGAGCCTCCGACTTCCCGGCGTGCCCCTGGCCTGCGGCGTAAATGCACGCTGGCGCTAGCGACCCACGTGACCCGCGGGGAGGCCGCGGCGGGAATCTGTGAGTGCACCCTGTTTGCGGGGTCCTTGGGTCTGCGATTCGTGTCTACCGCGGGCGGCCCCGGCCCGGCCCCCACCCCCGCTCTCGCTCGTCAGGCGGGAAGGAAGCCGGTGTGGGAGGAAGAGTTCCAGCCAGAGCCTTCGCTCCTGCTTGGAGCCTCCCAATTCGGAGACTCGCGGGTCCTCACGGCCGGTGCTCGCCCTGCTCCGGCGTCACAGCTAAGTCTCGGTGGGACGCGGCTTTAGGCTCCAGGTGTTGAGAAAAGAAACATTTGCAAACATGTCCCGGATCGAAAAGATGAGCATTTTGGGCGTGCGGAGTTTTGGAATAGAGGACAAAGATAAGCAAATTATCACTTTTTTCAGCCCCCTCACAATTTTGGTTGGACCCAATGGGGCGGGGAAGACGGTAAGTCCTCAGGAGCCCCCTTCAGTTTACGGGCCGCCGCATCTTGCGAACTGGAGAATGAAATATCTGGGGAGCGCAGAATAATAAGGACGAGAGGGGAGGCGTTCCTGTGGCTCAGCTTTCGGGGGCCCCAGGAAGTGCGTGGGCGTCCGGTGGGGCCCCGGCCCCTGGGCGTGGCCTGGTGTCGCCTGCAAGCCCCAGCGACCTTAGGAGGCGACCAGTCCCAGCCTCGTCAGGGTATCCAGGCTTGTTGGGTGCACAAGGTTTACTTGAGAATCCCGCGCGCTCACTCAGCGAGCTTACATTCTTGTACGAAGCCTTTTAGTCTGCACTGTTGTTTTTTTAAACACTCTCCTTGCTCCCAAAACATAGCATTCACTTCCTGGCAGTTGTCCCATTATAGGAATTACTTAAAAAGTTATATGATAAACATAGGACCTTCTGAGAAGAGTTTAGGACTCTTACCTAGTCATAATAGAAAATTGGAGCACAGCTTATTTACTTTGACTTTTTAAGGCCCAGGGAATGTTTAGAAATTTGAGTTGGACCCTGGAGTGGCATGCAGTTACGGGAAGAGGATAGCCAAGAGACTGTCTACTTTTTTTTTTTTTTTTTTAAGATTTTATTTATTTGACAGAGAGAGAACAAGTAGGCAGGGAGAGGGAGAAGCAGGCTCCCCGCTGAGCAGGGAGCCCGATGTGGGGCTGGATCCCAGGACCCTGGGATCATGACCTGAGCCGAAGGCAGCGGCTTAACCGACTGAGCCACCCAGGTGCCCAAGAGACTGTCTGCCCTTTAAGGGTGGCTTGAGAGAAAGCAGGGCGTTGTCTGTGTAACAGAGAAGACTAAACGAAGCAAAAAGGATACAGAAAGAGAGGTTTCGAGTTGAGCATTGAATGCCACACTCTTGTCTACTTGTGCTTATGTGAAAAAGTTACTTATTGAATGCCTGTTGTGTACCTAGAATTGTATGAAGTGCTCTACTGGAAGGGAGACTGGCATAGTGTTTATGAACATTAGCTGTCCAAATACATATAATTTGCTTCACCTTTTATTAGCTGTGCGACTGGGCAAGAGTGAGCCAAATGCATTGTGCTTTAGTTTTCTCATAAAATGGAGATAAAGTTTTCTACAACCTAAGATTAATGTGAAAATTAAGTGGTTAATGTATGTAAAGGTGGGTGGTTAGTAATATGGGCACATAGTAAGTCCTGTGTAACTATTAGCCATTTTTTAAAATTTAACTTTAAAAAGTTTTGGCTTTATTGGGGTGTGATTTCATATATAAAATTGTAGGATATTTAAAGAATATATCGGGGTAATTTATTCTTATTTTCATTTTTTTAAAAGATTTTATTTATTTGACAGGACACAGCAAGAGAGGGAACACAAGCAGCGGGAGTGGGAGAGGGAGAAGCAGGCTTCCCGCTGAGCAGGGAGCCCGATGCCTATGTGGGACTCAATCCCAGGACCCTGAGATCATGACCTGGGCCGAAGGCAGATGCTTAACCATTTGAGCCATGCAAGCACCCCTTTATCGGGGTAATTTAATGTACTGTACATTGTGAGAGGATCCCTCCTATCTAGTTAATTAACACATCTATCACCTCTTTTTTTTTGTAAGAATATTTTTAGTTTTACCCTCAGCAAATTTCATTTATACAAAAACGGTGTTATCAACTATGGTAACCGTATTTTACATTAGCCATTGTTATTATTAAATTAGTTTGAAAGGTTCTAATTGGAAATAGAGGACTTTTTTAAATAATAATTTTTTATATTAGTATACCTTTTTAATTAAGTTTTTCCATATTACAGGTTTTAGAATATCAAATTTTATCTTACATCTTTTATAGTTTCTGTAACAAGTTAACATTTTATGATAAACTTCTCTGGTTCTCTTATTACTAAATAATACAATTTTTTATTTTTTTTAGACCATCATTGAATGTCTAAAATATATTTGTACTGGAGATTTTCCTCCTGGAACCAAAGGAAATACATTTGTTCATGATCCCAAGGTAATGGTGCTAGTGAACTTAAGTTGTTTTTTTTAAGATTTTATTTGTTTATTTGAGGGAGAGAGAATGAGCAGTGGGGAAGGGCAGAGGGAGAGAGAGAAGCAGACTCCCTGCCGAGCAGGAATCCCAATGTGGGGCTCAATCCCAGCGCCTGGAGATCGTGACGTGAGTCGAAGGCAGACGCTTAACCAACTGAGCCACCCAGGCGCCCTGAACTTAAGTATTTTCAAAATAAAATTTTTATAATTATAAAAATGATAAGGCTTATTGTAGAAAACCTGACAGTGGAAAAGTATAAAGAGATAGGAAAATCCACACAGTCTTAGCACCCAGTGACAACCACTGTTGACATTTTCATGTATTTTATTCTCCTGTACATATGGTCTTACATAGCTAAAGTCATACCCTAGTTTTGCATTCTCATGTTTTTTTCCCACTTAACGTTACCATAAGGTCCCCTGTCATTAAAGAATACATTAAATTCTTAATCTAGGTTTTTGGCATATGGGTGCTTCTTTTATTCTTTATACTTTTTGTATGTCTGAAATATTTCCTACTTAAAACGTGTAACCTATTATGAACATTTTTAATAGTTGCATAATTTTCTTACATTTAGATTGCTTTTAGTTTTTCGTTAAAATGTGCCATAATTTAAGTCTTTGTGTACAAATCTTGGAATTACAGTGTTTATACCATTACTGAGTGTAAAGGACATAGATTTTCTATACTACGTATTTTGGCTTACAGGTTTTTCTTGTTTTATATATATAGTGGTTTCATGTGCTTCTCTCAGTTACCCACCAGTCCTCCTTAATAGTTTGTTGTATATTTCTCAGGCTTTTTTCTGTTTATAAAAACATACTTGTGTGTGGATATAAATACACTCAAATGTAAATATTTCAAAACACCGGTAACATTTTATACTATTGTGTGAATCAAATTTTTAGTGACATGCTACACATATGTTAATATATATACGCACACTTTTTTTTTTTTTTTTTTTTAAAGATTTTATTTATTTGACAGAGAGACAGCAAGAGAGGGAACACAAGAGGGAGAGGGAGAAGCAGGCTTCCCGCGGAACAGGGAGCCCGATGCGGGCTCGATCCCAGGACCCTGGGATCATGACCTGAGCTGAAGGCAGACGCTTAACAACTGAGCCACCCAGGCGCCCTATACGCACACTTTTATTTCACTGGTTTTAATTACTAAAATTACTAATCCACTGAGTTTATATTGTATAGTTTATTCAGTTGACCCCCTATTGGTGGTCATTTAAGGTGTTCCCACTTTTATATGACTAAAGGTAACTGTAATTGTGAAAATATTTATAAACTTTTCTTTTAGAGATAGTAAAATCATTTAGTACATTGAGCCCTCTGTGCAATGACAATTTCACGCCTTCTGTTTCCTTAAACCTGCAATCTGCTCTGTTCAGTTGATGATCTTGCCTTGTAATTTATTGAAAAATTAGGAATCGGATAAAAAGTACCTCATTTTCCAATCTTCAAATCTTCCAAACTACCCTTCGTTTGTACCGGTACTGTTTTTTTCTTTTGTATTAAGGGTAAATTGTTTTCTGTTTTATCCAAAGGCAACCAACTGTTCTTGGAGGCTAGAACCAATCAGTCCCTTTTGTCAATGCAAGCGTTTTGCTTTGCAGTTACCTTCTTCTGTTTTAGCAGTTTCTCCCTCTTCATAAGATCATTTATATCAGCATGCTCTGGTAGCTCTAGTCTACAAACAAACAAACTCTCCCTTTACTCCAGATCACCTTCTGGCTACTACCTCCGTTCAGGCTTATAGCTCAGTTCACAAGAGTTGTATGTACTCATCGTCTTCGTTTTATTGCTTCCCATTTTGTCCCCAGCCTGCTCTGTTCAGATTTTCTTTTTTCCCCCTCACTAAAATTGCTGTTATAAGGCTGCCAATAATCTTCATGTTGCCAGATAAAGTGGTCATTTTGTAATTCTCAGTAACTTCTCAGAAGATTTGATACAGCTTCTTATTCCGTTTTTAAAAAACATTGCTCTTGGCTTCCGTAGCACCATTATCTCAGGCCTCCTTTTTCACTGGCCATATTTTAGTCTCCTTTACTGAGTCTATTTTTGCCTTACTCTTCTTGGGTGATCTCATTCATTCTCATGGCTTTAAGTACTGGTTATGTGCATATTATTCTTGATTTATATATTTAGCCCAAACTTCTTTCCTAAACTCTAGATACATATGTCCAGCTTTTCTTTGGATATTTAATGGGCATCTCTTTAACGTGTTCAAAACAGAACTCGTGGTTCCCTGTTCCCCCTATTCCTCTCACGGTCTCAAGTCTGGTACTACCTCCATACTCTCCGGTTTAATAAATGATATCACCATCCACACATTTGCTAATGCCAAAACCTGTGTGTTATCCTTTGATTGATTGCTTTATCTCCCCCTGTTGCCAGTTGATAAGCAGTCCGTAGTTAGTCTTTTCAAGTATGTCCATGGATACTTACCTGGCAAGGGAGATACCATGATCATGAAGGTGGTTCTCCCAGGGTAAGGCTCATCCATTGCACTAAAATATGTCTGGAATGTGTCCCTTTATTCCAATTTTAGTATATGTGCTGCTGAAGCGAGCACTTGTCCTTTTATTCCATCTTCACTGATCCTTTCCCAGTCTAATCCACCTTCCTCTTCCCTTTGAGTTATTCTGATAGTCTCCAAACTGGTTTTCCTGCCCTCATTCTCAGAGTTCTCTTTTCCACACAGCAATCAGAGTCACCTTTTAAATACTCATTCTAGAGGGAATGAGTTGTTCACAGTCTGGGAGTAACATTCCAGTTAGTGTTAATACTAAGTGCAAAGTCCCTTAAGTAGATGCATGCTTGATGTGTTCAAGGAATCACAAGGAGGAGCAAAATGGTGAGATGCCTGGTAGAAAATTAAATCAGAGAGCTAGGACTAGGTTCTGCAATCCTTTGGGTTCTGTTTTCATTTAAACAGGAATCTTTTGGAAGAAATAATGCAGGAGAAGCGCATGGTGTGTATTTTAAAGCAATCAGTCTGGCAGCTGAGAGAAGACTATTTGTAGGTGGTAAGGGTAGAGACTAATAAAGGAGATTTTGTGATAATCCAGGTGAGATGTATTGGTGTTTTGATTAAGGTAGTAATGGTAGAAATGCTGAGAAATGCTTGGATTTGGGACGCATTTTCAAGGGAGTACCAGCAGATGAGTTGATGGTTTGAGTAATGGTGTATAAGAGAAGTAGAAGCATCAAACATAACTTCAAGTTTTTTGACTTGAAAAATCAAATAAAGTAGTGTCGCTGTTTATCACAATGAGGAAACTCTGGAAAAGGACATTTGGGTGGCTCTGGTTTAAACGTGTGAATCTGGGATGTGTGTGAGATACCCAAAATGTCCAGTAGGCAAACAGAAGTATGTCCAGGGGAGAGTTCCGAGCTAGAGAAAGAAAATTAGGCATCATTGATGTATACAGTTATCTGTAATTTTAAAGCCAGATGGGCCCACATAAGGAGTGAATATAGAGGAGAGATGGGGGATTTTTTTTTTTTTGAAGATGTTATTTATTTGAGAGAGAGCGAGCGAGCACAAGCAGGGGGAGCGGCAGAGGGAGAGGGAGAAGCAGGCTCCCCGCTGAGCAGGGAGCCCCATGTGGGACTCAATCCCAGGACCCTGGGATCATGACCTGAGCCGAAGGCAGATGCTTAACCAGCTGAGCCACCCAGGTGTCCGAGATGGAAAATCTTAACTAGAGCACATTAACATGTAGAAATAGGGACAGGGAGGAGGCACCTGCCAAAGATGCTAAGGGAATAACTGGCAAAGTAGGGAAAACTTGGAGAGGGGGGGTGTTGGAAGACAAGAGGATGAAGTGTTAACGAGAAGTTAAGAGACGTCGGCTGTGTCAAGTATGTTCCAGCTCAAGTCAGGAGGGTTCGGCTGCGTGGAGGCCAGTGGTCATCTTGACAAAAACAGTTTCAGTAATGTGGAAAAACAGGAGATAAAGCGAAACACAGAATTGTTTTATGAGTTTGCTTTGAGTGGAAGGAAGGAAGTAGCTGAAAATGTTTGCAGGATCAAGGAGAGTTTTGTTGACTATTCTTGTTTTGTTGTGTCTTACGTATTTTCGTTGTTTTTCTGGATGTTTCTGTGTTGATTGATGCTCTGGCATCTCTGACAATCTCAGTCTGTCAGTCACCCATTCCCCTTCCTAATGCTTTTGTCTTTCTAGAGCTATTTTTCTCAGCTGTCTGCTCATGTCCTCCCTCTGATTCTTCTGGCCTTGGTCGTTTAGTTTTCCTCACTACCCGCTTTTCAGCTGCTCTCATTTCCCAGTTCTGAGCTCCCACCCATACTGTTTTGTTCATCAGCTCTTGTCTCTTGAGTCATTCATACCTGCTGTTATGGAGGGAGTCATTCCCCTCACCTGAATTGCCCACATCCCCTCAATTTTCCCATCCTACTATGTTCTTCTCATCATTTCAGTTCCTCTTATATATTTGGCTTTTCTTTTCTTTTCCTTGCTTTAATTTGTCCCTGCACCTAATACTGTTTACCTTATCTTAAACACCTGAGTTTTTTGGCTGCTCCTAACCAATCTTTCTTACCTGTCTTCAGTTGTTTCTCTCTTCTTAGGAACTTTGACTTCCATATTGCTCCATTTGCTTACCTTCCCCCTTTCTCCTCTACTTGTTTCAAACTTGTGACTACCTCAGTCCCCCATTCATTCTCTGACCTCATTCACATCTCTTCAGTTGACCTGAACCCTCAGAAGCTCAGCTCTGTTGTCTGCATCTCATTAGCTTTGTTTCGCTTCTGGTTGATACTGTAAATTAACCAGATGCTTATTTCTACAGCTGTTTCTTTGTCACATATCGCTCCCATATATGTGTTTTTAAGCACTATAGGATTTAACTCATGTGGGATAAATATGGGATAAAGCAAATATATGGGATAGAGCATTTCTAGACTGATAGAAATGACCCTGGACAGAGGAAAAAAATTGATGCAGGAGAAGTGATAATTGCAGAGTTAAATCCTGGAGTAGGCAAGAAGAGAGAGGATCCATTGCTTGACTGAAGGAGTTAATAGGAGTACAAGCTGTTTATCTATTGTAAGAGGATGGCAGGCACAGTATATAATTGTTAAATTTAGAGGTGAGAGAATAAATCAGTTGTCTTTGGATTGTTTCTATATTCTCAGTGGAAAAAAGAAGTGAAATTGTTGGCTGACTGTGGGAAAAGGGGTTTATAGAGGCTTGAAAAAGTGTAAGGTGGTTTTTAGCTCAGAGGTAAGTTGATTAGGGAAGTGTTACAGGGTTACATGATGGTGTCATTCGGTCACTTGAGGTTTGTGGGTGAAAGTTTGTAAGAAGACCAGTCATCATGGTTGTGTTTTTTCTGTCTAGTTCAGCGGCTCAATGGTAAGCACTGAGCAAGTTGGAAAATTGGATTTCATCAAGGGATGAGTAAATTGGAAAGTAGCATTTAACCCATTGCCTGGTAAATAGAGTGAAGACAGTGAGAAGCAAGGAATTGACTATATTCTTAATATATTTACTTATTTGATCAATCCCCATGTTTGTAATGAATCTCCCGTCACTGTAGTAGAGCTCCCAACACCCCAGGCTGGACTGATGCTACCCCATGTGAACGCCCTCCTCACCTTGCTTGGGCTCTAACTCCTCATGCTGGTCCCCTCACATGGATGGTTTCCCATCCTGCTTTGACTTCCCATGCTAGATCACCTCCCCATTTCTCCCAATGGGTATCTTACCCTTCTCAATCTCTGATAATCTTTAGGTGGACTCTTATAGGGATGTCCTCTCTCATCTGGAATCTGAATTATCCCAGCACACTTTCCTTCTTGTGGATTCCCTCCTTAACATTGTCCGGCTCTGAATTCCCACATTGTTTTCCCCCAGTGTGGACACCTTCCCCTTGAGCTGGCTCATCCCTACTCATGGATGCCCTTTTCGTCCTGTTTGAACTCTGACACCCTTGGACTATTGAAACCCTGTGGCAAGCTGTCTGCCCATGTGGACACCCTTCTCAGCCTATGCAGTCATCTTGCTCTAGGCTGAGTTGCCATGTCCCCCCACCTTCAGCCAGCATGAATACATACCTTCTTCTACCCTATCTTATGGTTTTCCAAGTAGATTGTTTGGAAAGGGAAGGGCTTAAATTGTTTTGTTTTATTCTTTTGGATAGAAATGGTTCTAAAATGTAGTATTTATTTCATTGCCTTAAAAAATCTAAATTACTCCTTTTTTTAAAAAAGATTTTATTTATTTGTCAGAGACGGGGGTGGGGGGAGAGTGCGCTCAAGCACAAGCAGGGGGAGTGGCAGGCACAGGGAGAAGCAGGCTCCCCACTGAGCAGGGAGCCCGATGCAGGACTGGAACCCAGGACTCTGGGATCATGAGCTGAGCCGAAGGCAGATGCTGTAACCGACTGAGCCACCCAGGTATCCCCTGAATTACTCCTTTTGAAGAAACTCTTCCTTATTATGCTCACCAGCAATATGGTGATTGAAATGCTACAAGATAGCCTTTGCTTAAAATTCTCCTTACTAATTTAATACTTGACTGGTAGCTAAGTCCTAGAAAGGTAGATGCCAAGGAGAATGAATGTTTATTTGACCTGCTGGTAGGGCATGTTTAAAAAAATTAACTCATTTTCTAGTACATAGATGCATAATTCCTTTAACTACTGTGGATTAAGACCTCAGCAACTACTTTCCTTGAGTTGAAATGATAGCATCAAGTCCCTGGGCTTTCAAAGCTGAATATCAACATCTTGTCAATTCCTCACTGACACATCTATATCTCAAGAGGCAGCTCCTTTTTTTGTTTAAGTTGTATGTTGTTTTTTTAAGTTCTACAGTTTAAGTATAGTTGTTACAGTGTTATATTAATTTCAGGTGCACAACGTAGTAATTCAGTAGTTCTCTAGGTTGTGCAAAGCTCAGCACTATCACTGTAGTTAACATCTGTCATCACCCTGAAATGTTATTGCAGTATTATTGACCTCATTCTCTATGCTGTACTTTTCATCTCTGACTTACTTATTCTGGAAGTTTGTACCTCTTAATCCTCTTGAATCGTTTCACCCATTCCCCTACCTCCCTCCCCTCTGGTGACCACCAGTTCTCCATATATATGAGTCTATTTCTGGTTGTTTTTTTTTATTATTTATTTTGTTTTTTAGATTCCACATATAAGTGAAATCGTACAGTATTTGTCTTTTTCTGACTTATTTTACACGTAATACTCTCTAGATCTATTCATGTCGCCGCAGATGGCAAGATGTCATTCTTTTTTATGGCAGAGTAATATTTCATCATATGTATATACCACATCTTCATCTGTTCATCTATAGATGCACACTTGGCTTTTGTAAATAATGCTGCAATAAACATAGCTGTGCATTATTATCTTTTCAAATTATGTTTTCATTTTTGGGGGGTAAATACCCGCTAGTGGAATTACTACATCATATAATATTTCTGGTTTTAGTATTTAAGGAACCTCCATACTTTTTTCCACGATGGTCGCACCAATTTACATTTCTACCAAACAATGCACGAGGGTTCTCTTTCTCCACATCCTCGCCCACGCTTATTACTTCTTGCCTTTTTGATATTAGCCATTCGGAGTGGAGTGAAGTGGTGTCTCTTTGTGGTTTTGATTTGCATTTCCCTGATGATGAGTAATGTCGAGCATTTTTTCATGTGTCTTTTGGCCATCAGTATGTCTTTGGGAAAATATCTGTCTATTTGGGTGCTCTGCCTCTTTTTAATCTGATTATTTGGGTTTTTTTGGTGTTGTATGAGTTTTTTGGATATATTTTGGATACTAACCTCTTATCAGATATACCATTTGGAAATATTGTCTGCCATTCATTAGGTTGCCTTTTTGTTCTTTTGATGGTTTACTTGGCTGTACAAAAGCTTTTTATTTTGATATCCCATTAGTTTATTTTTGCTTTTCTTTCCCTTACCTGAGGAGAGACATATTCATAAATATGTTGCTAGGGCTGATGTCCTCAAGATTACCATGTTTTCTTTTAGGAGTTTTATGCTTTCACGTCTCACATTTAGGTCTTTAATCCATTTTGAGTTTATTTTTGTGTATGGTTAAAGTAAGTGGTCCAGTTTCATTGCTTCACATATAACTGTCCAGTTTTCCTATCACCATTTATTGATGAAACTATTTTTTCCCTATTGTATATTCCTGTCTCCTTTGTTGTAGATTAATTGACCATATAAGCATGGGTTTATTTCTGGGCTTCTATTCTGTTGATCTGTGTGTCTGTTTTTGTGCCAGTATCATCCTGTTTGATTACTACAGCTTTGTAGTATTTCTTGGAATTTGGGACTGTAATACCTTCAGCTTTGTCCTTTCCGAGATTGCTTTGGCTTTTCAGGGTCTTCTGTGTGTGATTCCATACAAATTTTAGGACTACTTGTTCTAGTTCTGTGAAAAATGCCGTTGGTATTTTGATAGGGATTGCATTGAATCTTTAGATTGCTTTGGGTAGTATGGACATTTTAACAGTATTTTTCCAATCCATGAGCATGGCATATCTTTCCATTTGTGTCATCTTCAGTTTGTTTCATCATTGTCTTATAGTTTTTAGAGTATAGGTCTTTCTCCTCCTTGGTTAAATTTATTCCTGGGCATTTTATTCTTTTTGGTGCAATTGTAAATGGGATTGTTTTCTTAATTTTTCTTTCTGCTATTTTGTTATTAATGTATAGAAATGCAGTAGATTTCTATATATTAATTTTGAGTCCTGCAGCTTCTGAGCAGCCAGTCCAGCAACTTCTCCCTCAACTCCATCCTCAGTGCTGAAGCTCTTATGCAGGCTGTCTTCCCGTTTCTCCTGGGTTACTCCCTACCTCCTGTCTTGCCTCAGGGCAGTTTGTTTATCCTGAAGGCTAAGTGATTCGTCTAAAATGCGTATCTACTACATGCATTTCTCCTGGATTAAACCCCTCTTTGACTTTCCATTGCCTTACGTCCAAAGCCCTTAACATGTTTCAGAAGGCTCTTAATTACTGGAGCCATTTCCTGTCTTTACTCCCCTTTCCCCTACTTTCTGCACCATACTTTCTGAAATTACTTTAACTGTTCAGTGACTCATATCTTTTCATCTGCCTAACTCCTGCCCATCTGGCAGTTCTCAGTTTAAACATTCACTTCCTTTAGGAAACGTTCCCAGAACTCTACTAGGTAGATTAGATGCGCCTGCTTTGTGTTTCCAGAGCATCCTGTATGTCTCTTAAGATGATGTTTAACACATCTTCTTCTACACTTCTGTTTAACCTGTCTTCCATACGTCACAGGAAAAAATGTCCTTCGTTCTCAAACCAAAACAACACATGGAAGTTATAAGTGCTTAATAAATTTGTGCTTAATCATTTTTGAATGATTTGATGAATTAATATCAAAGTTAGATTTATGACAAAAAGTTATTAAAAGGCCAACAAAAGATAGTCTGTGATTAAAAAAAAAAAAAAAAAAGGCAGGATGCAGGACTTGTGTTTTGGTTACAGTAGAGTAATAAGTAGTATACTTTTGCTTCCAAGATAACTATAAAACTGGAACAAATAATTGAAGCAACTGTTTTTAGGTATTGGACAACAGATGCTGCAGGGCTGTGATCTTGAGAATAGAGAAATATATGATGTGACTACGCATTCATTCTAGCTTTCTATACATGGAATTAGAACCCAACAGAGAATTGTGGTATTGCTAGGTAGATGAAACAAAGGTAGAAGTGTGGGTTTACTGAGGTGGCTGAAGGATTATAGGAAAGATACAGGAGTGGGATTGCTTTGCATAGATGGGCACCAGAAATCAGTGTAAGGGACTGTTGAATCTTTGGCTAGATACTAAGCTACGTGTGTCCAGGACAGGATTCAGTGAGGGCTAGCAGAGAACAACTAGTGGGGTAGAGGAGTGGGACTGTGAGCTGAATGGATATTCTAGAGGTTACACACTGCTGGGGGACATTTGAGTTTTGATATGCCAGAGTAAGGAGGCCTTCTGGAACCCTAGTGTTCTTTTGAGACCTCAGAAAGGCCATCCTAACAAATCTAAAATAAGCTTTGACAGAATCAAGGTGTATTTCCAATAAATTAACGCTTGCTAAAACAAAACTCAGTACTTTCTAAAGGAAGTTGACACAGGCCAAACTCCCAGTGTAGCATCTACAGTGTCCGAGAGTCTAAGATGTAATAAAAAAAAAATTAGTGGGTATATGAAGAAGCAAATGTGATCCATAACTGGGAGGAAAAAAATGCAGAGAAACAGATCTAGAGGTAACAGATTTTGGAATTAGCAGACAAGGATACATAAGTTCAACAATTTAAAGGAAAACATGGCCATATGTGTAGAGAACAATCTCAACAGAGAAAATGAAAAAAGACCCAAGAATCTCAACACATCACAAATAGTGTAAACACGTTTATGTTATATTCAAACTACTGAAAACCAAAGATAAAAAGATTTTAGCAGACTGAGGAAAAAGTAAAACATTATGCAGAGGAGAAAAATAATGACAACTCACTTGTCATCAAAAACCATCCAAGCCAGGAGATAATGAGGTGATATCTTCAAAGTGCTGGAGAATAAAATTCAGCTTAAAATTCTATATCTAGCAGAAATATCCTTCAGAAAATAAAGATGAAATGGAGTACATTTTCAGATTTTTTTTAGAAGTGACAGTTACTTGTTCATCAGCACACTTGTGCCACAAGAAATGTTAAAGGAGTTTCCTGAGGTTAAGGGGAAAAGATACTAAATTAGTCTCAGAGTAAAGGTTGCTCTAGATCCCCTTTACAATCTTTAAAAACAAAGGCTCATAAGGATCAAACCTTAAGAAACTCAACTGCATGCCTGCACAAAGTTCAATACTCATTAAAGGAGTAAAACAAAATTCTTTATTCAACAATATAAAATGCACAGTAAAAAATTACCAGCCATGCAAAGAAGCAGGGAACCCATAAACAGGAGAAAATTCAGTCATAGAATCAGATCCAAAATGAAAGAGATGATAGAATTATCAGACAGCCTTAAAACATTATTACAGATCTTATAAATGTGTAGAAAGTTGTAAAGGAAAACATAAGCATAATGAGAAAAATGCAAGATAAAATGAAAGACCCAAATAAAGCAAAAGGAGTTTTTTTTTTAAATATAGTACAGATAGGTTAAAAGTAAACAGATGGGGAAAAAAATACTAAAATATGCCAACTAATAAGAAAACTGAAGTGGCTATATTAATATCAGACAGTATACTTCAAAACCAGTAATATTAGTGGGGTAAAAAGAGACATTTTATGATCATAAAGGGGTCAGTTCACCAAGAAGATACAGCAATTCTAAATGTAAAGCTTCAATATAGAAGATACAAAAATTTATGGAACCGAAAGGAGAAATAAACAAATGTACGACCATAGTTGTGGATCTCAACACCCTTCCTGGTAGAAAAACAGGAAAAGGAGGCAAAATGTCGTCAGTAAGGATATGGAAAATTTTAGCACTATTAACCAAATTAACCTAATTGACATTTATAGGACATTCCACCAGTGAACAACAGAACGTACATTATTTTCAAGCACACACAGAACATTCACAAATATTCTGGACCATAAACAAGTGTAAATAAGTTATAAGGATTGAAGTCATACAGAGTGTGTTCTCTGACTACACTAGAATTAAACTAGAAATCAGTAACAAAACTAACTGGAAAATCTCAAGTAGCACACTTCTAAATAACCCATGGATTAAAAGAGCATAAGGGAAATTAGAAAATACTTCAAATAAAAGCATAACTTAGAAGAATTTATGGGATGTAGCTAAATAATGCTTAGAAATTTATAGACTCCTAGAGGAGAACATAGGCAGTAACCTCTTCGACATCGGCCACAGCAACTTCTTTCAAGACACGGCTCCAAAGGCAAAGGAAACAAAAGCGAAAATGAACTTTTGGGACTTCATCAAGATTAAAAAGCTTCTGCACAGCAAAGGAAACAGTCAACAAAACAAAGAGGCAACCCATAGAATGGGAGAAGATACTTGTAAATGACACTACAGACAAAGGGCTGATATCCAAGATCTATAAAGAACTTCTCAAACTCAACACCCAAAAAACAAGTCAAAAATAGACATTGGGGAGGGTATGTGCTATGGTGAGCACTGTGAATTGTGTAAGACTGTTGAATCACAGACCTGTACCTCTGAAACAAATAATACATTATATGTTAAAAAAAAAAAAAAAAAGATAGCAGGAAGGGAAAAATGAAGGGGGGGAAATCGGAGGGGGAGACAAACCATGAGAGACTATGGACTCTGAGAAACAAACTGAGGGTTCTAGAGGGGAGGGGGGTGAGGGGATGGGTTAGCCTGGTGGTGGGTATTAAAGAGGGCACGTACTGCATGGAGCACTGGGTGTTATACGCAAACAATGAATCATGGAACACTACATCAAACACTAATGATGTAATGTATGGTGATTAACATAACATAATAAAAAAAAAATGGGCAGAAGACATGAACAGACACTTCTCCAAAGAAGACATACAAATGGCTAACGGACACTTGAAAAAATGTTCATCATCATTAGCCATCAGGGAAATTCATATCAAAACCACATTGAGATACCACCTTACACCAGTTAGAATGGCAAAAATTGACAAGGCAAGAAACAACAAATGTTAGAGAGGTTGTGGAGAAAGGGGAACCCTCTTACACTGTTGGTGGGAATGCAAGTTGGTACAGCCACTTTGGAAAACAGTGTGGAGGTTCCTCAAAAAATTAAAAATAGAGCTACCCTTTGACCTAGCAATTGCACTAATGGGTATTTACCCCAGAAACACAGATGTAGTGAAAAGAAGGGCCATATGCACCCCAACGTTCATAGCAGCAATGTCCACAATAGCCAAGCTGTGGAAAGAGTCCAGATGCCCTTCAACAGACGAATGGATAAAGAAGATGTGGTCCATATATACAATGGAATATTACTCAGCCATCGGAAAGGATGAATACCCAACTTTTGCATCAACATGGATGGAACTGGAGGGGATTATGCTAAGTGAAATAAGTCAAGCAGAGAAAGTCAATTATCATATGGTTTCACTTATTTGTGGAACATAAGGAATAGCATGGAGAACATTAGGAGAAGGAAGGGAGAAATGAAGGGGGGGAATCAGAGGGGGAGATGAACCATGAGAGACTATGGACTCCAGGAAACAAACTGAGGGTTTTAGAGGGGAGGAGGGTGGGGGATGCGTTAGCCTGGTGATCGGTATTAAGGAGGGCACATATTGCATGGAGCACTATGTTATACGCAAACAATGAATCATGGAGCACTACATCAAAAACTAATGATGTACTGTATGGTGACTGACATAATGAAAAAAAAAAAGGAAATTTATAGAATCAAGTGTTAGAAAAGAAAAAATATCTGAAATTAATGACCTGAGAGCTTCCATCTTAAGAAGCTTGAAAAAGACAAGCTAATTAAACTCAAAATAGGCAAAGGGGAGAAATTAAATAAAGATAAGAGCAAAAATAAGTGAAATAGAATACAAAGACAGCAGAGAAAACCAGTGAAACCTTGTTTTTTTCTTTAAAAAAATGAAATTAATAAACCTCTAAGCAGCATGATCAAGAAAAAGAAGACAGAAATTATCAATATTCAGAGTAAACAAGGCAATATCACTACAGATCCTACAGGCACTATATAGGTAATAAGACAATATTGTTAGCAACTTTATGCCAGTACATTCAACTTAGATGAAATGGACAAATTCTATTAAGGACACCAACTACTAAAGGTCACCCAAGAAAAAAATATTCCTATTGAAGAAATTAACAGTTAAAAACCTCATGATGAGAGAACTTCAGGACCTGAGGATTTCCCTGAATTCTACCAAACATTTTGGGAAGAAATAGTGTCAATTCTACACAAACTTTCAGAAAAGAGAGGCAGAGGAAATATGTCCCAACTCATTTTATGAGGCTAACATTACCCTGATACCAAAACCAAAGACATTACAGGAGAACTGCGGATACCCCTGATGAACAAAAATGCAAAAATCCATAGGAAAATGGTAACCAACCAAATTCATTAATATGCAAATAGAAATACTATACCATGAATAAGTTGGGTTTATCTTAGGAATGCAAGTTTGTTTAACATTTGAAAACCGATCAATGTAGTTTGCCACTGATTAACAGAATAAAGGAGAAAAATCATATGAGCATCAGTAAGCACAAAAACATTTAAATTCATGAAGTTCCTGGGTGGCTAAGTCTGCTGAGCATCTGACTCTTGGTTTCTGCTCAGGTCATGATCTCATGAGTCATGAGATCTAACCCCACGGTGGGCTCCCTGCTCAGCGGGGAGTCTGCTTGAAGATTCTCTTCCTCTTCTCCACCCGCTTGTGCTTGAGCTCACGCTCTCTAAAATAAATAATCTTTAAAAACAAAATAAAATAAATTCAGTATTCATGGTAAAAACTCAGCGCCTTCCTTCATCCCTAACTAATTCAGTACATAAGCCAGTTGGTGAAGCTGAGGGAGGAAGGCATCCACAGAAGGTAACTGTGGCATCCTGGTTGGGAATTGGAGTCCAAGTGAGGAATGTAGGAGTCTATAGTAATATTTTTTTAAATGAAAATAAAAAATGAGGAAAAGCCAAAACCCTTATAGTAGAATCTTAACAAATAAATGTAGGAGAAATAATGGAACTAGAAAATTACTATTTGATAGCTATCATAGAAATAGTTCATTCAGGTAAGAAACATTAATAGATGCTAAAACTAGTGGAAGAAAGTGTGATGAGGTATGAGATATTAACATGGTCTCCATGTATCTCCCAAATATTTATTAATAGTGAAGTATAAAAAATAATTTTATGGTAGAGAAGTGTGACAGATACCACCATTATCCCAATAATGGGTTAAATTGAAATCATGTCCCATTCGACAAGATGCAATGAAAGGAACACACGTCACTTCTGTAATATTCCTGCCAAAGGTGCATAATCTTATTCTAGTCATGAGGAAATATTAGACAAACCCAAATTTTGGGAAATAGTCTATGAAATAATGTTTTATAATTTTCAAAGTTATCAGTCATGAAAGTCAAGGAAAATCTGAGGAACTGTCCCAGACTGAAAGAAACTAGAGGCATGACAACAATATGTAATTCTGAACGGTGTGTAATACAATATATAATTCTGACCTGTCATACACTATATAATCCTTTTGTTGTAAAGGGCATATTGGAACAATCGGCAAAACTTGAATGGAATCTGGGGACCATATGGTAGTAATACATCACTCTAAATTTCCTGATTTTTATGTTTGACAGTGTCCCTATTTTGTAGGAAATATTGATGGGACATCAAATCAGCAACTTAATCTCAATTGGTTCAGGGGAGAAAAGTTCTATATATTGTATTTTTACTTTTCTGTAAGCTTGTGTATGTTTTTAAACTGTTGGAAAACACTTTTGATAAGAAGGTAAAATTTATTTATTTGAAAAATCTACATACCTGATCTCCTAATGATAACTGAATAACAGAAAATAAACAATTTTAGTAGATCAATTAAAGAGTATCCTTTTCTTCCTATATATTGAGTAGCATGTAAAACTGTCACTCATTTTGGATGTTTGTTTTTCTTTTTTTTCTAATTTTTGGTAAGATTGCTTGTGTCTTTTCTTTTAGAACGAATGTTCTGATACTTACTAAGGTAGCATAATTTTTCTCCGTTTATCTTCAAAGGTTGCTCAAGAAACAGATGTTAGAGCCCAGATTCGTCTGCAGTTTCGTGATGTCAATGGAGAACTTATAGCTGTACAGAGATCTATGGTGTGTACTCAGAAAAGCAAAAAGACAGAATTTAAAACCCTGGAAGGAGTCATCACTAGAACAAAGTAGGTGTTTATTTATATTTGAATATCTCTTCATTTTCAGTCATTTAGGTTCATAAGAACCTAATGGGTTTTTTCCCATTATTTTAGGGGAGCGTGTTAATTGTTTTAAACAGACTTTATTTTTTAGAGCAGTTTTAGGTTCTCAGCAAAACTGAGCAGAAAGTAGAGTTCCTGTGTACTCCCTGCCCCTTCACATGTATAGCTTCTTCCGCTATGAACATTTGTTGTTTGATCTATTTATCAGTTGAACAGAATGATCCCATTAAAGATTTAGTGATAATGCTACATTCCTTTGAGTAATTTATGAACAGTTGCTCAGTTGAAGGTGCACAATCACTCAAATATAGATTGAATGAATGGAAAATGCTAGTATCATGTGTAGGAGTGGGTGAGATGAGAAGCATACCAATAGGAAAGAGAGAATTCGTCCCTTTCGACTGTTACCTTTGTTGGAGGGAGGTATGTTGTAATGGGAATGGATTTTGGAATTAGCCTGCGCTGGCTTCGAAGCTTTATCCTTGTTGAGCACATTACTTAATTGTCCCCTTGCCCCTCCCTTTTACTTGTTCATTTATTTGTTCAACTAATGAAGTAATTCCTTTAATTAATAACGTTTAGCACCTAATATTTGCTAGAGGCAGGATTTTAGCTACTGGCTCCTTAAGCAGGTTTGTTTCCTTGGCGTTTAAACACCCTCAGGTCTCTCCCACACCCCTTGAATTTCATTCCATGCCAATTACTGTCTGTCTCCATCTTCCCCTTTCCAGCCAGTCTTCTCAAGAAGAGTTGTTGATACTGTCTCCATTTCTGTTCTTCCTCCTCACTCCTCCTCCAGCCCAATTTTATTCCTCTACTGAAACAGTTCTAACTAAGGTCACAGGTACCTTCTACGTTAATTAGGATAATGCTATTGCTTTACAAAATAGATCTCATAGCAAGCCTGTGTTTTCTTATTTGTAAAATAGAGATTCATTATTACTACATATATCTTAGCTGTTCTAAGGATTGAGCTAATGCATATAAAACACTTAACAGGTAGTAAGAGCTCATGTATTAGTTTTCCATGACTGCAAAACAAACCACAAACTTAGTGGTTTAAAACAATACACATTTATTATCTTACAGTTCTGTAATTTATAAATCTGAATTGGGTCTCACTGGCTTAAAATCAAGATGTTGGCAGGGCTGTGTTCCTTTCTGCAGGCTCCAGGGAAGATCTGTTTCCGTGCCCTTTCTTTTACAGTCCACCCACATTCCTTGGCTCATGACCCTCCTTCATCTTCAAAGCCAGCAATAGTGGGCAGAGTTCTCACAGTACATCACTCTGACCTTCTCTTCTGCCTCCCTCTCCCAATTAAGGACCGTTGTGATTGTGTTGACCCACCAAAATAATCCAGGGTAATTCCTCTATTTAGGGTCTAGGTGATAAGCAACCTTAACTCCATCTATAATCGTTATTCTGCCATGTAACCGAACAGATTCACAAATTCCAGGGATTAGAATGTAAGTATCTTTGAAGGGCCATTGTTCTGTGCACTGTAATTCAGTAAATGGTAGCTGTTAATAACTTCTTGAAAATCTTTAATAGTCTTCCATGACACGACACTGTTCTCTTCTTCACGGCCACATCCTACCCAGCCACTAAAGGTAGGAGTTGGACAGGCTCCTAGATCCTCTCCTATTTCTGCTCTATATTCTCTTCCTAGTTAATCTCATTCATATCCATTGCTCAAATTACTGTATATTTATAGATGACTCAGAGATTTAGGTCTCCAGACCTTTATTTCTAGACCTATGTACGCAACTGCCTTTCTCATGTTCTACCAGCTCTTTCAAAGACACCTCAGATTCAAAAAGTTCAAAACCAAGCTCATGAGTCTTTCCCCTTGACACCTAAAAAACCTCCCACAACCTGATACTCTTGCAGTGCTCCTCATCGCAGTGAATGGCACTCCCGTCAGTCCACTGACACAAACCAATAACCTGTCTCTCTTGACACCTCATTATCAGGTCCTATGGATTTAACCTAAATGTCTCTTGAGTCTTTCCATCTGTGCAATGACCATTCTAGTTCAAGCTACCATCATCTTTCCCTGGTCTAATGTAATAACCTCCTGTTCTGTGTCCATTCTATACCCCTACAAAACATTCTCAGTGTATTCGGTGTAGTATTTTCAAAGCACATATTGGAATATATAAATGATAGTAAATACAGACACTACTTCTGCCCACCTAATCTAGTTATTAACACATTCTGCACAGAAGATAGGAAAGAAAATGTTGAATATGTCCTTCTTATGAAAGATACTGAGACATCTCTTGGAATCCAAGGGCAGGGATGCTCCTGGCCCTACTTATAATGATGTAGGGAACTCATCTTTTATTTATTTTTTATTTTTATTTTTTGAGGGGAACTTATCTTTTAAAAGACCCTAAGACACTTCTGTCTGTTGGATTGCTTTGTCAGTGTGACCTTAGAAGTTGAGGTCTACTGATTAAGAATCCTCCTTGGATTTGCTTAGGTGAGCATCACTAAAGTTTGCCTTTGTTCTCTCTTTACAATGTGTCTCTTACTGAACAGTTCCTATAAACAATACAGTCTTTAGATGTCTTTGTTTAAGGCACTGTTGCCTGTCTGCTGTGGATCATCCTGTTTTATTCTTTTAAGTCTCTTATTTTTCTTATTTTTAAATTCTGGGGTTGGAAGATAGTTTCCTCTGTTTATTGTCTATAAATATTTTAAATTACTGTATTTCGAAGTCCAAACATGTAAAAAAAATTAATTCTTGCATCATTTCCTGTCCTGTGCTGTTTTACATACTTTTTCATCATTGAACTGCTGAATCATTTAAACTTTTTACCATGAGGAACCTATTGTAATGGGATGGATGAGAGGACTTTTTTTTTTTCCTTCTTCTTTTTTCTTTTCTTTTTCTTTCTTTTCTTTTTTTTTTTTAACAAGTACAGTGTAAAGGAATGATTAAACAGGTACAAATGGAGGGGTTTGGGTTTTTTTTTTTTTTTTTTACATAAATTCTCGATTTTTGTTTTCTGTAGGCATGGTGAGAAGGTCAGTCTCAGCTCTAAGTGTGCAGAAATTGACCGAGAGATGATAAGTTCTCTTGGGGTTTCCAGGTCTGTGCTAAATAATGTCATTTTTTGTCACCAAGAAGACTCTAATTGGCCTTTAAGTGAAGGAAAGGCTCTGAAGCAAAAATTTGATGAGATTTTTTCAGCAACAAGGTTTGTAACCTTTAGCGAGACTTTATAAAAACCCATTAAGTTATTGAGCCATGGTTGCAATTTGGATGCTTCTTTTTTAAAAGAGAAAATGTTTTAAAAGTAAAAAAGTCATTAGTTATTACCTGTCATCCAGTAACAACCACTAGGCATATTTCCTTTCTGTTTTCATTCTGTACATCTTTATTGACCTGTTGATAATTTATATGTAACTTTTTCATTTACCATTACATCATAAGCATTTTCTAAGTTATTAATAACTCTTTTTAAATGTCATCTTAACAACTATGTAATATTCCATTGTTTAAATCTACTGTAATTCCCTTGAACAGAAGTTTGATTTTTATTTAATATCTCCAAAGGTACATAAAAGCCTTGGAAACACTGCGGCAGGTACGACAGACACAAGGTCAGAAAGTAAAAGAATGTCAAACAGAACTAAAATATTTGAAGCAAAATAAGGAAAAAGCTTGTGAGATACGTGACCAGATTACTAGTAAGGAAGCCCAGTTAACATCATCAAAGGAAATTGTCAAATCCTATGAAAATGAACTTGATCCATTGAAGGTAAGAAGGTCATCTTTTATCATGGTAGCATCCCTTAAAGCACTTTATTTTTATATAAATTTGAATGTTGTATATATTTCTTGAAAAAAATATCACTCTATAATGTTATGGTTAATATCTTAGTTCTGTATTGGGTGGTTAGTCTTAGAATTGCCCAAAGAGCTTGAATTTGAGAGTAAACAAATTCATACCATCATACTAAGTTACTGAGGTACATCTTTAGTTGTTGAATAATGACCCAACCTTACACATTACTGTATTCTTAAGGAGATTTTTTTTTTTTTAGATTTTATTTATTTATTTGACAGAGAAACAGCCAGAGAGGGAACACAAGCAGGGGGAGTGGGTGAGGGAGAAGCAGGCTCCTGGCTGAGCAGGGAGCCCGAAGCGGGGCTCGATCCCAGGACCCTGGGATCATGACCTGAGCCGAAGGCAGATGCTTAAGGACTGAGCCACCCGGGTGCCCCGAGATTTTTTTTTTTAATTGACACATCTTTCCAGGGAATTTTTATAATTTTCAGGATTTTCTTGACGTTGCATAAAATTTGGAATTGATGCATAACATGTTGATATATCTGACAGTTTTCTAAACTCTTGTGGTTTATAAGAAAGGCCATAAAGACCATAAATAAAAATGTACGCTTCCTAAACATTTATTGTTTCCTGTGTGCAAGGGGTATACAAGGTATACTGTGCTTGGGATTACAGGTACAAGGAGAACTACAGTTATGTCCTTGCTCTTAAAGTGTTCCTAGCCTAAATAAGTAAGAGCATCCTTGAAAATGGCCATTTTCTAGGTTTCAAATAGTAGAAGAATTTTTTTAAAATTATTTAAAAGTTAACTGATTTGGCTCTTAAATTCATCTCTAAATACTGGTATAGATTATTTTTTAAATTTTATTTATTTATTCATTCATTCATTCATTTTAAAAAGTTTTTATTTTAATCATCTGATGGTCATCATGACAAAGATATTCCTTAATCCCCATCATCTATTTCACCTATCCTCCTACCCACTTCCCCTCTGGTAATCATCAGTTTGTTCTCCATAGTTAAGTCTGTTTCTTGGAGCACCTGGGTGGCTCAGTCAGTTAAGCCTCTGCCTTTTGCTCAGGTCACGATCCCAGGGTCCTGGGATCAAGCCCCACATGGGGCTCCCTTCTCGGTGGGGAGCCTGCTTGTCCCTCTCCCTCTGCCGCTCCCCCCTGCTTGTGTTTGCTCTTTCTCTTTCTCTTTCTCTGTCAAATAAATAAATAAAATCTTTAAAAAAAAAAAAGTCTATTTCTTATTTTGTCTCCTTTTTTATTTTGCCTTTGTTCGTTTTGTTTCTTAATTCCATGTATGAGTGAAATCAAATTAGTCTTTCTCTGACTTGTTTCACTTAGCATTCTACTATCTAGTTCCATCCATGTTGTTGTAAATGGCCAGATTTCATTCTTTTTTTATGGCTGAGTAATAGTCCATTGTCTCTATATATCACATCTTTATCCATTCTTCAGTCGATGGCACTTGGGCTGCTTCCATATCTCAGCATTGTAAATAATGCTGCTATAAACATAGGGGTGCATGTATCCCTTCGAATTGAGTGTTCTTGTGTACTCTGGGTAATACCCAGTAGTGCAATTGCTGGATCATAAGGTAGTTCTATTTTTAACTTCTTACTGTTTTCCAGAGTGGCTGCCGCAGTTTGCATTCCCACCAGTAGTGCACAAGCGTTCCTTTTTCTCCACATCCTCAATACCATCTTGTGATTTTACCTATTCTCACAGGTGTGAGATGGTATCTCATTGTAGTTTTGATTTGCATTTCCCTGATGAACAGTAATGTTGAGCATCTTTTCATGTGTCTACCATCTTGATGTCTTCTTTGGAGAAATGTCTGTTCATGTCTTATGCCCATTTTTTAATTGGATTATTTGTTTTTCGGGTGTTGAGTTGTATCAGTTCTTTATATGTTCCGAATACTAGCCCTTTATTGGATATGTCATTTGTAAATATCTTCTCCCATTCCATAAGTTACTTTTTAGTTTTGATGTCTTCTTTGTGCAGAAGCTTTTTATTTCAATGTAATCCCAATAGTTTATTTTTGCTTTTGTTTCCCTTCCCTGAAGGGATCTGTGTGGAAAAAAGTTGCGGTGGCCTATGTTGGAGAAATTACTGCCTGTGCTCTCTTCTAGGACTTTTATAGTTTAAAGTCTCACATTTAGGTCTTTAATCTATTTTATTTTTGTGTATGGTGTAAGAAAGTGGTCCAGTTTAATTCTTTCACATGTAGCTGACCAGTTTTCGCAATACCATTTGTCGAGCAGTCTTTTTTCCTTTGGATATTCTTTCCTGCTTTGTCGAAGATTAGTTGACCATATTATTGTGGGTTAATTTCTGGATTTTCTGTCCTATTGATCTGTGTGTCTGTTTTTGTGCCAGTACTATACTATTTTGATCACTACAGCTTTGTAATATAATTTGAAGTCTGGAATTGCGACGTCTCCAGTTTTGCTTTTCTTTTTCAAGATTGCTGTGGCTCTTCGGGGTTTTGTGGTTCCGTAGATTTTTGGATTGTTTATTCTAGTTCTGTGAAAAATGCTGTTGGTATTTTGATAGGGATTGCATTAAATCTGTAGATTGCTTTGGGTGGTATAGACATTTCAACAGTATTTGTTCTTCCAATCTATGGGCATGGAATGTCGTCCCACTTCTTTGGGTCATTTTCATTTTCTTTCATCAGTATTCTATGGTTTTCAGAGTACAGGTCTTTCACCTCTTTGGTTAGGTTTACTCCTAGGTGTCTTATTATTTTTGGTGCAATTGTAAATGGGATTGTTTTCTTAATTTCTTTTTCTGCTGCTTCATTATTGGTGTATAGAAATATAATTGGTTTTGTTTCCTTTGATTTTACTGAATTTGTTTATCAGTTCTAATAGTTTTTTGATGGTCTTTCTGGTTATATACGTATATATGTACTATATACATATATGTAGTATGTATAATATACATGTAGTATACACATATATGTATAGTATGTACACTGTGTTGTTTAGTATGTTTACCATAGTATGTATATAGTATACCATATGTTTATAATATATAGTATCATGTCATCTGCCAATAGTCAAAATTTTACTTCTTCCTTACCAGTTTGGAGGCCTTTTGTCTCTTTTAGTTGTCTGATTGCTGTGGCTAGGACTTGTATTACTATATTGAATAAAAGTTTTGTTCCTGACCTTGGGGAATGGCTCTCAGTTTTTCCCCATTGAGGATGGTGTTAGCTGTGTGTTTTTCATAGATGGCCTTTATTATGTTGAGGTATGTCCCCTCTAAACCTACTTTTTTGAGAGTTTTTATCATGAATGGATGTTGTATTTGTCAAATGCTTTTTCTGCGTCTATTGAAATGATCATAAGGTTCTTACCCTTTGTCTTATTGATGTGACGCATCATACTGATTGATTTGCAAATATTGAACCAAGCTTGTAACCCAGAAATAAATACTACTTGATCATGGTGAATGATTTTTTTTTTTTTTTTAAGATTTTATTTATTTACTTGAGAGACAGGGAAAGACAAAGCATGAGCAGTGGGGAGGAGGCAGAGGGAGACCAAAGGCAGATGCTTAACTGACTGAGCCACCCAGGTGCCCTGATTATTTATTGTTGGATTCGGTTTGCTAGTATTTTGTTGAGGATTTTTACATCTATGTTCATCAGAGATATTGGCCTGTAGTTCTCTTTTTTTTATGGTGTCTTTATCTGGTTTTGGTATATGTCGAACTTACTTGTGAAGCCATGTGGTCCTGGAGTTTTGTTTGTTGGGAGTTTTTGTTTTGTTTTTTAAGGTTTTATTTATTTGTGAGAGAGAGAGAAATCACGAGCTGGCGGGGGAGGGGGGAAGAGGTTTGTTTGGGTTTTGTTTGCTCTTTCTCTAGCACCTTTAGGTGTAAGGTTAGGTTGTTTATTTGAGATATGTCTTCTTTAGGTAGGTCTCTATTGCTATAAATTTCCCTCTTAGAACAACTTCTGCTATGTCCCAACAATTTTGAACTGTTGTGTTTCATTTTCATTTGTTTCCATGTACTTTTTTAAAAAGTTTTATTTATTTTTTTTAGTAATCTCTTCACCCAGCATGCGGCTTGAATTTACAACCCTGAGATCAGGAGTCGCACGCTCCTCCAACCGAGCCTACCATGTACCCCTCCACGTACTTTTTTGTTTCTTCTTTTATTTTCTGGTTGACCCATTCATTGTTTAGTAGCATGTTATTTAATCCCTGTGTATTTAGTGCCACATTTTTTCTTGTGACTGATGTCTAGTTTCACAGCTTTGGGGTCAGAAAAGATGTGCCTCCTGAATCTGGTATCTCCTTAATCTCTTCCGGATTAAGGAAGTTTTCAGCTATTATTTCTTCAGATAAATTCTCTGCCCCATTTTCTCTCTCTTCTTCTTCTGGGACTCCTATAATACAAACGTTATGTTTGGTGGAGTCACTGAGTTCCCAAAGTCTGTTCTCTTTCTTTTTTTTTTTTTTTAAGATTTTATTTATGTATTTGTCAGAGAGAGAGCACAAGCAGGGGGAGCGGCAGGCAGAAGGAGAAGCAGGCTCCCCGCTGAGCAAGGAGCCCGATGTGGTACTTGATCCCAGGACCCTGGAATCATGACCTGAGCCTAAGGCAAACGCTCAACCGACTGAGCCACCCAGGCGTCCCTGTCTGTTCTCATTTTGCATAATTCTTTTTTCTTCCTTTTATTCAGTTTGATGACTTTCCATTAGTCTCTTTTGTGGGTCACTGTATCTTTCTTCTGCTTCTTCCAGCCTGCTGTTCATTCCATCAAATGTGTTTCTCATTTCATTTATTGAGCCCTTTATCTCTGCTATGTTATTCATTATCTCTGTGTTAATGGTCTCAGTGATGTCTTCCCCTCTTTTCCCAAGTCCAGTGAGTATCCTTATCATCATTGCTTTAAATTCTCCAACAGGCATGTTACTTATTTCTGTTTCACTTAGATCTCTAGCTGTGGCTTGTCCTGTTCTTAGATTTGGGACAAATACTTCTGTCTTCTCGTTTTGTCTAAGTCTCTGTGCCTGTTACTGTGTGTCAGGGAAGTCAGCTATGTTTCCTATTTTTGAGGGGAATGCCTTTATGAAGAAGAGGTCGTCTTATAGTGCCCTGCAGTGTAGTGTCCCCTGTTCTCTGGAGCCTGGTGCTTGTGGAAGCATCTCCTATGTGTGCTTCATGTGCTCCACTTTTGTATCCTAGCCACTTTATCCTTCAAACCAGTCATTTGCAGAGGCTGTCTCTACCTGTTGTGGGCATTGTTGGGTCCCTGGCCTGATTGTGGCACATTTTAACTACGTGTACTCTGTTCTGCTTGTGAAATGAGATCTATCACCACTGCCACTGGAACCGAGGCTCCGCAAAACTCCTGCGTCAGGAGATGCGATCTTGGCAGGGGTTTGGGCCAGTCTTCTTGGGGAGGGGAGCTGCTGCACTGGGACTAAGGTGAGGGTGATTGGGAGCAGAGGTTCCACTGGGGCGTTGGGGGGCATGGCTTAGTGTAAGTAAGTTAGGTAGCAAGTGTCAGGGCTGGGCTGGTTCCTGCAGATGGCCCTCTGCTTATGCTTAGGGATGGGGAGGGAAATGGTGCCTGCCAGTTCCTTTGTTCCTGGAGCAGTCTCTGAATGAACATTGCCTCTCGAGGACATGCTCTGAGAGGAGCAACTAACCTCCCCACTGTGTGCCCCAGGCACTCTTCAAATTGCTGTTTCTGTGGCTGTTTGCCCCACATTTTCTCCAAGAGCAGCCCCAATGCCCTTTGAGCTTTCCCAGAGCCAAACACGTTGACCTTTAAAACTCCAGGCTCCACTAGTTGCAAAAACTCAAAAAATTCAGGCCCTCTCGCTTTCCAGGTGAATTGCTATGGGGATTTGTTTTCTCTTGTGTGCTTCCCTGAGTGTTAGTCTATCTTCTCACCCTTCTCAGTGACTGCTTCTCCTTCCCCACCCCAGGGGCCATAAACTGCATCTCTGCACTTCCTGTCTTCTTCACTGTGACTTCTTCTCTACCTTTAGTTGTGGAGTTTGTTCTGCCAGGCTTCAGATAGATTTCTGGGGTATTAAGGATGATTTGATAGTTATCTACTTGTATTTGTGGGGTGAGGTGAGCCTAGGGTCCTCCTACTCCATTGCCATCTTCCAACCTCCTGGTATAGATTTTTGAATTGTAAACTAGAAAAGCTTTGGTTTTATTTCTGTTCCAGTACCCATTGACATTATTGCATTATTTAGTGAATATTGTTTTTTGCGTAGCACTGTGCCAGGTGCTCTTGGGGATGATGAGGCCAAAAACTTGGACCTTGCTTTTAAAGAACTTAAAATCTATTAGGAGAAACAAGGAAACTTTTTAAGAAGATAGGATCACAAAGGAGTAATTTGAAGAGCTATGCAAATAATATCATTTAAAGCATAGATTCTTTTTTTTTTTTTTTTTAATTTTTTTTTATTGTTATGTTAATCCCCGTACATTACATCATTAGTTTTAGATATAGTGTTCCATGATTCATTGTTTGTGCATAACACCCAGTGCTCCATGCAGAACGTGCCCTCCTCAATACCCATCACCAGGCTAACACATCCTCCCACCCCCCTCCCCTCTAGAACCCTCAGTTTGTTTTTCAGAGTCCATCGTCTCTCATGGTTCTTCTCCCCCTCCGATTTCCCCCCCTTCATTCTTCCCCTCCTGCTACATTTTTCTTCTTTTTTTCTTTCTTAACATATATTGCATTATTTGTTTCAGAGGTACAGATCTGAGATTCAACAGTCCTGCACAATTCACAGCACTTACCAGAACACATACCCTCCCCAGTGTCCATCACCCAGTCACCCCATCCCTCCCACCCCACCCCCCACTCCAGCAACCCTCAGTTTGTTTCCTGAGATTAAGAATTCCTCATATCAGTGAGGTCATATGATACATGTCTTTCTCTGTTTGACTTATTTCGCTCAGCATAATACCCTCCAGTTCCATCCACGTCGTTAAAGCATAGATTCTTTAGGAGCTAAAAGGTGGTGTCTGTAGCACAAGTGAGGAAAGAAAAAATAGATAAATTGGACTTCCTCAAAATAAAAAACTTGTTTTGCAGACTACATCATTGAGAAGCAAAACGACAACCCACAAAAAGGGAGAAAATAATTGCCAATCATATATCTGAAAAGGGACCTTTTTCTGGAATATATAACGAACTCTATATAACTCAATAATTAAAAAAATAACAAATTGAAAATGTGCAAAGGATCTAAATAGATGTTTCTCTAAAGAAGGTATCTATGTGTCCAAAGACACATGAAAAGATATTTGACATCATTATTCTTCAGGAACATACAAATCAAAATCACAGAGTGGCTGTAAATCAAAAAGACGTATAATTAGTGTTAATAAGGATAGGGAGAAATTGGAACCCTCATATATGCTGGTGGGAATGTAAAATGATGCATCCGACATTGGAAAACAGTTCAGCAATTCCTTGAAATGTTAAACATAGAGTTAACATATGATCCAGCAATTTTACTCCTTAAGTATCTTACTCCCAGGGGCGCCTGGGTGGCTCAATCATTAAGTGTCTGCCTTCGGCTCAGGTCATGATCCCTGGGATGGAGCCCCACATCAGGCTTCCCCACTCAGCAGGAAGCCTGCTTCTCCCTCTCCCACTCCCCCTGCTTGTGTTCCCTCTCTTGCTGTCTCTTGTCTGTCAAATAAATAAATAAAATCTTAAAAAAATATCTTCTACCCAAGAGAAATTAAAAAAATTCATCTATACAAAACTTGTATAGGGACGTTCATAGCAGCATTATTCATAATAGCCAAAAAATGGAAACAACTCAGTTGTCCGTTTACTGCTGAATAAAATGTGGCATACCCTTACATTGGAATATTATTCAGCCATAAAAAGGAATGAAGTTCTGATACATGCTACAACAGGCAAGAACCTCGAAAACACATTAAGTGAAGGGAGCCAATTACAAAAGATCACATATTATACGATTCCATTTATTTGAAATGTCCAAAATAGGCAAATCTAGAGAGAAAATTGATTGTGTAGGGTAGGTGGTAGAGAGGAATGAACAGTGACTGCTAATTGGCATAGTTTCCTTTTTGGAAGTTGAAATACCCTAAGATTAGGTTGTGGTAATGGTTGCACGACTCTGTGAATATACTAAATAGTGTTAAATTGTACACTTTAAACAGGTGGATTATGGGCACCTGGGTGGCTCAGTCTGTTAAGTGTCTGCCTTCGGCTCAGGTCATGATCCCCGGGTCCTGGGATCAAGCCCCACATAGGGCTCTCTGCTCAGCGGGGAGCCTGCTTCTCCCTCTCCCTCTGCCTGCCACTCCCCCTGCTTGTGCTCTCTCTCTCTCTCTTTGTCAAATAAATAAATAAAATCTTTAAAAAAATACACAAACAGATGGGTTATATGGTATGTGAAATCTATCTCAGTAAAGCTGTTAAAAAAGGGGGGTGGTCTTGAAGAGAAATCTGTCACAAAGCCTTCAGGGGAGGAGGGATGGCTGAACTGGGCCTTAAAGGATGGGGAAAAATCAAACTGACAGAGTAGAAGGCGTTGTATGTTTGTTTGTATTTTTATTTTTTCTTTTAAAAGTAGTATGTGCTCACAGTGAAAAAAAATTATAGGAAAATATGAGTTGAAAAGTAAGAGGTGCTCTTCCAACTCATTTCTGACCTTCCAAATACAGCCTATCAGCAGTTTTTCTTTTTTTGTATAAATACATTATAAATGTATTTACATCCACATTTTTATATATTTTCACACATGCAACTTATCAAAACAGAATCACGTGAGGAAGAGCCTAAGTTAAGTAAACCAGAATAAAATGAGAGAGAGAATTGCATTCAGATTATGGAGAACCAGTGGGCTTAGAATTTAGTTTAATAGACAAAAGAATGATAAATTATGATAAATGTTAGGATGAGTTATTGTGATTACTGTGTATAGATGTTGCATGGTAATACCCAAGACCCTGGAACACATTTTATCTTCTTTAGAAGCAGCATGGTTAGAAAGATGACAGGCACACATAAGGTAGAAAAGACAAGAGGCGTAAGGGCTCTGAGGAATAAGAAAGAGAATTTTGTCTGAGATGGCCAGAGGGGATTACATTGGAATTAATTGGGGATATGATTTTGTTGATCATAAATGGGTAAGTAATTAGAGATGTAGGGACAGTGAAAAAGCAAGCTGTTCTTGAACAGTATCAATGAAATCCATATAGTTGAAATGGAACATTTATTGTAAGGAAAGAATGTGAAGGTATGGCAAAGAGATAACAACTGGTATTTGTTGAGTGATGCCAGGATTCTTTTTTTTTTTTTTTTTTTTAAAGATTTTATTTATTTATTTGACAGAGA